>NW_019154103.1:21076092-21615026 GCF_002288905.1 Enhydra lutris kenyoni
ATAAATAAATAAAATCTTTAAAAAAAAAAAAAAAAAGAAATACTCTTGCATACTGCTTGAATTAAATTCACAGTTCCTTTAGGCTAATTAGGTTCAGAACCAATAAATACTTTGATAGAAGCTAAAACTATTGATTGCATTATTCAATCTGTAAATGGTGACATTTTTAGGATTGCTTTTGTCCAATTGACAATCTCTTTATGTTCCATGATGCCTCTCTAAAAAACGGGATCCTAAACTTCAAGAGTACATGTTCATTCCTATGTGTTTTGATCACATAGATTTTCCTTAAAAAGTGATTTGGGAAGTATCAGTTTGTTCACTGATATCAAACTCATGAATTTGGGAAAAGGAGTTCTCAGATTTCAAAAAAATTTGTAACCACTCTTCTAGATAATACCTAAGGCCCTACCATTTCTAAGGTTCCATTTTTCACTCAAGGACTACAAGCTCTCCTTTCTCCAAGCCATATTTTACAAGATGGAAAATACATAAATGTTTTAAGAAGTATGAACTACACTCTAAAGTCGATTCAAAATGTTGGCTCAATGAGGTACTACTATACATAGATCACTACTTTAGAGACTGAGAAGACAACAAAATAAAAAGAATTTAGTCACATGGCTCCTGACCTCACCTTGCCTAGGAAAACAGCATACAAATTCATTGACAGGACTTTCTTTTTCCAATTGCAACGCCCTATGTGTCTTCTGTGTTTTCTGTCCGTACATCTCTGTCTTTGTATCTGCAAACAAAGGAGGATACTTTCAACATTAACTTGAAATCTTAGGTATATCTCCACAGAATGGATAAAGCGTTGCCCGAACTTGTTAGTAACGTTGGATTTTTGGTTCAGGAATTCAACTACATCTACAATTAAAGTGAGGTTTGATGAAAGAAAAATGTTTCTGGTGACCTCACTGTCACAAGAATCTTCTTCAATAAATCCATTTTCATTTTGCTAGAATACATGGGTAGTTTGTCAACACATTTAACTCATGGGTGTGTAGTAGAAGGCAGCATGGCTGCCTTCAGCTTGGGTCATGATCCTAGGGTCCTTCCTGGGATTGAGCCCCAGGGCTGGGCTTCCTGCTCAGCAGGGAATCTATTTCTCCCTCTCCCTCTGAGCCTCCCACCTGCAATTGTGTTCTATATCTCTCTTTTTCAAATAAATAAATAAAATTTAAAAAAAATAAAGGACCTCATATAACTCTTAAGCACACAACCAGTTTAGAACCAGTAGAAATAGGGCTTTTTATTTTAGTAATTGCTGTGTGTTGAGCCCTTCCAGATCTTAAGGAACACTACAGGACTATTAGGAATATACTGGTGGTTGAAAAGATTGCTTTGGTATCAGTGAAAAATATATCATTATGACTTTGTGACTTGAGGTAAAATTATGACATTGCCTATTGAGAAAGGTGAAACCCTTCCATTGACTGACCCAGGAGTTTCAAGGATAATTGGAGTTGCCAAGTAGGTTATGACACATGCCACTTTGGAACTACTTTGAAGCTTGCTGAGTGATTCTTATCACATGATGGGGTCCTCATGGAACTGTCAAATTCCCTGAGGACACAGAGGACAGGACACTGTCCCATTAAATGCATGAATCAGTACAGGAATCTTGAAAAACACAAATGAAAGCCAGATAGAAGCTCAAATGCTAGTCTCGAATACCAATCCCGGGGTCAGAATTTCCCATCAAATATCATTTAACAGCAACAATAAAATGGAATATCCCTAAGTAGAGAAAATTTATTTGTATGGAATAATGTAAAGCAATACCAGATGCTTTAAAAAATTAATGCTGATTATTTGGTTATTTATTATCTCTATGTGTCTGATTTTAAAGTCTAAGTCTACAATGTGTTTTTCCTATAAAACCATGTTTTAAACTATACTATGAGGGGCACCTGGGTGGCTCAGTTGGTTGGGCATCTGCCTTTGGCTTGGGTCATGATCCTACGGTCCTGGGATTGAGCACCCCCATCAGGCTCCCTGCTCAACAGGGAGCTTGCCTCTCCCTCTCCTGCTCTCCCTGCTTCTGCTCTCTCTCTCTCTTGCTGTCAAATAAATAAATAAAATCTTTTAAAAAGTACTTAAACTGCACGATGAGAACTAAACTCAGTTGTAGCAACATGAATAAATACTGCAAAAGCCAGAGTAGCAAGGTTCGCAAATGAGGAAGGCCCATCCTAATGGTTAGTTACCACAAATCTCAATAAGTAGGTCAGCGTTTCCACAAGGAATAATCAGATCTCTGGGAACATACAAAGATGACCTAAGGGACTCCCAGGCAGATAGATGGCCCCTAGGTGATCAGTTTCAGAGCCTCAGCTACATATCTACCCTATCCAAACAGGGTCTGAGAACACCCCTGGGGGTTGGGGTGATACAGGATCTCCTTTCCACCTTTGCTTTCACTTTACGAAAAAAAAAAAAAAAGGCTCTCTTTTTTTTCTCTCTCCATGGCTGTTCTTACTATAAAGCAATCCTTCCGCTGAGAAAACCTCCATGATGCAAATAAAGAGAAAGGTGAACTATTTTTGTTGATATTGAAAAAGTGAAGGCCTCTAAAGATTGGGTAACAAATCCTTCTTCATTTCAAAATGATTCCCAAATCTTTGCTTTCAATAAAATTAAAGCCAAATCTAGATGCTACATAATTAAAAATACTTCTAACTGATACATTGCTAGGTGATTTTTGGCATCTAAATGGCAAGGAGTTCAAAGAATTGAATGACATTGCAAGAATAAAACTCATGACGTTTTCCACCAATAACTTACGGGAACAAAGTTTTTCAGCACTTACATAAAAATAATTCAAAATGGAAATAAAATTGATACTGAATCCTGACTCATTCTAGTAATAGTCACACACAGATGTGGTGCCTGAAGAATAAGGCTCATCTCCTTAATAGATGCATAATGTTAAATAATTTAATCATCAACACTTATAACATATTTTTGTTGTTCTGATCAATGGCGCACTGGTTATGATTAAAATGATAGTGCTAGCCAGAAGATTTTTAAAATACTTAAGCCTTATGGTCATTGAAAATTAAATGTTCATTTATATTTCCATTTATATGATATTTTTGCTTCAGGAAATTATGGTAGTGTAAAGCCTTTCAATCATAGAATGTATTATATTAGGTTAACGATGGAGGAAGGAAGTTAAGTGGGGAGGAAGGAGAAATTTCCAACTATTTAAAAAGAACATGTTCATCTTTTAGTACAAATATGCTAGATATCAAATCTTTTTTTTTTTTAAGATTTTATTTATTTATTTGACAGAGAGAGATCACAAGCAGGCAGAGAGGCAGGCAGAGAGAGAGGAGGAAGCAGGCTCCCTGCTGAGCAGAGAGCCCGACGCGGGGCTCGATCCCAGGACCCTGAGATCATGACCTGAGCCGAAGGCAGCGGCTTAACCCACTGAGCCACCCAGGCGCCCCGCTAGATATCAAATCTTTACGACATTCATATTCTACTGGACATATTTAAAAATGTAATATAGAAATTTTAAATGTCGATATTTACAACATGCCAAAATTTACATCATTTGTAACCATTAAAAACTACCTTGGTATTTTAGATATTTAAAATTTAGGGGTAGATTTAAATTTTCTAAATATTAGAAAGACATAGTCTTTCAAAATGATTTTATAGGACACAGCAGCAAAGCAGTTAAAGAGCATTGGTAGGCCAGGAGTAATCCGCAGCTGTCTGCAGATGTCTGGTCCTACAAATACACACATGTCTAGATTGCTGTGTGGACTGTCCCGGCTGCAGAAAAAGGCCCCAGTCCAGGCAGAGGCTCAGACTGAGTAAGTCCAAGGTGGACCAGCTCTTGAGATGGATCCGGTAGTCCTTGGGAGTATTCCAATGGCAGGAGGCTAAGGATTACAATTTAAGAAACACACTTTGATCTAGGTTTCCCTCCTTCCTAGTTTTGAGAAGCACGGTGGCTCAGATGCATACCTTTATCCATATGCATTTTAGTAATACAACAGTTACTGCCTTGCAACTTGAATTCTTAAACTTACGGGACAGTTGCCCTGCTGTATTACTTCCTCATTACTGTCCATTTATTTCCTCTCAAAGTCCATCCGTGACAATGGCGTGAAGCCACCTAAGAAGCTGTAAAAACCGCTGAGGTCCCTCTCCGGCGTTCCACCTGAACAGTCATTCATTCACTTACTCCTTTATTCAGGGCGCGGGCTGGGACCTGAAGACTTGAAGAAGAATCAGACAAACTCCTTGTCCTCAAGGGTGATGAGTGCAGGAATTGATTCAGCCATGCGAACCAAGCATTTTAATACATTGCATAAACATCGGAACAGAGAAGAAAATGAAAGCCTTTGGGGACACAAGTAATAAGCTACAACCTCTGCTTTCAAGGGCTGGAAAGGTTTCTATGAGGAACTGAGAGATCAAAGTTAGAGCCTAAAACAGCAACATGGGAGGAGAACTGAGCAAATCACCAGCCATAACACACACATGCACACACATGCACATGTGCGTGCACACACACACACACACACACTTATTTGCATTGCAATTCTTACACCAATTATGCGGAATACGTGCAGAATTCATAGGTCAAGGGCACAGCCTCCCACAGAACAGCCCTTACTTCAGACCTCAGTTGCAAGTTTAGGGATTCCCCATCACCTACACTTCTGACAAGCTGGCTACAAATTCAGGGGTTCCCACAACACTGTCAGGTTCAATTATGCACTAAAGTAACTCATGGTGGGGGGGTGCCTGGGTGGCTCAGTTGGTTAAGTGTCTGCCTTTAGCTCAGGTCATGACCCCAGGGACCTGGGATCAAGCCCCGTGTTTTATTACTAAGGTATCATTGAATCATCCACCTAAGAGACAGAAGTCAATCTCCAGCCCACTTCTGTCCTCAGAGGTCAGGCTGATATCATGTGGCTCTAAGCTCCAGGTCTCTAATGACATGGGTGTTTTTTCGGGTTCACAGCCCCTATCTCATTAGCATAAACTCAGGGATGGTCCAAGGGGTTCACTATGAATACTGAACAGTCCCATTACCCAAGAAATTCCACAGATTTAGAGGTTATCTCTCAGGAACCAGGGACAAAAACTGCCAAATTCTTTATTATATGACGTTATTCTTAAAATGCTTTCATCACCTTCAAGATATATATTAGCATGGTCTAGATGGTCTCGCATTGTCATTTTCCAGCCTTCCCCATCAGTCTCATGTTCCCAGCCACTCCCCACCCAAAAGAAACACAAGGTGTAATAAAACTCCAGGAAAAGCTCTGGTTGTCGAGGAGATGGTGAGCTCGCTGGTCAGTGAGATGCATCAGTGTGTCAGGATAGTGAAATGTACTGAGGGCGCCTAGGAGCTCATGTTAGAACCCTCTCAAACCTCGCCCATGTGATCCTTTGTTTGGCTATTCCTGATTTTCACCCTTTACAATAAAGCTGTAATTTAAGTGCAGTACTTTTCCTGAGTTCCATGAGTTATTGCAGCACATCATCCAACCTGAAAGTGTCGTGGGAACCCCTGCATCTGTAGCCTAACACAGTACCTTGCTTATAATACTTGCTCAATTAATAATTGCTGCCTGAAAGAAAGAATGGAATCAATAAATGAGTAAAGGCTGCTCGTATGCATTCTTAAGAACTCCTATCTTTCCAATCATGAAAACTCTCTAATCTGCACCATCTGTCTCAAAACTTTTAACTTTGACTTATTAACCCCAACGGGGTACCTGACACATCACTGCCACGTTCCTAGAGCCATCTCTCTTCAGTTATCAACCCCAAATTAAAATCTTTCTCATTTTCCAGAGGGAGAGGCTGTCGCTGACCCTGGACACCTTCACTGCTTTATTTTCATTCTTTCCTCCTTTTCCACGACCAACCAGGGTCCACTTCAGAGTCTGTAACATAATGTAAAATTGAAGTCTGCCATATATTACAGTGTAAAGGTCCTCCCAAGACCCTTAATGATGTCAACTCATAATCTTTGTTTTTCCCAACCCTGGTTGCACACTGGAATTACATGGGGCTGGCTTTTTATCCTTTAAATTGAGATATGATGACACATAACACCAGATTAGAATAGGGGTGTAACATAAAGGTTTGATGCGTGTGTATATTATGACATGATTACCACCATAAGTTGGGTTAACATCCATCACCACATAGAATTACAATTTTTTGTTCTTGTGATGAACGCTTTTGAGATCTACTCTCTTAGCCACTGTCAGACACACAAAACAGTATTGTTAACTATTGTCACCTCATTGATGCTTTTAAAAAATACTGATACTCAGTTAAAGCAGAATCTCTGTCTGATGGGGCCCAGGCATGTGTCTATTTTTAAAGGTCCCAAGGGATTATGACATGCAGGCCGCTGTGTCCCACTGGGATAGCTGCAGGATCTATCAGAGTCATGGCTGGGTTCACAAATTTGCTCCCACCAAGAGCACCAGTCATATCTCCTAACTTCCTAATGGCTTAACCCTGGTGAATGTGCAAATACATTATCTGAAAAAGGGACAGTAGCTGTGTAGAAAGCCCTCTGGGTTGCTGCCCTCATTCATCAAAATCCCCTATATTCTAACTCTGTGCTCATGGCCATACGTGAGAAATGGATGCCTCAACCGCGTTATTCCAACAACCTCTCTTTAAAATTTGAAGCTTGGAACAAAATTAGAGCTGATGGACAGTGATGCTGTTCGTAGCTTTTGATGATTTCCTTGGTGTTCATACACTGTGGCCAATTTCCAGCTACTAATTTACTAGCATCTGGTTTGCAAAACTCCTGAAAATGTAACATTGTGTTCTCCCAAGCCACTTTGAGCCAGCTCCAACACACACACACAGAGAGCTGAGTCATCTTAAAGTCAGGACCTCAGATAAGGTTCAAGTACACTTCCTACCCCATTTCCTGAACTTCCCAGGGCTAAGTGATGCGACTCTTAAATTCTCAGAGACGCTTGTCTCATTCATCTTCCTTCCACTAAGTACTTTTTTCCTTTGTGGCTTAAGCTGTTCACAACCAGCTTTTCCTACGTGCAGTAGAAAGACCCTAAAATCATGGGGTCACTCTTCAGCGTATGAACATTTTAGTTTGCCTAATTATCAGATGCTTGGTTTCCAGAGAGAAGTAAGTAACAGGGCAGGCCTGGCAGGAGAGTCCCTGGGAAGGAAGGCTAAGTGAGCAGCACGTAGCATGCAGCCTCTGTGTGCTTGTCGGGAGACACGAAAGAGAGGGTCACAGTGGGAGTGTAGCACAAGGGAGTGCTCGAAACAGACCTTATTTTCAGAATTCTCTGCCCAGCATGGCTTCTGGCACTCTCTACCTCCCTTGGAGAGAATTCAGCAAATGTTTTGAAAGGGCTATTGATCCAAATGCTAAGGAAGCTAGGGTTGTTTACTTACAAGCACTCATCTCCTATAAAAGAAGCCAAGACACTATAGCTTTGAGGAGTAAGGAAGAGAGGCGGAGAAAGAGAACAAACGGGGTAGGGGCACTTGGGGGCTCAGCTGGTTAAGCGTCCTACTCTTGTTTCCAGCTCAGATTATGATTTCAGAGTTCTAAGACTTAGACCCGCATGAGGCTCTGCACTCAGCACGGAGTCAGCTTGTCCCTCTGCCCCTGCCCCCGCTCACTCTCTCTTTCTTTATCTCTGTCTCTAAAATAAATAAATAAAATCTTTTTTAAAAAGTGGGGTAGAGACAATTATATCTGAGTCTTCCCAAATATGCTGGGGTGCAAAAGCATTCTGTTCCTCAACGCTTGCAAACTTGTCCACAGAACTGGTGGGGGGGTACATACTGTATACACACTCCTACTCTGCCACCTTCCCCAAGACGAGGTGTTGGGATTTCTAAAAGCCCCGCAGGTCATTCTAATGTGCAGAAAACGTTGAGAACCACTGTTCAAGGGGAACAGAAGAGCAAACAGATCAGAGCAACGGTTCTCAACCTTTGGTGTGTGTGTCACCACCAAATAAAGCAATAAAACAATATAGAGGGCCAGGCTACTGCAGTAGGAGCGGTCCTAGGCCTTTGTATGTGCCCCATTTCCCAGCTGACAAACCCACATTTAAGAACCACTGGGCCAAGAAAGTATAATATAATCACGGGGTAGCTTTAAGGACCTCTTTGAAGTTCCTGGAGACCTTCCTTGGTTTCTCGTTTTTACGACTGAGTTAGAACCTGACATAAGCATCTCCATAAACATGTCTGTGACCATTCTATTACCTTTCTGTTTTATTATCTAATATGTATCAAGAGTGGATTCGTCCAGGAGTTAAATTATGCCCTGTTTGTTTGTTCGGCTTTTATTACCAAGAACATTTTTAAATTTGCAATCTCTCCTCTCCCCCCACCCCCAAATCAGAAGACCTCATTTTATTATTTTTTATGGAATAGCTCCATTGGGAGCCTCCACTCATTTCATTCTCAATATTCAGAAAATTAGAATCATTGTCCTCCCTCCTAAATGAGGGAATCAGATTTTAAATCATGTTTTTACATAATTTCTTACTCCCTGCATATACATGAAATTGTGCATGTCTAAATATATTTAGATTCATGACTATTAGAGCTACAGTAGATCTTAGGCATCATCTAATTTAGCTGTTATTTTCAGGTGATGAAAAGGAAGACTGGAAGGACTAAATGAATACCCCAAGGTCACACAGAGAATGTTGGAATATGAGCAATAGTTCTGATAATTTTTAAAAATTTGAGTAGACAAACCTGCCACATCAGCCCAAAGTGTGTGGGTTAAGTATTATAGGGATAAATTAGTCAATTAAAGAGATAAGTTTATAGGTCATATATTTACTGATGTGCATATAATTAATAATTTACAACATAATGAAGCCTGAATGGCGAAGAGCTTGAATAAATGACTATAATTAGTGTTGCTATAAACTGACATCCTTATTTTTATTGATTTTTCTATTCCCAGTTTAACTATTAGGCATTATTGGCACTAGAGCTTCATTTTTTCCCTAGTAACATAGATTGTCATATGCAATACATACACTATTCTGTAGACAAGTTGGCAAACTTTGAGGAATAGAATGCTTTAGCATTCCAGCATATTTGGGAAGAGACTCGAACATAATTGTCATTACCCCATTTTTTAAAAAAAGATTTTATTTATTTATTTATTTATTTTAGAGCTAGAGATATAAAGAGATGGAGTGAGCAAGGGAGCAGCAGAGGACAAACAGAACCCATGCCGAGTGTGGAGCCTCCTCCCACAAATGCACCTAGATAACACTCACATCAGTGTATATAACCCAGAAGATGACCAAAAGACTGGCAGGACAGGTTTTCCAAAGTAAGAGGTAGAGAAGAGGCCATATCAAAGTGGGTAGGAAGGGCAGAGACACAGTTGGGAGTCAAAGTGAGCCGCAAGACTGTCCGCAGGAGGGAGGGATGCCAAGGGCTTAAAGAGGCAAAAGGACCAGATCCCACACCAGGCACCTAAGGTACAGAGGACCCCCCACTGAGAAGACACATTTCTATTACAGTTGGCTTTGAAAACAAGAGGGTCCTAACTTTGCAAGCTCTTACAATCAGGGTGCCTAATACATGAAACTTTAAAAATCAGCAGGCTTGGACCTGGGAGGCTAGAGGGCAGTAGGCAACTGCCTTTAAAGAGAAAGCGTAACAAACAGCCCTGCTGAGATATAGCATAGAAGCAGCAGTTTGGAAAACACCAGGGAAGGAGATTTATTTACTAATCTCAATGTATATGCTGCAGAGACATGGATCTATGAGAGACATCTCCAAGAACAAAAGAGCTGGCAAGAGCCATTTTCCTCCCCTGCCTACCAGCCTACAGGCATGGGAACCAGCACAGCATGAACACTTTCCACCTCCTTGTTAATAGCACTACCCAACCCCTTCATTCTCCTATGGAAACACCCTCTCCATCCCAGCCTCAGCAGATGTTTTCCTGGGTAGCTGCAAGTCCCCATTCACATATCGAATCTGTGCAGACCTTGCAGGCACCATGTACCCAGTCAGCCACTGCATTTTCCTATGGACATACCCCTCTAACAAACCGTTGGCAGGAATCCATCCAAAGAAGTGCCACAAGTCTGGCAGTGTGCAAGCAGCACCAACAAGGGCCAGCACCACTCCAAAGTGACTCCCTGAGGAGAGCGGAATATAACCACACACACCAGTCAGACAGTGACCCCAGCAGTAGGCTGGGGGCTGACATCTGGTCTATCAAGAATGGATTCGTCCAGGAGGAACTCCCTGCTAACAAAAGCTTCTCAGGGAACGACACAGACAAAGAGACCGGCAGTTTGGTGCTACTGCAGTTTTGGCAAATGGCTGGTCTGACTCAACTCAAGCAGCCCCGTACTGAGTCGCTAACAACATAGGGACCCAACAGTACTCACAATAGGCAGAGAGTCATTGCAGACAACCAAACTGAAGGCAAATGCAACTCAGTCACAACAGTAGAGCACATGCCATATGCATTGGAGACACCCCTGATATGCTAGGTTCTGATGAACAGGAAACATTGTGCTGTAGGGCCCTACAAGACCTCTTCTTCCTAAGACCACCACTTTCAAGAGCAGGAAACATAGCTGACTTTCTTAACACACAGAAACAGACACAGAGAGTTAGGCCAAATGAGAGACTGGAATATGTCCCAGATGAAAGAACAAGACAAAATCATAACAAAAGAGCTAAATGAAACAGAGATAAGGAATATGTTCAGTAGAGAATATAAAGTAATTATTATAAAGATACTCACCAGACTTGAGAAGAGTGGCAGGCCTCAGTAAGATCCTTAGCAAAGGATAAAACACAAAAAACATAAAACATAAAAAACATTAACATAAAGAAAACCCAATCAGAGATGAAGAACTTAATAACTGAAATTAACAATACATATAGTAGAGTTGCCTGGGTGGCTCACCCAGTTAACTGTCTGCCTTCGGCTCAGGTCATGATCTCAAGGTTCTAGAATAAAGCCCCTCATTGGGCTCCCCATTCAGCAGGGGAGCTTCTCCTTCACCCTCTGCACACTCCTCTCATGCTTTCTCTCCCCTCTCTCAAATAGATAAATAAAATCTTAAAAAAATACACTATAGCAAATAAATAGTAGACTGGAGGAAGCAGAAGAATGGATCAGCAACCTGGAAGACAGAATAATGAAAAGTAGTCAAGCTGAGCAAGTGAGCAGGTGAGAGAAAAAAGAAGAATAAAAAATGAAAATAGATTAAGGAAACTCAGTGACAACACCAAGTATAATAACATTTGCATTATGGGAATGACAGAAGGAGGAGAGAAAAGGGGACAAAAAAATTTATTTGAAGAAATAAGAGCTGACAAAGTCCCAAATCTGGGGAAGGAAATACAAATCCAGATCCCGGAGACACAAAAAGCCCCCAACAAAACCAACCCAGGGAGATCCACACCAGGAAGAGATACATGGCAATTAAAATGGCAAAAAGTAGCAATAAAGAGAGAACATTAAAAGCAACAAGGGGAAAGAAGGCAATTACACACAAGGGGAAACCCTATAACACTACCAACTAATTTCTCAGAAGAAATTTTGCAGGCCAGAAGAGAGTGGCATGATATATTCCACTACAGTGATTATTTCAGGTTTAATTGGAATATTCTCCAGAACAGATCACATATTAGGCTATAAAACAAGCCTCAACAAATTCAGAAAGACAGAAGTCAGACCATGAATCTTCTCTGACCACAATGCTATGGAGCTAGAAATCAAGCACAAGAAAATATCTTGAAAGAACACAAAATATATAGAGATTAAATAACATGCTACTAAACAATGAATGATCAAATAAGAAATCAAAAAAGAAAAAGAAAAATACATGAAAATGAAAATACAGTGGTTCAAATCTTTGGGAAGCAGCAACAGCTGTTCTAAGATGGAGTTTATAGCAATATATGCCTACCTTAAGAGGCAAGAAATATCTCAAATAGAAGATATTTGCAAACAACATATCAGATAAAGGGCTAGTATCCAAAATCTATAAAGAACTTATCAAACTCAACACCCAAAGAACAAATAATCCAATCAAGAAATGGACATGAACAGAGGACATGAACCGACATTTCTGCAAAGAAGACATCCAGATGGCCAACAGACACATGAAAAAGTGCTCCACATCGCTCAGCATCAGGGAAATACAAATCAAAACCATAATAAGATACCACCTCACACCAGTCAAAATGGCTAAAATTAACAGGTCAGGAAACAACAGATGCTGGCAAGGATGTGGAGAATGAGGAACCCTCCTACTCTGTTGGTGGGAATGCAAGCTGGTGCAGCCACTCTGGAAAACAGCATGGAGGTTCCTCAAAAAGTTGAAAATAGAGCTACCCTACAACCCAGCAATCGCACTACTGGGTATATACCCTAAAGATACAAATGTAGTCATCCGAAGGGGCACGTGCACCCAAATGTTTAGAGCAGCAATGTCAACAAAAGCCAAACTATGGAAAGAACCTAGATGTCCATCAACAGATGAATGGATAAAGAAGATGTGCTGTATATATATATATATATATATATATATATATATATATATATATATAATGGAATACTATGCAGCCATCAAAAGAAATGAAATTTTGCCATTTGCAATGACGTGGATGGAACTAGAGGGTATTATGCTAAGTGAGATAAGTCAATCAGAGAAAGATAGTTATCATATGATCTTCCTGATATGAGGTATTTGAGAGGCAAAGTGGAGGGTTTGGGGGGTAGGGAAAGAAAAAAATGAAACAAGATGGGATTGAGAAGGAGACAAACCATAAGAGACTCTTAATCTCACAAAACAAACTGAGGGTTGCCAGGGGGAGGGAGGTATGGAGAGGGTGGTTGGGTTATGCACATTGGGGAGGGTATGTGCTATGGTGAGTGCTGTGAAGTGTGTAAGCCTGACAATTCACAGACCTGTACCCCTGGGGACAAATAATACATTATATGTTAATTTAAAGAATTAAATTAAAAAAAAAAAACTCAAATAAACAACCTAACCTTATACCTAAAGGAAGAAGGAAGGAAATAATAAAGATGAAATCAGAAATGAACAAAATAGAAACTAAAAGAAACAACAGAACAGATCAATGAAACCAGGAGATAGTTTTTTGAAAAGACCCATGAAATTGATAAACCTTTACTCAGGCTTATAAAAAAAAGGGGGGGAGGGGACTCAAAATCAGAAATGAAACAGGAGAAATAACACCACCACAGAAATACAATTATGAGAATATTATGAATAATTATATGCTAACAAATTGGACAACCTAAAAGAAATGGATGAATTTCTAGAAACATTTAACCTCCCAAAACTGAATCAGGATTCAGGAAAAAATAGAAAACTTGAACAGAATGATTCCCAGCAATGAAATTGAATTAGTAATCAAAAAACTCCCAACAAACAAAAGTTCAGATCCAGATGGCTTCATTAGATGACTTCTACCAAACATTTAATGAAGGGTTCAGGGCGCCCAAGTGGCTCAACTGGTTGAGCATCCAACTCTTGGTTTCAGATCAGGTTATGATCGCAGAGTCATTAGATGGGGCCCCATGTCCTGTTGCCTGCTCAACGAGGAGTCTGCTTGAGACTCTCTCTCTCTCTCTCTCTCTCTTCTTCTTTCCCTTGCCCCATTCACATGCTTTCACTCTCTCTCAGATAAAGAAACAAATATTTTTTTAAAATAAAAGGGTTCATATCTATTCTTCTCAAACTATTCCAAAATATAGAAGAGGAAGGAAAGCTTCTAAATTTGTTCTATGAGGTCAGCATTACACTGATACCAAAACCAGATAAAGACACTACAGAGAGAGAGAGAGAGAGAGAAAGAGAGAGAGAGAATTATAGACCAATATCTCAGATGAACATTGGTGTAAAAATCCTCAACAAATATTTGCCAACTGAAGAGGAGGAAGAATAAAAACTATATGATCATATCAATAGATGCAGAAAAAGCGTTTGACAAAGTATATCTATCCATGATAAAAACCTTCAACAAGGTAGGTTTAGAGGGAACATACTTCAACATAATAAAATTCATATATGAAAACCCATAGTTAACATCATACTAAATGATGAAAAACTGAAAGATTTCCCCCTAAGATCAGGAGCAAGAAAAGGATATGCATTCTCATCACTTTCATTCAACATAGTACTAAAAGTCCTAGCCACAGCAATCAGACAACAAAAAGAAATAAAAAGCATCAAAATTGGGAGGAAGAAGTAAAATTTTCACTATTTGCAGATGACACAATACTATATATATAAAACCCCAAAACTCTACCAAAAGATTACTAGAAATAGTAGCAAATGAATTTAGTAAGGTTACAGGATACAAAATAATTGTGCAGAAATCCATTTCAATCCTGTACACTAATAATGAAGTAAAAAAAAGAAATTAAGAAAATAGTTCCATTTATAACACCTAATATATACCTATATAATATCAATATAATACTATAATACCAATATAATTATAATACCCAATAATAAAATACCTAAGAATAAACTTAACCAAGGAGGTAAAAGACCTGTACTCCGAAAATTATAAAACACTGATGAAAGAAACTGAAGACGACAGAAATAAATGGAAAGATTCCATGCTTATGGATTGGAAGAACAAATATTGTTAAAATGTCTATTTGTATCTTTGTAATCTATAAGTAATCTACAGAGTGATTACAATCCTTATCAAAATGCCAAAACCAAAAGACAACCGACAGAATGAGAGAAGATATTTGCCATTGTCATATCAGATAAAGGCCTAGTATCCAAAATCTATAAAGAACTTATCAAACTCAACACCCAAAGGACAAATAATCCAATCAAGAAATGGGCAGAAGACATGAATGACATTTCTGCAAAGAAGACATCCAAATGGCCAACAGACACATGAAAAAGTGCTCCACATCATTTGGCATCAGGGAAATACAAATCAAAACCACACACCAGTCAGAATGGCCAAAATTAACCAGTCAGGAAACAACACATGTTGACGAGGATGCGGAGAAAGGGGAATCCCCTTACACCGTTGGTGGGAATGCAAGCTGGTGCACCCACTCTGGACAACAGTATGGAGGTTCCCCAAAATGTCGAAAATAGAGCTATCTTAGGACCCAGCATTGCACTACTAGGGATTTACCTCAAAGATACAAATGTAGTGAACTGAAGGGGCATGTGCACTCCCCTGTTTATAGCAGCAATGCCCACAATAGCCAAACTATGGAAAGAACCTAGATGTCCATCAACAGATGAATGGATAAAGAAGATGTGGTATATATATACAATGGAATACTATGCAGCCATCAAAAAACTGAAACTTGACGTTTGTAATGACATGGATGGAGCTAGAGGGTATTATGCTAAGCGAAATAAGTCAATCAGAGAAAGACAATTATCATATGATCTCTCCGATATGAGGAATTTGAGAGGCAGGGCAGGGGGTTGTGGGAGGAAAGGAGGGGGAAAAAAAATGAAACAGGATGGGACTGGGGAAGGAGACAAACCATAAGAGACTCTTAATCTCAAGAAACAAACAGGGTTGCTGGGGGATGAGGGGGGGATAGAATGATGGACATTGGGGAGGGTATATGCTATGATTAGTGTTGTGAATTGTGTAAGACTGAGGATTCACAGACCTGTACCCCTGAAGCAAATAACACATTGTATGTTAATAAAATAAAGAAAAATGCCAATAGCATTTTTCACATAATGAGAACAAATAATCCTAAAATTCTTATGGACCCGCAAAAGACCTTGAATCGCCAAGGCAGCCTCGAAAAAGATAAAAACTGGGAGGTATTGTAATCTCAGATTTCAAGATACACTAAAAAGCTCTAGTGATCAAAACAATATGGCACAGGGCAAAAATAAATGCATAGATCATTAGAACAGAATAGAGAGCCCAAAAACAAAAGCATGATCATATGGTTAATTAATCTTTGCAAAGCAGGAAAAAATAGGCAGTGGGAAAAAGATAATCTCTTCAACAGATGGTTTTGGGAAAACTGGACAGCTACATATAAAAGAATCAGTTGGACCACTTTGTTACAACCTACACAAAAATTAATTAAAAATGGATTAAGGACCTAAATGTGAGACCTGAAACCCTAAAATTCCTAGAAGAGAGCACAGACAGTAATTTCTCTGACATTGGCCACAGTAACATTGTTCCAGATATGTCTCCTGAGGCAAGGGAAACAAAAGCAAAAATAAACTATTGGGACTATCTCAAAACAAAAAGCTTCTGCACAGCAAGGAAATAATCAACAAAACTGAAAGGCAACCTATGGAATGGGAGAAGATATTTGTAAAGGACATATGTGATAAAGGATTAGTATCTAAAATATATAAGACATTGAACAAACATTTCTCCAAAGAATACAACCAGAGGGTCAACAGACACATGTAGAGATGCCCAACATCACTCATCTTTAGGGAAATGCTAATCAAAACTACAATGAGATACTACCTCACACCTCTCAGAATGGCTAAAATAAAAAACACAAGAAACAGCAAGTGCTGGTGAGACTGGGGAGAAAAAGGAACCCTCTTACACTATTTGTGGGAATGCAAACTAGTGCAGCCACTTCGGAAAAGAGTATGGAGATTCCTCAAAAAATTAAAAATGGAATTACCATATGATCCATTAATTCCACTACTGGGTATTTAACCAAGAATACAAAAATACTAATTCAAAAAGATATATTCACCCCCATGTTTATGGCAGCATTATTTACAATTGCCAAATTGTGGAAGCAACCCAAGTATCCATTGATAGATGAATGGATAAATAAGAGGTATATATACATATACAATGAAATATTACTCAGCCATAAAAAAGAAGGAAATCTTGTCATTTGCAACCACATGTATGGATCTAGAGGGTATAATGCTAAACAAAATAAATCAGTCAGAGAAAGAAAAATACCACATGATTTCCCTTATATGTGGAATTTAAGAAATAAAACAAAGGAACCGAAAGAAAGAAAGAAAGAGACAAACCAAAAATCAGACTCTAAATTACAGAGAATAAACTGATGATCACCAGGGGACAGGTGGGTGGGGGATGGGTGAAATAGATGAAAGGAAGTACACTCATCTTGATGAGCACTGAGTAACATATAGAATTGTTGAATTGTTGAATGTTGTACACCTGAAACCAATAAAACACTGTATGTTAATTATACTGGAATTAGAATTTTAAAAATCCTGACACAGGCCAGACTGTACACTGAATCAAAATCTCCACAAGGAGATTAGACATCAGTACCTTTTATAACTCCCAGGTTGATTGCAATATACAAACCAGTTTGAGAACAGGTGTCCTCTACCAGTTCTTCTTAAATGTTAATGTGCATATGAATTTCCTAGGAATCTTGCTAATATGCAGATTCTGATTTAGTAGGTCTGGGAGGGGCCATAAAATTTTACATTTCTAACAAGCTCCCAGGAGATCCTGCTGCTGCTGGTCCAGGATCGCACTCTGAGAAGTGAAGCTGTGGATGACAATTTCATATTTTGTTTTCTTTCCCAAACCCCCACATCTTCTCCCCTATCTGGACAATGAGAAAATATGTCAAAATTCAAAATTCAGAAATGGAGAAGTAATGGTAAAAGGATTAGTTGATTTGGAACTGCTACTGCTGATAGAAGTAAATTTTTAAAAAAGGGACAAATGATGAATTTAGGGTCCTATTTGGGTGCTATAATCAGCTGCTCATTGGAATGGCGTAATGAGTGTTCAGGAAAATGCCATTTAAATGTTAAGTTCACATGAGACAAATCTTTTTTAAAATGTGCTAGACCAAGATAATCTGAAAGCCCCTATTTGTAAGTAAGAAGAGTTGAGAGAAATAAATGGATGCTGAAATATTGCTTATGAGAAACTTGTCCTGATGACACCTTCCTATTGAATAAAGAACTCAAACTGGGGAGAGGGCTCTTACGAACTCTTTAATTTTGTGATTACTATATATTAGAACATTGAAATAGAAGTTCCCTCTATCTAAATAAGCTTTTATTTGATTGAACAATAATAGAAATAAGATTGATTTCCATTAAATCTTGCTAGTTTTTATTTTTTACTTATTTTTATTTTTTTAAATTTTAAAAAGATTTTATTGATTTATTTGAGAGAGAGAGGCAAAGAGAGCCCAAGCAGGGGGAGAGGCAGAGGGAGAGTGGCGGAACAAATAGGTTCTCCATTGAGTGTGGAGCCAGATGTGGGGCTCAATACCAGGACCCTGAGATCATGTCCTGAGCTGAAGTCAGATGCTTACAGACTGAGCCACCCAGGCACCCCACTCTTGGAGATTTATATTGCATTACTGGCATGTTATTAAAGGGTCCCTTATTAAAGTCTCTTGCAAAAATTAAAAATACAAAATTAAGCTCCTCAGCTCTCTCTAGGCCGCTGCTTTCCTACCTATTAGTCCACAGAATTCTCCCCATCGCCCACTTGTCCACCTGTCCCTACCCCAGCACCCATGGTGCCCATTTTGTAAAAATGCTCTTTTAGAGTCATAGGCCTAATAATAGAGCTTGAGGGGGTCAGAAAACATCTTGGGCCGCTCAATTTCTTTCACTTTCTTTCTCCTTCTTCAAATATATCTATTTTAACATATAAACAGCAGCCATGAAAATTATTTTTGATAAGAATGGCTTTCAGGTAATTAAAAGCCTGTGATAATTAAATTATGGTCTATATTTAATTAATACATTATAGTAATTAAAATTTTCTTCTAACCAAAGGCACGACTTTGAGATTTGATTATCTGAAAGTAATTTTCTAAGTAATAATTCTGTCTCTGTCGAAGTTGGGTGAACTTCATCGGACTATGCCGTGACTTACATCATGTGTCTCCTTTCACTGAGGAAGAATGGGCAGGGATGACAGCATTGACAAATTCATTAGATTATAAGCTAAACACTGAGGAAAATAGAAGTCTAGAGCCCTCTGCAGACTTAGGACACAGATCAGTGTCCGGCATGGTGTGCTACCACAGTTCAGCTGGACCGCTTGATTGATAGGTGAGGTCAATGTTTTTTTGACGCTGCTTTCCTTCTTTTCTCTGCCTAGTTGCTGGAGGTTTGTGTCCAAACAACCTATAGGCACGACACAGCAGACCTACACAGTGAGGCTGACTTCGCTAGATGTATTCAGTCCAGGACAGTGAGTACCATATCTGTCTCCTGGTAATCCTCTTCTCCAGCCCGGAAGCAGCCAACATGCATTCCAGAGGAGCCAAAGAATACAACCGCGTACCTTCTGCTGGAGCCAGGAGTGCCTGACTGCTCGAGCTGAAAATGGTGATGAAATACTAACCTTTTCCTGGGAAAGCGGAGACACTGGGAAAAGGACAAGAGCCAGTGGAAATACCAAAAAAAGAGAAAACCAGGAAGAGTAAAGGAGACCAACGGCAAAAACAGCACAGATAAAAATTGTGGCATACAAGGCAAGCAGCAAGTCCTCTGACAGCTGAGGAGAGAGAAAGCAATCAACTTGGTTCTTTTATGTGGAAAGGGGGCCACACCGCCTCCAAGACCTCAGAAGGGGACCAGTGAAAACATCCACTTAGGTATTCATTCATTCGTTCATTCATTATTCAGTTGTTCATTCATCCAACAAAGAGTTCTCACTCTGGGAATCCTAAAATTGGTTTTCTTCCAAATTCCCACTTCTTCTCTTCTAATGGACCAAGGCTCTTAGATTCCTGGATGTGCTGTAGCAAAAAGAGTGTCACTACATTTTTCTGACCTTATATACTCAGGAGTATGATGTCTGGCACAGAATACACAGATGAACACCATTATTTTTATGAGAAGTAAGGACGAATGCCTACCAAAGACAAGAATGCTATCTCTAACATCCCCAATCTTTGGGGACCATAAATCCCCATCCTCATCTCCAGATAGAAAATAAACCCTGAACAAGCAAGGCAGAATCCCAAAATCCACTAAGAAAACTGTGCTTTGACTCCTGAATTTCTAGATTGGGTGGATTTGAGACTCAGGGTAGTTCAGTCAGTTCAAGCCAATTATAGAAAAAAAATACAGTTTTTGCATACTAGATTTGTGGTTCAAGAAACGTACATTCCTATGTTTGTTTGGAAATAAATATTGAGGAAAAACTCATTCCCAGAATTTTCTAGTTAAAATTTATGGCACGTTATGGGACCTCTATTTAACAGCAACAAAAATGGTATTATATTCCCATAAATATAATTTAGTACTTTCTTGCTTTTGAAAAAATAACTTATTTTAGATGCAGAGACTCATAGTCAAGTCTGACAATTAAAATAGATTTTTCAAAAAACTGCATTACAATCCCATAGTTTTAAATTTAGTTTTACAATGTTCAGATGGCAATGTGAATAGAAATGGTAACTCAATTACTTTTCAAATAAGTACCTTGATGAATATATTCATTTCCTCCTGACAGGGAATTATTATTGCCTTAAATTTAATCTTAGTTCTGCACATGCTGCAGGGATTTTCATGGCTAAACTGTTTTAAATTATCTTATGATTCATCTACCTTGAAATATGAATGCACTCTACCCACAATAAGGCAGAATAATATGTAGTAGATGGTAGATTACTTTAAATTTGATTTTGTAGAAATATTTTATTAAAACATTTCTCTTACGTGGCTAAAAATCATGTCCTTGGATTCACTTCACGGGCAGAATTGGGAGACTGGGCTGAGCTGGGAGTGTGGGCACAGGTTCGCTCATTGAACACATACAGAATTATGCAGATAAAGGAGGAAGACCAGAAGCTCTGCTAAAACAAAAAAGAGCCAATCTGTCTTCAAGTCTAGGAGATAGGGAAAGGAAGGAAAGACCAGTCTGTATTCTCTAAGGACAGGACTGGGGCGCTTGGTTCCAGGGTAGATAGTGTTGCTCTCTGTTCTGGTTGGAAATAACCTGTGGACAGAAGGTAAGGGAGAACAGAATCTAGACTGTAGCAAAAATAGATCAGAAGTCTACAGGTAAAATTGACTATATGAGTCCAATACAAAAAGGCTACACTTGCCTTAGCCTCACACATATTACGAATATGTACACTATCAAATTCCAAAAATTACTCCAAAAGTCAGTTCCAGTGTTATGTATACTTATCTCTAGTTAAACATGGTACAGATGGGCAGATGCCAAGAACTAGAAGATATAAAGGCACCTCTTAGGTAAGAGGCAACTGTTATCAACTTAATTTGGCCCAGTGGACCCATTTTCCTCCAGCAAGAGATTGGATGATCTGAGTTGTATTCACGCACATTATAAACCAGGGAACAAGCCTGGAAAGGCAAAGTTCCTTTCCCACACAGGCCAGTGTAGCTGTAAATTTGAAATTCACAATGAAATGTGGCTTTGGAAAGATTGATTTCCCCATCCAATATTTTACAATTTGTTTTGTGAGGGGGTTCCTGGTAGCTCAATGAATGAACCAAGCATTCAAGTCTTGGTTTTGGCTTGGGTCATGATCTCAGGGTTGTGGGATTGAACCCCACATGGGTTTCTGCACTCATTGTGGAGTCTGCTTGAGATTCTCTCTCTCTCCCTCTCCCTCCCCCTCTTTCCCTCCCCCTACTTACACACACACTCTCTCTCAGATAGATAAATCTTTAAAGATTCTGTTTTATGAAAAGAGTGCCCAAGGTAACAGAAGATAGTGTTACAAGTTTGAAGTCCAATCAACCTCAAAGTACTTCAGAGGTCTAATAAAAGACAGCTTTCCTGCAGCTTAGAAAGGTAATCAAAATCATGCAAACTCTTATTATCGTTAGCAATTGCATTTGTGCCCAAAGGAGAGGGAAGCATTTACTTAGAAAGAACAGTAAAAGATGGGTTTTTAAAAGACATTACTTCATTGGAGGAAATCTGTAATCACTGCCTTTTTTGACCCCATTTTGAGTTAAATAATCCTGCTCTCTTGCCTGAAATCAGTCTTGAAGACACACACAAAAATACAGACGTGCTCCCAGAGTTAATTACCTAATCTTCTGAAAATTTATTTTTCTCAGCTATAAAATGTGAGTAATAATATCAACCTCCTAAGTCTGTTGTGAGAACAAATGAGATGATCATGCAATGTATTTAGCAGACTGGCCATCTAGAAGATAGTAAAGGTCAATAAAAGATTGTACATTGATGCAAATCAGTACTGTGCATTTTTTTTCAATAGACAGCCCAAGTATGTAAACAGATATTGATGAAGTAGTCGGCAGCCCGTAATTTTACTCAGATTTATAAATAGATTTTTATAAATAAAAATATAAATTTTATAAATATAAAATTAAGCAGATATATAGACTCAAATCAATGAATGCCAATGTTGTAAAAGAATTCTGAACACCCTCGGTTTTTATTTTCATCTTTTTTGTTTGAGTGACAAAGATAGGCATTTATAGTAACAATTCTATGTGTTCCTGAAAATTCTGCATTTGCAAAAATTGCACACTAAAAACAACAGGGTCTATGGGGAAAAATAGCATTAAGGGCAGAATAGTCAAAACCAATGCAACTTTGAAATCAACATGCAAAACAAAACCAATTAAAATCCTAATAGGAAATTATACTAATATAGCTAAATTCCATGGGCATTTGCCAGATAATCTCAGTCATTCCAATCTCAGTGGCCCTTTACACTTGAGTCATGCTTACTTAGCCTTTTGAAATAAAGTCCCTGAAGACAGGCACTTCCACAGAAATCAGTTTCACCAAAACTGAAAATGCAATCCAAGAGCAGCCTTCACACAACTTCCGTAATACACTGACCTCATTCTCCAATTTATGAATTGCATATACTAAGTTAATTAAACATGGAGACTGAGGGGATTCTAATACCTCAGCACCTTAAGTGGGCAATCCGAAACATAAGCTTGTAAATGCCTCAAGGTTAAGAAATGGCAACCCAAGGACAACCAATCACAAACAGCCAACGACACTTTCCCAGATATAAATGTTTAAGCTATAGCCAAATAATTTTCTTGCGTTGCTTCCACCTCTTCTCTCTACAAGTCTTTCCCCTAGCTTCTGTCTGTGACAGACACACTCCTATGTCCAGTTTGACATTGCCTGATTCAAATTGAGTGTTATTCAAATAAATGCTTAAAATCTTTATTATGCCTCATTTTATCCTTTAACACGATGTATAAATTAGTGTTAAAGAAAAACACACTATGGGAGAACAGCCTGTATGTTTGCATCAGCATGACCATGATAACAACTGTAACGATGATACTCACCAGTAAGCCTTCTTGCCTATGGAAAAGTACTTTGAACCTATGGAGAAAGTTGAAATAATATCCAATGAAATTGAACTGCAGAATATAAACAGTAACTGTCAACATACTTTCACAGCATACATTGTATCTCTCCTTCTCGAAACAACTGTGTGTCAAGAAGGCTTTGGAGATGGGGTGCCTGGGGGGCTCAGTGGGTTAAAGCCTCTGCCTTTGGCTCAGGTCATGACCCCAGGGTCCTGGGATCGAGCTCTGCATCGGGCTCTCTGCTCAGCAGGGAGCCTGCTTGCCTTCCTCTCTCTCTCTGCCTGCCTCTCTGCCTACTTGTGATCTCTGTCAAATAAATAAATAAAATCTTTAAAAAAAAAAAAAAAGGCTTTGGAGAAAAGGTCAGTCCAAATGAGTGGGCAGAGGTATGACCAGATCAATTCTCCTGGTGGCAATTCCCTAGGTAATTGCACAGCAACCTCTGATTTCAGCGTGAAGACTACCATTCCTTTTCATAACTCAGCAATGAGGCACTTTGTTGGGGGGTGGGGGGGAAGAATGATGACATTTTTTAAACCTTGGCTCACTGCCAATCTGAGGCAATTGCACCACAACTTTGGCCACACTTGGGTCATTTCCACCTCTCTACCACTTACTCAACAGTTTGAACCACACTGAAATCTGCTTCCACAGTCAACTGAATTTGAGGCCCAAGACATCTCCTTCTTGATCTTATAGGTAAAAGGGGATGGAAAGTTACAGAAGAAGGTGATTTTCAGTTCTCTGGTAATTAGTGTAAACACACGCATAGGCACATATGTGCACAAATATGTTTGTGGGTCTGTGTTTTCTTTCTCTAGCATAACCCCAACATTTCACATGTGGACTACCTACCTGCCTTTCTACCCCTGCACCTCTCCTACCGCCACTGAAGCCCAGAGCTGGGCTCAAAAATAGGAGAGCTAAGGAGTTTTCTAGGTCACAAAGTTTTGATGTGTGCGTCAAAATCAGGGCTGATAGTTCACAGGTATGCACATCATAGTTGTTCCAGTGGCTAAAATGTTGAGAGACTTCTATATAGCTTCCCTGAGCCCACAAGTCTCCAGACCACCATCTTGGTCTCCCTAGTTTTTCCCTTACAACTTCCAGAAATTCTCCATCCCACCTCACCCCACTCTGGACTTCATCACCAACCAGAGACAAAAGGTTTAATGCCTGGCCCAGTGGGCAAACAGGCTTTGCTCTGTGCTAAGGCAGTCACCATCCTCATTGGTCTGTGGTCTATATATGTGCAGTAGTGATTACTAAATATTTCAATGCCTCCCGCCCAGCTAAAACATCACTGGACATGTCACCTGATGGGGAAAATCGTATTTTCTGCAACTTCCATCCAGGAGACCACTATATGGAGTTAGAAGGAACAGTGTCAAAATCCTTGAGACGGAAAATAGAATGAGAGACACAAGCAACACATTCAACCTACTGCCATCTAAGAAAGAGAAGGAAGAGCGGGTCTTGATAAGGGCAGTGTTGGGAATGACTGTGCAACCCCAGCTGGGTGGCCGAGACAATCACAGGAAAACTATTCTCCCTTCCTCACCGGAAGAAGTCAACCTTCCCCATAAAGATATTTTGAACAACTATTTGAAGAATCTTAATTTGGAAGGGGATAAATTATTAGTCTTTCAGGGATATGAATATGTTTCAGTCTGCTAGGGTTTGAGCAATTTGACACCAGCCGCCACCTTCCCAGAGCATGTTCAAACCCTACCTCATATCCTGGTGACCATCCTGTTCCCAGGGACATTTAAAGAGCTAGTTCACCTCTCACCAGAGTGACTCATTTGCGCTGTGCTGTGACTTCAGCTCTGCTGCTCTCGTTCCATCAACCAGGCCACAGATCCACAGCTGACCCCTCAGTGGGGCTTGGTCCATTTGCACTCTCCTCATCTCCGACACTGTTCTCATGGGGGCACTCTCTTCATGGGTCTCTTCCACGTGATACCATATCAAATTGAAACTACTAGCTTTCCCATATAAATCTCCCCATTTTACCCATTTCACTTTCTGCTGAGTTTTCCATCTCTTGCCTCTTGCTGGATCTTATGGACACTGATTGACCAGTTCTCATTACTCCTCTCTCTCTAGAAACCCAATTCCTATCGGGGCTTTCTGTATCCTGATACCCTCAGTTGGGTTTCTTCCTTCAGAGCCTCAGCTTTATGAGCTTTTTAATTTAGGCCTTACTACAATTGCTTCTCTGAACCACTTGCTGTTCCACCAAGTGTGACCTACTCTCCTCCAACCCCTCATCCCCCCCCAGCCTAGTGTTCTCTTTGTTTAAGATGTAATCTCCACCCTTTGCCTGGCTCACTCCTTCTCATCCTTCAGGACTCGATGTCATGTCACTTCCTCAAAGAAGCCTTCTCAGATTCCCCAGGGCCAGGTTAGGTTAGCCTTCCGTGTGCTCTGGAGCACCTTGGCTTACCCCTGGCACACACTCATCACGCCGGGTATTGTTGTCTTTTTGTTTGGCTGTGTCCGCAACTAGAAGTGAGTACTCGGAGGGAAGGAGTGGCATCTTGTGATCATTTTCTCCTCAACACCCAGCACAGTGCCGGCACATAAAAAACTCTCAATAAATTTTAATGTAATGAGGAAAACAATAACAATGCTGTAAAAATAGTAATACTTCTTGTAATAGTGTTATATGGTGAAAGACAGTAGCTACACTTGTGGTGAGTATTGCATTATGTGTAGACTTGTCCAATGGCTATACTATGCACCTGAAACTAATGTAACATTGTGTGTCAATTCTATGCCAATAAAAAAAAAATAATAATGAATACTTCTAATGGAACCCTGCAAAACAGTTACCTCATCATCATTCCTGTTTTACAGATGCGGAGACAGAGCAGAGAGAAATTAGGTGACTTTCCCAAAGTTACATAGCTAGGAAATACAGATGTAACTTACTTGAAATCTAGCTGGGCTGGCTTCAGAGACTGTACAATTGCTACTGTGTACCCTATGCCCTCGCTTTTGAGTTAGAGGTAGGATCATAGCAATAATACAGTATTGTTTGCCATTACTTCAAAGCAAGCTTACATTTAAAAGCCACATATGAGGGAGAATATATGTTTTATGTTCAGTTTATTTTAATCCTGACTGAACACACATTCTTTTTTATGTCCAGCTCTAGATGGCAGATCCTGAGGGATCAGGATGGAGAAAAAGGAAGAAAATAAGTAGAGCGAGAGGGAAAATAATAGAAATCATGTCCAAAGGATGAAGTCGCGTTCAGGTCCCCAAAATGTGTTAAAAATGGGCCTGATAGCAAGGTTCGGGGTAGGCGTTTTAGAGAGCAAGAGCAAGAAACAGCAGGTTGGAGGGGCAAAGAGGCTGAAGGCTAGATTCTACTAAAATGTTTTTGCTCTTAAGCCTCAATAGGTGATCATTTGTATCTGATCAATTTGGCTACCGCAAACATTGAGCTGTGGTGCAATTATAAATCTCCTCTTCACTTAATTGCACCTGATAAACCTTGAGCTAATAACTTGATGATCCGTGACAGTCATTTGACTTGGAGATTTATGCCAAAGAATACTGTTTCTCATATTTCTCTGAACCTTAAATTGGGGTGACAGTATTTATCTTCAGTAATAAAGTTAACTTGATTTATGCCACATGACAATTCTCCTCCAAGCCAACATTTTACTTATTATATATGCTGCCTTTAAAGAGCCCAGAGAATCTCTTAATGTAATCACGGTAAATAAATAAATAGTCAATAAAGCTAATACTTCATTTCCAGAACAGAAGATTAACAATGAAATAAAAGTGAGGTGTGGAATGCTGGCAGTATATTCTCATCATCTCCAAACTTCCCCATGTCCTTGGTTCAAAGGCACACACAGCAAACAGTATCCTCCACAAAAGAATTCCAAGAAGCCTTGCTCTGAAGATTGCGCTTTCAAAACGTATCATTAGCTGTTATGCTTACAAATGAAGAATGCGAAACTCATGTTAGACCAGTGCCATGCCTGTGCCCCTTGTCCACGTGCACACACCGTGGGAGGCAGACATGTTTCATTCATCTCTTTCCGCCATGGCGGCTGGCCCAGGGTCTGGCTTCCTAGGCATCAGATGTTTGCAGAACTGGCTCTCTGAGTCATACAGGAACATTCTTCCTGACCCTTGTAGGCTGTACCTGGGCTCTGTTCCACATGGACCAAAAGCTCCTCGGAGACACAGGTCACAAGCACACCAGTGGACTGTGCTTCAGCTTCCTACTCCCAACAAGATGCTCTCCTGAAAGTGCATGTTGAGTCAAGAGAACAGTGCAGTTGGCTACAGAGTTGCCTCAAACTTCCATACTGTCTTTTCTGGGATACTAAACTGACCCAACCAAGACAGACGTTCTCCTCTGGGGGGTAGAGGACTCCCTGCTCATATCTTTCTAGAATGGACTCATCCTAGGTCTCAGTGGTAACTCCAGCTGCATGGCAACAGGGCAAACGCCCTGGACAGAGTTGGAAGGCTACACCACTGCCCTGAACTTTCCTGCTGGTCACTGTTAAAGACTCCAGCAAGTCACTTTACCTCATGGGGCTTCAGGTTCCTCACCCACAAAATGAAATAATACATGCCCTGATTTACACACAGAATTGTTCTGAGGATCAATGGCATAATATATATGAAAGTGTTTTTCTGACTGTAAAGCAAACCTAATAAATATAAGTGGCATTATTGGTGGTATTTGTGACATTGTCAATTTTGGCTGGTTTCTTTGACTCTGATCTAATGACCCTAGCCCCATAAAATCAGTGAGGTTAACAGGGCTTTGTTATTGTTGAAGGGATTTTCACACATGAAATCCAAGATATAGGACAAATCCGAAATATAGGACAAAAAAATATAAGACAAATATAGGACAAAAAAAGAATGGCCAGCATATGGCCTGCCCTGAGCACCTGGGCTGAACTACATAGTTTAGTAACTTGACATAGAACAGCGTTCCATGTGTGTGATTTAGCAACCTACTGAGACAAAATGTAGCTCCAAAATATATTTTATCTACAAATATGACAGTATTTCATGTCTTAATTATAACTTAGGACTGAATGGGTAGTTGTGGAGGTATTGGGGTAGATTTCCAAAAGAGAAGAAATAGCTTTACATTCATTCAACAAACTTACTGAGTAACGACTGAGGGCCAAGCACATTTTGTTAAATACTAAGGCGACAGCGCCGAGGAAAACAGACATGGCCTCCTTATGATCTTACAGTGTGGGTAACCCAATCTAGTCTAGGCCATCAAGGGAGAGTCCTTCAGCAACAGGCAATTTATGGAAGACTTCCATGAGATGGAACTGTACAGAACCCAGGGAGGTAGATTGGTAGGGGAGGTGGAAGAGTCTGTCAGGCCTGTGTCATTTGGTGGCTATTTGGTATTTTTAGTACAATTACCTCACATTTTCAGTCCCACTGCCCCAAGGAAGTTAGACTCAAATTCCCAGCCTCCCTTACTGTTAGGTTGCTGCACCAATTTAATGTACTACTATAGAACTTTGATTCAGAAGTGAGCAAGATAGGTCAACCGACTTCCTGTGGACTTTTTTTTTTAATAGTGTAGGCAGAGACAGCTACCTATCTATGGAACAGAGCAATCATTGAAAGGTCAGGAAGCTGATGTGATTCTGCTGGTGTTGTCGCCTCTGAAATTTCTAAATCTATTTCTATGGCCCCCATAAAAACTATTCAAACTGTCAAAAATCCCTTAACAAATTCCCACAAATAATGTATCCAATCATTTCACAGCAAAGGAGTTGTGAAAAAGGGCCCGGGACCATGAGATCTACAGGTCTTATTACCTCCTGCAGCATCCCAAAGCTGCTGGCATCAGTGTGAGTTTTCCCCACTAATACCTTGATGTGGCAGAGATAATGAAGACACGAATCCTCCAGCAAGGCAATCCGCAACTAACACCCCAGCGAGACAAAGAGCTCTCTCACAGGAGAATTTCTGAAGAGCAAACATCCCCAATGGATCTGAATGCAGATTAGGTAAAAATCCAAGTGGCTTTTGACTAATAGTTGCTGAACCTCATTTAAAGATTTCATGGTGATGGCTTTAAGGCTGATAAGCAGCTCCAAAGATACTGGAAGATATTTGCAAAAGCCTTAATTGGGTTTCAGAACATTCCCCCTGATGCTGCTAACATTGGTCACTATCAATAAAAGCAATGACTCATACACGCTGAGCACTTAGGCTATGCCAGACCCCACCACATTTGATTGTGTGCTACAACCCTTCTATGTAGGTACTTAAATTATCCTCCCTCATTTGTATATAAAGACACTGAGGCATCAGACCCTCAACAACTAGCTGAAGTAAGTTCCTGACCCAGCCTTTAAAGGTAGGCCACTTAATTCCAAAGCCCATGTGCTCAGCACTCTGCTAAGACAGGGGCGGGGGGTGCGGGGGGCAACATCCTTTTGGAAACTGTTGGGCATTTACCCAGCAATCATTCTGCTCTGTACTTTCCCTGATCAAAATACACTTGCAACTTAAAGCATCCTAATACCTTTCTTATCCTAAAATGATTTGTGAACCCACATAGAGCATAATTCTTGGCTTGAACCAAAAAATTAGTCCCATAAATATGGGGCTACAGCAATCTTCAGAAAAGGTAATCAGTACTACTAAGCTCTGTAGCCGACAAGACATTGTCACACAAGTGCTGCGTCTCAATAAAATGTGAACTCTTAAAATCAGTAAACAATCAAACAAACTTGCCTTCTAATTAGGGGAATCGAGGCCCCTGACCAGGGTAAAAGTGTCCTGGGAGTGAGGTTAACCAAACAGCCACAGACGATCAGAAGGTAGCTCTTAGCAAGTACCTTAGGGTGTGACAGGCAGCCATGTAGGATTCGGAAATTTTGACAGAAATTCCCTGAAATTTAGGTGGTTATGAACAAGGGACATTAAAAGTCTCCATCCTAGTCGGGTGAGTGGTTGACTTTTTAGTAGCTCCTGAGTTCTAAGGACTTCTTTGCTCCGCTGTCAACTGGTCTTTTCCTGATGGCAACACAGTCACCTTCTCTGAAGCCTCTGTAGATTGACTATGTAAATAAATAATCATGCAGTCAGTCAAAAAATGTGGAAAAGCAATAAAGAGGGTTCTTATATGATTATTGTTGAGATATTAGGCTTCCTTCATTAGTACCCATAAAAATATAACAAGGTAGGCAGTTTTTATCGACAATCTCCAGAAAAGGCATTTAAGGCCCAGGGAGGAAATGTAGAACAGTAGTTGGTAAGTGGTGGCTGTTGGACCCTACAGTCATTCTCTTAGGTACCACTCTACCTTAGCACTTTCATAAGTCACTTACATACAGCACTCTGGACTTTAGAAATGGTGGAATGGGATTCTTGAGCATCAGGGTTCAAATTAAGATTCTCCCAACCTGCTCGCCACTCTGGTATGCACTGAAAATTCACTGACCGCATTTCTAACCCCAGGATGGGCTGTGTGTATTAAAGAGAAGCATCAAATCTTGTCCTGCTCCAATCTATCCTCCATATGGCAGTCAGAGTCACAGTCTTAAAATGTGATTTGGATTATGTCACTTCCTGGCTCAGTATCCTCCAGGGGTTTTCCAATGTACTTTGGGAAAAAACTGCAAGGCGTGTTTTGTGGACTGATCCCCAAAGCCAGACTTCCACCCTCTTCCCTCGTGCCTCCTCCAGGATCTCACTCCTCCGTCCTTTCCTCAATTTTCCCTTGTGCAATAACATGTTCAAGTTTCTCCTACTGTAATAAGGCTCTTTCTTAACCTCTGCCCACCTTCTGCTCCCTCCCCAACCACTGCCTTGGTTCTCTTTGTCCTTTTTAGCTGTAAGCTTCTGGAAAGGACAGCCTCCATACTCCAGCAGCTGTTTTCCCTCCGTACTCTCTTAGCTCTTTGTAGCGAAGTTTCAGCCTTTACCTTCTCCTGAAGTCATCTCTTAAAGGTGTGATCTGAGTCATCCCCACCCAGTGCAATGCGTCTCTCCTTTCTTGACTTCTGTGTCATGTTCTTGAGCTCTTCCCCCTGTCTCTGACCTCTCTACTTCTCTTTCCCTTTCCTTGTCCTCCAAAAGTCCCTTCCTCTTCCTGATCTGTATTTTCTCTTAACAGACACATCCACTGTAAAGACTTTATCACTTTTTTTTTTTTTACAACTTCCAACTCTGAATTTTTCATGTGCTCCTGTTCACATTTCTAACACCCACTGATTTCTATGTGGAAATCCTTACCAGGTGTTCAAGCCGCGGACAACTAAGCTTCCATTACACCTGCCACACCTCTCTAGCGCAAACCCCTGCTTCTCAGCAGGCAATTTAGAAATCTCATTTCTTAAAACAAACAAAAAATAATCCTATATCCATCATTTAATATCACTTCCTTATGTGCCCTCTACCCATTTTCCAAATTCTCATAATTCTTTAAGATCCAGTTTATATACTCTCTCCTCCTCAAAGCCTTCCTTGATCATAGGTTCACTGTAAATTCTATACTAAGGGTAAATTTTTTTTTAAGATTTTATTTATTTATTTGACAGAGAGAGACAGCGAGAGAGGGAACACAAGCAGGGGGAGTGGGAAAGGGAGAAGCAGGCTTCCTGCTGAGCAGAGAGCCCAATGCGGGGCTTGATCCCAGGACCCTGGGATCATGACCTGAGCCGAAAGCAGAGGCTTAACCCACTGAGCCACCTAAGTGCCCCTACTAAGGGTAAATTCTTAAGGGCAGAAGCCATGGGTTTGATAACACTGTATTTTTCATTGTTTTCATCTCCACCTCCTCTCCCCAAATTCTAACTAACACTTAGTAGGTTTTCAGATGTTTCTTGAGCATATAAAGGAAGAAATGAAAGAAGGAAGGAGTTCAAATATTTGGGGGAGATAGAGAAGAAAATGTAATCTTGGCATACTTCTTAGTTCTGCTGAGAATAATATTTGCACAGTCACAATATGTAAACGTACTTACTTACGACTTTCAACTTTGGATTTGACCTCTAAGGAAAAAAACAGAAGATTTAAATATAATTACATAATAGACTGGAAATGTTATCTACCTTAATGCTGTAAAAGTGAAGATCTGGTTGATAGATGGTGGAAGTGGAACAGGGAGGAAGGAGGGAGGGACACTCAGGATGTAATAGCCTCGTATGGAAGGTAATGGGTTCAGATTACCTGGTCCCTCTGCCACCTTCCTGGCCTTGTGACCTGAAGCAAGGCATTCCCTAAGCACCACATCTTATTTTTCTTATCTATAAATTAGGAATGACACCTCATAGGGTTGCTATCAGGATTAAATAAGATAATTCATGTAAAACATTGATAACCATGTCTGGCAAATAGTAAAACTCCAGTAAATTTTAGTCATTACTGTCTCACACATTTGAGGTTAAAGAGATAATGTCTAAAGTTGATAGAAGCAGAAACCAAGTCTTATGTGTATTACATAAAGATATAAAGGTAACAGAGGAACTAAAATAAAAATAATAAAACTTGGAGTAGGAGGAGAAAATGAGGAAATCTTCATATTTCAAACCAGGAGTCAAAAGACTCTAAAAAGACCCTATTATAAGATACAGTGACCCCAAATATTGTTTAGAATTGGGTAAATAACCATCAGAAATTAAAAGAGAAAAGCTTACAAATGACTGCTTCTGAGAAGTAGTACCATAAGTAGGAAAGAGTAGAGAGAGTTTCTGTTGCTTTTCATTGTAATTCTTGTAGTAGTTGATTTTTTACTAGGCGTATATTATTGTGATTTTTATAAGGAGGAAACCTCCATACACATACACATATTCACATTTACAGGGACACACAATGCTTCAAATGAGGGCAAAGGTGGTTACAGTCACTGGTAGCACTCTGCCAAAATGTATCCACAGTAATCAGCTGGGAAATGAACAATGTTTCTACCCTCACTTATCTGTAAGTGGTGGTGATTTGACACTTTCAAAGCAGAAAGCTCTGTTAGCTTCCAAAACAGAAAGATTGCCTTATTTTTAATAGAATAGCTGAGCTGAAATCTTTTTAACCTATGCTAAATATGTAGAACCCTCATGTTTTTCTTCCTGTTTTCCTTCATATTAGGGAACAGGTGCTTCCTTCTTCTCTAAAAGTAATACTTGATTTCAAGGAAAGTGAACGTACATTGAGAATGACATTTTTCTCAGTACAGAAGAGATAATAGTGGAAAAGTCTCCGATTTGCTTTGCTTCCCTTTATGTCCACCAGGTTGCTATAAATTGCACAGAAATATTCCATCAAATGATAAACAAAAATCATATTTCAGCTGTGGTAGAGGGTTTAAGGTTATTTTTCACAACATAAAATGGTAAAGCAAGGGGCGCCTGGGTGGCTCAGTGGATTAAAGCCCCTGCTTTCGGCTCAGGTCATGATCCCAGCGTCCTGGGATCAAGCCCCACGTCGGGCTCTCTGCTCAGCAGGGAGCCTCCTTCCCCCTCTCTCTCTCTGTCAGCCTCTCTGCCTACTTGTGATCTCTGTCTGTCAAATAAATGAATAAAATCTTTTTTAAAAAATGGTAAAGCAAAATGTTATGGGTCAATCAATTATAAATGAGACTTGTATAAACCCTTGGAGGGATACAATACTTTGAAAAGGAATTCTGCCTCTCAGTGAATTCTATTATACCTGATAATTTGGATTCGGATCTCTTGAAGATGAAGTTCAAAAGTAATTCCCTTAGAATACTGGAAAGTGTTTTTTTTTTTTTTTAAAGATTTTATTTATTTATTTGACAGAGATCACAATCAGGCGAAGAGGCAGGCAGAGAGAGATAGAGGAGGAAGCAGGCTCCCGGCTGAGCAGAGAGCCCGATGTGGGGCTCGATCCCAGGACCCTGGGATCATGACCTGAGCCGAAGGCAGAGGCTTTAACCCACTGAGCCACCCAGGCGCCCCAGAATACTGGAAAGTTTTGATACGTTGGACAAAGGAACAATACTAGTTTTTTGTTTGTTTGTTTGTTTGTTTGTTTGTTTTAGTGACTTACTTAGATGTAGGTTAAAACTGTAAAATTCTCTTCTCAGAAATTTGTAGAACTGCATGTGTTCAGTAGGAAACTTATTGGTAGATACATGCAAATCTAAGTTCGTAATTTGAAAGACACTCAGGATTTGAGCAGAGAGCTAAACACATTAAGAGAAAATTCATAAGAGAGAAACATAAGAGCTTATCACACAGAAAACATCAATAACAAAGAAAAAGCTGGATAAGCCGTACCAGAGAAATAAAAGGATTTTGTCTCTTTCTTTCCAGCTGCCTACATCCCTCACTGATCCTAGAAAAGACCCAGAAAAAAACAAGAGGTGGAAAAATGAAGAGCTTGAGCAGAGGGTGGGAGGGGAGCTCTTCCTTCTCTCAACTCTCATGGACTTGTGTCCATTTGATAAACCTGGTTGCCAATAAAGAAAAAAGGGAGGAGGAAATGGAGGAGAAAACTGAAGTATCTTTTATTTGGAAAAATTTTTTAATGACAAAAAATGTACTTTGGAGGTAAAAATAAAAAATATATTTCCCTCTAGGAAAAAAAAGAATAAATCACAGATTAAAGCTAAAATTTTATTTTAGTTTACCTTCTGTGCTCTCTTTCTGAACCTCTTTCGATGGTCTTTCTTTCTTTTTTTAGGTTTATTATATTTATTTATTTATTTAAAGATTTTATTTATTTATTTGACAGACAGAGATCACAAGTAGGCAGAGAGGCAGGCAGAGAGAGAGGAGGAAGCAGGCTCCCGCTGAGCAGAGAGCTGAATGCTGGACCCTGAGATCATGACCTGTGCTAAAGGCAGAGGCTTAACCCACTGAGCCACCCAGGCACCCCATATTTGTTTATTTTAGAGAGTGAGAGAGCATTCACACAAAGACAGAGGGCAAAGGGAAAAACAGACTCCCAGCTGAGCAGGGAGCCCAATGTGGGGCTCCATCACCCTGGGATCATGACCTGAGTGGAAGGCAGACCCTTAACAGACTGAGCCGCCCAGGCACCTTCTGTCTATGGTCTTTTAGTCAATAATTAACAGATGTGAATTACACCACTGGCTCCATGAGGATCTGGTCCCTGACAGAATGTGACATTCCTTCCCCTTCAACTGATATGTGACCTCCTTGATATTCCTTGTATCTTCGATATGAGTGAAATACTTATCCGAATAATGGGAAAGGCTTCTGAACATTCTTACAGACAAGAGGAAAAGCCCTCAAGAGCTGCATCTTGTAGAAAATTTTCTATGTAAAAGTGTGATGAACTTGAAAGCACCCTATCAGTACAGGTTAGAGGGAGGCCCAGCTACCCCATTTCTAATGTTCCCACTGATAGCATGAAGCTTCTACCTCCAAAGCAGAGTTACTCATGTATCCACATTTGATTTATTGGAATCGTAGGAGTTTTGACCCCTAGCCTTCAACTTATCAGAAATCCAAGCCTATCTATAAACCTGATTCTCTTAGGTATAGTTTGTGTATTAGATAAATGTGTCAGATTAGAGCTTTTTGGATTGCGTAATTTGCCATGGGATGTATGTCTGCATAAAGGCAAAGTGCTAGGACAAACGATTCTCTGCAGTTACACATGTCACCACTAGATGAGGCTACCACAGCTTTTGCTCTCTTCTCTCAGTAGAGTTCATTGTTTGGCTACTAGATGACATTGATGTGGAATTGAAAATCCTAGGGTTACTCAGGGTTGCCTTGCTTTGAGGATAAGGTGACCAGTCTATTTTGATAATTTCAATAAAATTCAGAGAGCTTAGTGTTAAAGTGCACATAAATGCCCTTAGAACTATAATCTATGGTTTCTTTAGTTGGTAACGGTTTATTTAAAAAATATTCTCATCATCACCTACTGCACACCGTCTTGTTTTGTACCAGTTATTGGCTTGAGGGAAGTACAAACAGGGGACACAAGTGGAAAGAAAAGGCCTCTATTTCCTCTTAGGTAAAAATTGGGGATTAGCTAAACATATTTTCAGAAGTATAACCCTGAGCCCACCCACTTTTACTTAGTATACAGACGTATTAGAGGGTAACAGGTGGATACATAATTTTCATAGAAGAGAGTCACAAAGGGGCACCTGGGTGGGGCGCAGTCTGTTAAGTGCCCGACTCTTGATTTCAGCTCAGGTATAATCTCAGGGTTGTGAGATCAAACCTCGTGTGGGGCTCTAAGGTTGGCAAGGTGTCTGCTTGAGATGTTCTCCCTCTGTCCCTTCCCCACTCACACTCATTCTCTCTCTCTAAAATAAATAAATAAATAAATAAATAAATAAATAAATAAATCTTAAAAAAAAAAAAAAAGGAAAGAAAAGAGGAGGGTCACAGGAACCCAAAGGAGCAGGAAAAAGGAGCTAGGGTGGGATTGTTAGGGGCTATATTTGTATATAAAGAACATGATCAGATGATATTCTGGACTGTGCAGGGAGAAAGCTGAAGGGTGTGATGCATGTAGGGTTAGAGAAGACTAAACCCAAGTGGAGTGAAAACTACTTAATTGTCTGACCATCAAACTGTGGAACCACTGTAAGGGGATCAGATATCTCAGTGGGTTGAAACAGTTCTAGTAAATGAGGATAGTGTCCGGGCAAAAGCTCTAGTAAAACTCTTTCTGAGGTTTAGGGAAGTCTTTGTAGGGGAAAAAGGGCAGAAGAGAGGGTCCTTCTAACCACAGTAATGGCACACTATGTAATTGGACTCACAGTGAAGACAACTAGAAACACTGACAAAATATGAAAACATCTTTAAAGCATCAAAGACCAAGAGTTACTTAGCCAAGAGTCTAGAGAGGATGGAAATCCAAGAGGCATGTAAGGATTCTTTCACTTCGGGGGCATTTTCAGGGGTGGAAAAAAGAAACATAGGCTGAGCTAAGCTTTTGACAGCCTCATAGGACCCAGGGAGGCAAAATCAGGAGTCCAAGACCTGCTTAGCAAAATGAGAAAGAAAAAAGCAGTCCCTGTCCCCCAAGAGCTGACCTGGTACCCACAGCCAGGCCTCAGTGTTGACCTGTTATTGAACATGAACTATTTCATAGAACAGCATTGGACAAACCTACTCTACAGCTACGATGATGAAGACCAAAAAAGGCTAACTTCAGACTCATGTCTGAAAACGGGCAAAATGTGAACATTGTCACTGACCCAAAAATGACCAAACACCTCCATATCCTGACCCACAGGAATGACTGGTGTCTCCTTACGAATTACAGCCTTACCCTTGGTCTATCCTTCCCTCCCTATTTTTCTTTTAAGATTTTATTTATTTATTTGACAGAGAGAGAAAGCACAAGTAGGCAGAGTGGCAGGCAGAGGGAGAGGGAGAAAACAGGCCCTCTGCTGAGCAGGGAGCCTGATGTGGGGCCCAATCCAAGGACCCCAGGATCAAGACCAGAGCCAAAGGCAGCCGCTAAACCGACTGAGCCACTCAGGCGCCCCAGTCTTCCTTCCTTACTAAGAAACGCCCTTACAGAAGTAGCCCTACCACTGAGATCATCTGAACCAAAACAAGGCCCTGCTTCAAGAAGCCCTTCTTGGTCACCTGACACAGCCTGTAAGAAGTCCTTTCCAGCATTTGCCTTCTGAGATGCCTACCCTTCTCCATGGTGTGCATTCTCTCTTACTGCAGTGACTGAAAAAAACAGCTTATTTAAAAAAAAAAAATCGCTGCTGGGGGTGCCTGGGTGGCTCAGTAGGTTAAAGCCTCTGCCTTCAGCTCAGGTCATAATCCCAGGGTCCTGGGATTGAGCCCCTCATCGGTCTCTCTGCTCAGCGGGGAGTCTGCTCCCCCCCCACCCCCGCCTGCCTCTCTGCCTACTTGTGATTTCTGTCTGTCAAATAAATAAAATCTTTAAAAAAAAAAATCGCTACTCACCTTTTTACCCAGTTGGGTGGTGATTTTTTTTTTTTATTACTCAAATTTTCTTGAGCTCTGTGCTGGGACACAGTTAAGCTACTTGAAAACGATTTGATCCTTTTGGATCTACCTTTTAAGATTTGGGAGACAGGGCTGACTTGCTCCTTCCCACTGAGACAAGACCCCTCTGGGTACTCTAGCTATTGGTTTGTCGATCTTGAGGTTTTCCAGTCGGACTGGCAGATGCAGGCAGTTTCTGCCTGGGTATGGGAGCCCGGTACCATTACCTCCGATCCTTGCCAGTGCTCCTGTCTCTGGCTTATGCATTTTCTGCACATGCATGTGCTGATCAGTGATCCGCTGAATATTGAAGTGGAAACTTTGGCAGATCTCTAAAGCACCCTCTCTCTTTCCGTACCTCTGTCTTCTCAGTACTTTTCCTATGAACTCGAGTTTCCTTGCTTTCCCAGAATCTCAGCTGCATCTCTTCCACAGAAAATGTCTGCTGGGCTTTGCCCGAGGTCTCGCTCCAGGCACAGGTGTGTGGAATCCCTCAAGGCAATAAACTGGGACAATCGCAGGGCTGACCTCATTTGTTTCCCTCTCCTCTGGGATCATTGCTGCCTCCAGTTGCCTGATATTCTTTGTCTTGCAAACTGTCCTGTGTCCATTTTTTTGGTTGTCTCAAGTGCAAGGAGAAATCGCAGTCCCTCCTCTATCCTGGCCAGAGTGAAAATTCTTACAGACATTTAAGCTCTATCTTTAAATAGTAGGAAACCAAGAAATGTGTTTTGGTTTAATCAGGAGGTTTTATCATTTGGAAGCATTAAAATTGCCTTTCGAAATAAAGTATTTAAGAAGCTCAGAAGCGCTCTGCTTTCTTTTGCAGCCATTTTCCTCTTTGAAAATGTGTCATCTGTTCTTTAGGCAGCATTTAGAAAATGACAGAAGCACCGGCATTTTTCATTTGGCTATTAAATAAAAATTTTAAATGTGGTACAATTTCAGTTGTCTAATGTCAGGTCTGCTTAATATTCTGTTCTACTTTAGCAGTGTAAGATTTTTACTGTTTCATTCTTCTGTTTTTGTTTTTAATAAATGTTGCGGAAGGTATACTGAAGATAGCAGTTTTTGAAAAACCACCTTCCTGTCAGTTGCTGGTTTAAAATTCTGATATTATACTCTTCTCCTTTTCTGTTGAAACTAAGGGAGTTTAAAAGAAGCTACAGAATGTGTTTACTAGGTGAATTTCATGTTCCCACCCCCACGCCAAACCCCTTCTCTCCATATTTTGCATAGGCCCAGGGTCTTTGTACCACCAGAAGCTTTCTTTCTTTTTTTTTTTTTAATTAAAAATATCAAAACCATTTTATAGATTCTGGCTCTATTTATTTGAAAATAAACAGAGCCATAGCAATCATACTGTGAAGAATTTTAGAGATCTCAATAGATTTTTAGAGATCCTTTTGAAAAGAGATGGGAGGCTGAGAAGAGGAAGTGGTTTTCAGAACTGTCGGCTGGCTGGGTATTCAGAGTGATAGCATCAAGCACTGGCAAAGGTCAAGCTGTACATATGTTAAGGGGAGAGAATTCAACAGCCATGTTAGCAAAACAGGGAGAAGGAGGTTCAGTAACGTGTCATCTGTCAGGAGGGCTATTTATCTGTTTGTTTATGCCGAAATCTCACCACCTACAACACAGGCAGCATTAGGAAATAATTTTTAAGGCAACTGAGTGCCTCCAATAATGTCCAGCTGGCTTTGTTTGTTCATTTTTCAGCATTTAGTCCTTTTTAAAAAAAATTTTTTTTAGACAGGCTCCCCACTGGCAGGGAGCCTAAAGTGGGACTCCATCCCAGGACCCTGGACTTGACCAGGACCCTGAACTCGATCCCGGGACTCTGGGATCATGACCTGAGCCCAAGGCAGACGCTGAGCCACCCAAGTGCCCCCAACTTGTAGCACTCTTGAAGGAAAAATCCTGAAACAGTTCTAGGGGGGAGGTTGGGGACAGTTGAAGGTAACAATAGAAAGTAAATACAAATCTAATAATAATGGAGGAACTGAAATAAACTTTGTAGAATACCCAATTCAAAAGAATTCAAAAAGATATAGCAACATAGGGTTATTTATTATATCTCCTTGGCCCCAAGGGCAGCATTTTATTATAACATAACATAATCACTGAATATTATTATCAAGGTAGTATGCATGTAAACAACTTTAAAGTTCATAAAACATTTATAAACTGATTTCTACATATTATCTCAAATTGATTCTGACATTGACAATAACCCTCTGTAATAATTAAGGAGAGAATTATTGTCTCTAATTTGGACATAAGGAAGTAACTTTAAGAAGACGGCAAGTTCAATTCTCTTGACTCTAGGTCCAGTTTGTAATAAAACAAAACAAAACAAAACAAAAACAAAACCTTGAGTCATTCAAGTTTAAATCTGTTGAGAACACTCTAAGGGGATGGAAACATCTGTAATATATTTGAGAAATTTTCCATTTAAAAATAAGTAAAAATCTTTGAACATTTTACCAAGTAAGTTTCAACTCTCGGGAAAATTCATTTTCACTCATTCATTCTCACTTGTTTGTTGAGGGCCTATGAGGTACACACACCTGTGGGGTGCTAGGAAGAGGTGGAGGTGTACTGCTTGGCCCCCGGCCTTCAGGAGTTGATTGTTGAAGGAACAACATGAAGCACAAACCTGTTAGCAGAAGATAAGGGTCAGTAGCACTAAGGGAACAAGTCCCCACAGTTAGGGACTGGAAGGGAGCCTGTGTCACTTCCAAGGTGGTATTTGCCTTGTGACAAGTAGGTTTACATGTCACATGTAAAGGGGACATGGAGAGAGATGTCTCGCACGTAGAGTGCAGCTTCAGGAAGATGGGGACAGGCCGGGGACATCCACTGATGTAAAGTTCCCTTGTCTGCCTGAAGCATGGAGCGAGCCCCGGGCTATCTGAAATGGAAAAAAGAAAAAAAAAAAAAAGGAAAATACTGCAAATGCATTCACTCAGTCAGCAGGTATGAACTGAGAGGCCAGGCTCTGGGCATTTGGGAGTGAACGAAGTAGCCAAACTCCCTGCTTGCAAGAAGCTTATGTACTAGTGGAAAGACAGATGAACAAATACATCAGTACATAATGTAGTATCAGACATTGACAAATGCTAAGAAGGAAGGAACTAAGCAGTCGGAGGTGATAGAGGGGGTGATAGAGGAGGTGATAGAGGAGATGATAGAGGAAGTGATAGAGGAGGTGATAGAGGAGGTGATAGAGGAGATGATAGAGGAGGTGATAGAGGAGATGATAGAGGAGGTGATAGACACTGGGTGGTGGCAGTCGGCATGCATGCAGGTAGGAGGGCTCTTCTTTTACTTTTTATCGTTTTATATTTTTTGAAGATTTCATTTATTTAATTGAGAGAGAGCGAGAGAGCATGAGCAGGGGGAAGGGTAGAGGAGGAGGGATAAGCAGACTGTCCGCTGAGTGGAGCCTGACAGGAGGCTCGATCCCAGGACCCTGAGATCAGGACCCGAGCTGAAGACAGACGCTTCACCAACGGGGCCACCCAGGTGTCCCAAGAGTGCACCTGTTTTAGAGAGAGCCAATAAGGAGAGTCTAAACGAGGAACAGTTCAAAGGTCAGGGTAAAATGAAAGAGTGAGATATGTGAATTCTCTGGACCACAAACATCCCAAAGCTTATTCTGTTACCAGAAAAAAAAAAAAAAAAAATTAGGACCCCATTTTGGTGAGAAACAGTTCTAAGTAATAAGCTGGGAAATCACCTGGACCTTCCTCAACTTTGTCTTGTAGGATTCTGCAGCCCAGTCCCAGAACCCTGTTCTCCTGGGCGGGGCAGAGTTCTGAGAACACGCACACACTGAGCTGGGCCCTGTGACAGAGAACGTCACCAAAGTACCCCCAGGTTCCTCTATAACTTTTGCCCCTTCCCTCCCCTGCTGCAGAATTACATACAGCCTTCTCTTCTTTGCCCCCTCCCCCCCACACACCTGTTTCCAGCCAACCTCCCCACCCCATGGTGCCCCTCTAACTACACACAATGCCACCCTGAGGGTCCCCATTCAACCCTGTGCCTCTAGCCCTTGGTGGAGGCCACCTCCTGGACATTCGCTCCTCTGCTTTATCAAATCATTTATCCAGGTTGACATGAAAAAAAAAAAAAAAAAAACCCAAAAGAGAAAAAAAAAATTAAGGCATGAGATTTAGCTAGGATCGAATCATGGCAGTACTTGAATATTGAGCCAAAGCACGGGTTGCAAATTCTAACGTGTGGCAGGACAAGGCACGAACACCAGAATATGAGGACGGGCTGTTGGACAGTAAGAGTCAAGCTTGTTATATTTCCCTTAAGAATAACACTTGCGTGGGGGCATTGCCCTTTAATGCACTAGGATCTAAACAAAACCACCAGACAGAGCATGAGAGAGTCCGTGGGGTCCCCCGTGGTCTCCACATGGGGACCTGCCTCTCTGTGTAAACAGGAGGAAACCCCAGGAAGGTCTGAAGCTGGGCGCGCCATGATCAAGCAGTAGCGTCAAGGATGAGTCCGGGGCTGGCACCAGACCAGTAAACTGCCGGACCTGACCGGGAGGAGCCAGGGAGACCTGATCGAAGGCCATTGTGAGGAGTAATGAGGACCTAGACTACTCTAATGACTAGGGGAATTGTTTAAGATTTGAATAGAAAGAAATTGAAAGTGAAGAATCAAAAGGAATTCGTAACAAACTGGAGAGGGGCAGAATCAAAACAATTATATGGTCTTTTCACAGAGGACGGAGGAGGGCTTGAAGCAGGGGGAAGTCTCGTGCCTTTTGGACTAAAGCTCTTGTCCTAAGCCCTTCTATAGTTCGTCTATACTCTAAAGAACCAGCCAGTGTTGTAATCAGTAAGCACGCTAAGTTCCGGGTCCTACCACAACAGAAAGTGAAATCAAAAGTAAATTCCCCTTCATTCAAATCTGCACCAGCGTGGATTAAGGTAACTCCTCAACATTTCTCTTCCATTTTTCTTAAGACTCAGAACTTTTCAGTGAGGATTATTACTGGAACTTAAGGTATAAAACTGCTGTATTGAGGAAATCTTGTCCTGTTAAGTGAGGCTCCGGGGAAAGGGGGTGGGGGGAATCCGGCACTGCATCCTCCGCATGTGTGTGAGGTTAAGGTTGGGACTTGATTTAAGAATCCTTCAGCTTTACTGACTCACTCTCTCTTCCGGAGATCTCTTAGCTTTTCCCAAACATTTCCTGCAATTCTCGTCTTGGATCCCAGGACATTTTTTTCACTGAAGTGCTATTGAATATAAAGGAAAGTCCCCCAGACTAAGGGTCAAGGGCTGTATTTTCGTCCCAATTTTGCTTGAAATTTCCCTTGTGATTTTGGGAAAATCACTTCCCCTCAGTTTCTTTACCAGGACACCAAAGACATATTAGCTGGCTTTTCCAGTCCTTAGTCCTTTGATCTAAGGCTAAAGGCTATACGAATATAAGTAAATAGCAAGACCTTTCTCTCCAGTCTTACCGGTAAAATACAGCTTTCTTGGAGTGTGTCTGCTACAGGTGGGGACAGAAATAGTCCTTAATCTATGCCAGAGAATTCAAGTAATAGTAATCACAGTAATAGTTTAATATTTAACATTCATTATGTGCTTTGTATGTACTAATTATGGTGCTATGCCAAAATCTTCACATGAATTCTTTTTATTTTTTTAAGATTTTATTTATTTATTTGAGAGAGAGAGACCACAGAGGCAGAGGGGGGAGCAGACTCCCCACTGAGCAGAGAGCCCAATGCAGGGCTGGATCCCAGAACCCTGAGAGCATGACCCAAGCTGAAACCAAGATAGACGCTTAACAGGGTGAACCACCCAGGCACTCCTAGCCACCATTTAATGCTTATTTGAAAAAGATGGAAGTGTCATCATCTTTTCAATTAAAAAAATCTTCCCCAGCTTTATTGAGATATAACTGATATTATAACATTGTGTAAGTTTAAAGTGTGCAACACTCTGGGTTCCTGGGTGGCTTAGTTGGTTAAGCGTCTGTCTTTGGCTCAGGTCATGATCCCAAGGTCCTGGGATTGGAGCCCCGCATCAGGTTCTGCACTCATTGGGGAGTCTTCTTCTCTGTCTCTCTCTGTTGCTTGTCCTGCTTGTACTCTCTTTGTCTCTGACAAATAAATAAATTTTTAAAATCTTAAAAAAAAATAAAGTGTACAACACCTTGATTTGATACATTTTTATATTGCAAAATGATTACCACCGTGGCATTAGCTAACACCTCCATCCCATCTCATAATCACCACTTCTTTTTTGCAGTGAGAAAGTCACGGACCTACTTTTTTGCGAGGACAGTGAGAATCTAGTCAACATTCAAGTGCAAGATATAGTATGATTATCTGTAATCACCATGCTGTATATTAGATCGCTAGAACTTGTTAAACCTTCCAGTTGAAGTTTGTACCCATTTCCCCCACCGCACAACTCCTGGTAGCTGCCACTCCACTGTGTTTCTCTGAGTTCAGCTATTTTATATTCCCCACAAACCTGATACATAATATTTATTTGTCTTTCTCTGCATGACTTAGTTTACTTAGCATGATGTCCTCAAATTCCATCCATGCTGTGGCAGGATTGCTTTCTTTTTCATGGCCAAATAACATCTCATTGCAGGTATATATAGCACATCACTTTTATTTGTTCATCTATTGATGGCACCTCAAGTTGTTTCCTTATCTTGGCTTTGAAATGTTTTATTTTACCATTCTTGTTTGTTGTTGTTGTCCCTTTAACAATACATGCTTGTCTGCAGTAATATTACAAATTGGAGAATTAAAGTAACTGTTGGGATAATTAAGTCTGAAGAGCTTGCTAATGAAAAAAAAATGGAAAGGAGACTGTTCATGGACTGGGTTGGAGCTGGGAGGAGATAAGTAGAAGCAGGTGACTGGGTGGGAGTCAGAGTTGAATCACCTAAACTAACAATATTGTTTGTCCTCATTTTATATTTTGTGATTTTACCCTCCTAATAAGGATAAATCATCTTAGTTCTATTCAGAGGCAGTGAATTCAGTTTGATTTAATTGCACTTTCAAAGGTAGCCTAGGATGAAGAACACCAAAACAATTTTTAAGTATTCTCATTAAGAATATTATAAACTCAAATTTTATTTCTTTAGCTTTTGATATATTGGAAATATACGTTGACCAGCATCCTTTCCAACAACACCCATAGAATAAGGCCATTCAGGTAATTTTATTCATTGAGAGAGGTGAAGTTCAATGCCACTAATAATTAAAACTGGTATCCAAAGAATATAGAGTTTGTGACTCAAGACAAAATAGAGACCACCTGTGCAGCTAATTTTCAGGTGTCCAGGATACAGCCAGAATGGTATAGCCAAATATTAAAAACATTTAGCACTCAATGAATTTACATACCTGCCTGAAGTTCATTGCATAGGAATGCAGAGGGAATTCTACACATAAAATTTCAAGGCATACTCCTTTCATTTGGCCTCCACAGGATTTTTAGTAATAATGAAATGATAGCTCAATTTCTACTTCATTTTGTGGTTATTTGGCTTCTTTCTATGGAAGCAGGTTTTCTCCATTCCCACACTTTTTTTTAAAGAGTAATTTATTAATTGAACTCATTTTCTACATGCTATGAGTTTTTTTTTTTCCCTTCTAGGTCAAATCCGTTTATTGAAACGTATCGTTCAGATCCTGTGTGACATAACTGGAGCGAGTACAGTGCTACAGACAATTTAGAGACTTAGTCTGGATATTAATTTGTCTTCTAGAGAATAGATTTAGTATCAATTCTTCTGCAATGGCCAATCTGTGCAGAAAACTGATATTTAATATTTACATGGGATTTTACTGCTCAGCCATTATGGCCAAAATATGCATTTGTTCTCAATTTTCAACGTCATCTATTGATCCATTCAATAAGGACCCTGGGGCTTTCCCCGTAGCCACCAATGGAGAACCATTTCCTTGGAACGAGCTAAGGCTCCCCAGGGTGGTCATTCCTCTCCACTATGACCTTTTGGTCCATCCAAATCTTACCTCCCTGGACTTTGTTGGTTCTGAGAAGATTGAAGTCTCAGTCAGAGATGCCACACAATTCATCATCTTGCACAGCAAAGACCTTGAAATCATGAATGTCATCCTTCAGTCAGAGGAAGATTTGAGATACAGGAAACCAGGAAAAAGGCTGAATGTTTTGAGTTATCCTGCTCATCAACAAATTGCACTGTTGGTTCCAGAGGCACTAATGGCTGATTTGAGATACTCTGTGGCTATCGACTTCCAGGCCAACTTAGCCAATGGTTTTCAAGGGTTTTATAAAAGCACATACAGAACTCATGGTGGTAAAACAAGGTAGGACATCGCTCTAGCTGTTTAGTCTCTTATGATACTTTCCTTATGGGTTACAACTCTTTGCCAAGGAGCACATTTCAGCAGTCATTTTTGAAAAGCACCATAAACCATGGAAACTTGGAAGAAGCAGCAGCTCTGCTGTTTCTTAAGGAAATATCAGTGAAGATGAGAACACAGAATGCTAAGGCATAAAGAGCTAGAGGGAGAATGACTAGGAGGAGAGACCAGTATGTGACTGTGTTGAGACAGATATGTTGGTGTGCTAGGGGGAAGGATGGTCATGGCACAGAAAGCTGAAATAGGGAAGGCTTCTCAAAGGAGGTGAGTCTTGATCTGAGACCAGAAAGAACCACAAGTGAGGTTTGGTTTGAAAGAAAGGAAGTGAGAGTGTGTGTTCATTCCCCAAGAAATGGCATGACTCAAATCTAGAAGGCAGGATCAACTGTGTTTGCAGAATTGAGAAATATGGTCAATTTCATGAGCTCCCATTTATTGAGCACATGCCATGTGCCAGGCAATGTTCTAGGCATTGAATGTAGAGTGGTAAGATATGTAGGAAGAGACAACCAGAACAAGAAAGTAAATTAAATGGGCAAGGTAAATGATAAATGCTAAGAAGGAAATAAATTGAGGTGCTGTAATAGAAAGGAGGTGTAGCTGGGGATTGGAACTCATTGATCAAAGTGGTCAGAAGAGCCCTTGCGAAGGAGATACATTTAAATGGAGATAATATTTTGTTTTATTTTTTTCCAAAAAGGAGAAAATCATGAGGACATCTTCGGGTAGAGTATCTCCAGACAAAGGAACAGCAAGTGCAAAGGTTCTGAGGTTGGACTGGCTGACCAGCATGACTTAAGGACACTGAATAAAGGAGAGAAGTAGAGTAGAAAGGGGTCATATCAGGCAAAGACGTTGAGCCACTTGTAGGGGGTTTAGGCTTTTCCTCCAGTGCAGTGGGAATTCATCAGGAGATTATGACCTGATGTATGCTCCATAAAGCTCAAGTGTATGTTGCGAGTATGATACAGAGTATGATACGGTATCATACAGTAATTTTTAGGAGGTCATTGCAGTGGTGTGGGCAAGAAATGAGGGTGTCCTGGGCCAAGCTAGTGGCAGTGCTTATGGAGAGAAGTGATTGAATTTGCCATTTGTTTTGGAGAGTAAAACAGACAGAATTTTCTGACAGTTACATGAAATCAGAAAAAAAGAGGCATCAGTGATCCATGGGGTGGCTGCTTTGGTTGTCCAGAGCCAGGGTCCATCTGGGACGGTTTCGGTGCTTTCCCACCTTTGATCAGTGACACTCCACTGTCAGTTAGAGAAACCCAAATACAGTGGTTTAACCACATAGGGGCCCACTATTTTCTCATGCAGCAAGACTTCCAGAAACAGGACAGGACAGGTTTGCTACAGCACTCTCCAGTGCTATCCAGGACCCAGGCTGCTTCTATCTTTCTGCTTAGCACCCTTGGCATATGGCTTTCCTCCTAATACAAAATGATTTCCGCACCTCTAGGCATTAAGTCCACATTGTGGCAGGAAGAAAGGGGAAGTTGGGGGGAGAGAAAAAGGCAAAAAGAAACATTCCAGCTGAGTATTTTTACAAAGTTTTCCCACCCAAAGACTTCAATCAGGACAGAATGAGTTTTATTGCCCCAAAAAGTAGTAAGGGACTCTGAAGAGGTGATTTTTTAAAAATTGGACACATTTTCTTCTTGAGTAAAATCAGGATTCCACTGGAATTGAAGAAGAGGAATGAATAGGGGACTTTAGCAATGTCTGCTACATGTCTCTTCTTTCCCATCTTCTGTGCTCACTATCCTCTGAGGACTCATATGTTCCTCCCCACCCCCACAGTCCTCAGTGGTCCACATAGGAGAGCCCTTCCTCAAGCCCATGTCTTTGCTCCTTGCTTTGGGACACTTTCCTCACTGCAGCCTCAGTTGTTATGGGTCTTGTTTTCAGCCAGCATAGTACTGGATATGGGAATTTATCAACTTCTCACTAAGGCAACATGTGACCAGTAATGACTTTTTTCATTTTTTCAAGTGACAAGGACTCCACCACAAGGACAAACTTTTTAAGAGTATCGTTTTGGAAGATGTTGGAAACTGGAGTGGGAGATTATTTATTTATTTTTTTTTAAGTAGAGCCGGAGGACTTTTCAACATGTCTCCCATAACTAACTTCAGGCTATTTCTGACTCTTCTTATGATTAATTAGTTCTCTTCATCCTCAGTCACATAGTAGATCTAACATATAAGATGATTTGCAGCACAGTGTCAATAGACTCATGGATCTCTCTCTCTCTCTCTCTCTCTCACACACACACACACACACACACACACACACACAACTTAACTTCAAATATAATCTGGTCAACAATAGTTCTTTGAGAAGTAAAGAAGTCACTACTTTACATGCAGAGCTAAGATTAATTGTGCGAGTACCAGAAAAAAAAATATTAAACTCTATTCTTTCCCACTGTAGACTTATCATAAACAAAATTTCACATTTGTGAAAATTATTCCAGGCATATGGAATTCCTTTATACTTGTAGTAGCTGCTACCAAATAAAGCCTGAAGTTCCAAGCAAATCAAATTGTTTCGATCCCTAGCCCCATTTTCCAATCTATATTATAGAAACAAACTAAATTGAGGCACAATTATCCTGGCAACCTCTCTTCCCCCAGCCCTTCTCATCCTTTATCTGACCCTAGAGATGTTTTATTCTCCCTCTTTCTCCAATAAAAGTCTGCATTCCAGCTCTGTTTCTTTCTTTCTTTTTTTTTTAAGATTTATTTATTTATTTATTTGACAGACAGAAATTACAAGTAGGCAGAGAGGCAGGCGAGAGAGAGAGGAGGAAGCAGACTCCCCGCTGAGCAGAGAGCCCGATGCGGGGGCTGGATCCCAGGACCCTGGGATCATGACCTGATCCGAAGGCAGAGGCTTTAATCCACTGAGCCACCCAGGTGCCCCTCCAGCTCTGTTTCTTAATTGAAGCTGTAAGTCCAAAGAATAAATCTGTAATTAGACAATTTCAGACATTATCCAGGTGATAGGGTATAGAGATTTGTCAGAATATCTACCTACCTATTATAGTCTGAGGACTAGAGCTACTTTGTCAGCAAACAGAGAAAGCTAGAAGTTCCTGGGAGTTAGTCTCCCTATGGGGTACAAAATATAAAATCCCAGCTCCTTGCCTCTAGTCGGGGAAATCTTAAAGAAGTAGTTTCCATTCCAGAGCTCCCCAGAGATCAGACTGACGCCGGATCCAGCCTGGCTTTTTCTTCTATCCTATCCTGCTTCCTTCACTCCTTACCTACCTCCTTAACATCTATCTCTTGGAGGCATATTTTTAATGAAGCAGGGTCTGCTTTCTGAGAACACAACCTAAGGCATCACTCACATTTCCAAGTACTCAAATCTCCAACTGAAGCCCCATCCTTAGAGATGGTATTTTACTACTCATATCCTAGTCAGTTTCGGCATCAAGTTGACTGGACATGACTATCTCATTTAGTAGCTAAGGAACTGATATGCTTATTTGAATTTTCTGAGTCTCAGATCTTTGCCTACCATGAGTGTGAAGGAATTCATATAAGCAGAACACCCAGCACTGTTTATAATTCACGACTGGCAGCTAGTAACAGAATTTACCCCTGTTTTATTTAAAAAGACAGCCTAGATTCACTAAGATTATAGTTTGAGAAGTCAAATATATCACCTCTAGGTTTGACATGCTGTGTTCTGAAGGTATAGTTCATTTCTTTTCTTGTTTTCACTTGTAAAATTCTGGCCGGTGGTTTCTTCATTTCAGAATAATTGCAGTAACCGATTTTGAGCCAACTGAAGCCCGGATGGCTTTCCCTTGCTTTGATGAACCATCATTTAAAGCCAACTTTTCCATCAAGATAAGAAGAGAAAGTGGACATGTTGCACTCTCCAACATGCCAAAGGTATTGTCACTTGCAGAAACTTTGGGGGAATCATTCTCAAGTTGAGCCTCGGTCTTTGTTGTATTTTTTTTTTAATATTTTTTTGTTTTCAAGATTGAAGCCATTAATTTGTTTTCTCCATCTACATATTATATAATAACCCCAATCCTACTAGATTTTAACATCATTCTGTGTGGGGCATTGTTATACCAGAAGTTAAAAAAAAAAAGTGATTTATATTTGATTCGTATTCATATGGAAACAATGTTCTTTTTCAATCTGTGTTACTTGGCCAATGATGAAATTCAGAGCCACCCAGAGCAGTGCTTCTCAAACTTTAATGTTGAGATGAATCATCTGAGGATCTTGTTAAAATTTAGATTCTGATTCGGCTTGGCATGGTGAGGCTCAAAGTTCTGCCTTTTTAATGATCTCCCAGGTGATACCACTGCTGCTGGTCCAGACCTCACATTTAGAGTGGGAAGGATCTAGAGAACCCTGCCTGGGCTCCTCCCTGGAAATTCTGCTCTAGTGGTCTCTGATGAAACTTAGAAATCCCCCCCCTTTTTTTTTAATTCCATGGGTAATTCTTAAAATTATCTATGAAAATCATCTATGGTAGTTATACACTTTTTTTTTTTTAACTGAAAGAGACATTTGAACCCTTTATTTGCCCCCCAAATTCGGAGACTCTGAAAGATACGGCTGACTGCGGGCCTCATTTGATATTTCCTGGCTAATGATGTGCTTGCCGTTTGTGATGTTTGACAAAATATAAAATAGTTCACAATTGCTGCTTGGAAAGTGAGACAAAAATAGAGGCTCTTCTGATCGTGCTTCGGCAAAAATGAGCAGCCCAGGAGGCAGCTGGGCCATCATAAGCCAGCAAGGGGCCCTACCCCAGTTTTCTCTCTGCCCTCCACAGTGATCAGCCTCTATGCCTGAAGGGGAGAAATGAGTTGATAACACAAGACACTGAACTTCCCTAGATTTCTGTTTCATGCTGGTTAAAAATGTATTTGCTCTGATAGACTGGCAAAACAGATCAAGAGGAAAAGTGACAATACTCCATGTGACACATATCCTAGTTTTTCCTGATCATCCAGACAGCAATTTAATTAGCCTACTCATTTCCGGGTAAAAATGATCGTGTACTTGAACTCCAAGTCTGCTTTCTAACTGTATGTTATTTAAGGGCAGTTCAGTCTCTTTCCCAGCAGCTTTTTATTAATGTCATTTTTCACATGAGTAATCATGGAAGGTAAAGTAAAAATATAATTATTTTCAAGCCTTTTCATCAAAATATGATGCAAACATAATTGCCATTTCATTATATTAGAACTTAAATTTTTTTTTTATCTTTAGAAACCTCCAGCAACTTCTCCTATTTAAGACAAATAAGTGCATGTTTCAAAAATATTTTATATGATCCTTGAATATTTGCATTGTCTCAATTGATTTGTCCAGTTGCCTGGATCATGACTTTTCCAACAAATACTGGCTTCACTTTCTGCTTCTCACTGACATGCCCAACCCAAGTTTTTGTGGTTGGCCAAAAAGGACAACTGAAGTCATGCTACGGTCTTACACTCTGGACAATCATTGCAGCAGTTAATCTGGTTTATGGATTAGTGAGAAGAAGCAACGCACACTGAGCTCTCAAACTGCTTAGTTGAGAATACAAGATTTAAGGGAATTGAGGTAGCCATCCATGTACTAGTGGGGGCAGCATATCATTAGAGGGTTTCTTTGTCCCCTTCTTTCCTTAAAGGAACACACACCTGCTGATGATACTTGCTGTGTAAGGAAAGTCTGGCCAACAGTGAGAAATAGCTAAATCTTTGTCTAGTAACAAATGTTCTGTACTTGGAGATTACATCATCATCCTGCAAGAACGTACACGAACACCCCATGCACTTCCATTTAAGGCAATGTTAATCTACATGGTTCACTCCAGGTTCCAGAACAAAACTCAGTCTCCATGGGCTATATCTTCATCTGGGGAAAGAAATCAGAGGGAACGCCCATCTATCTCCTAACCACTCCTGCCACCAGTGTCTCCTGTCAGAGACTCTCGTCTCCCCAGTGTCCCACAACCTTCCTCCTTCTCCCCTCCTGCTTCTAACACACTTGACTAAATGGTTTTTTACTGAGTTTGGTCATAAGACTGCAGTCATAACGCCCTCTCCCCTGCCTCTCCCATAATCCTCGTGTCTGGTAGAAGTATGTGCTCATAGAATTCTCATTGAATCAGATCCCAAAAAAAGAGACTGTTGTTCTACAAAGTTAACTTGCAGGAGGTACACATATCGCAGTCCTATATATAGTGCTACCTTTTGTAAAGTATTTGGTCAATGTCTGTTGCTTTCTTAAAACTCAGGACCTCATTTTTTAAATGGAATTCTGTAGACTCGAATGCTAGTAGAATTAAATAACATAAACATTTGTCACTTAAGTAGGCTAGGCAGTTTCTGGTAATACTTCAAGGCATCTTCTCTTGCCAAAGCAAACTGCAGTCTTATCCAAATAGCTAAAACAGGCTTGACAAGCCCTGGTTAGTGCTGTCGCAAGCCTGATCCCTTGAAAGGGATGCTGGGAGGGGAAAGCTAGTCTAAGAGCAGTTACCAATTTAAAGAAAGTGGTATTTTCAGATTATTGGATCTATATCCGTTCAGTATTTTGGGGCATTGCACCATGGTGGAGACCATCTCTGGGACAACCTATCCTGAACAATTAAAGATAGAGATTGGTAATTACTCAGTGAACTTGATAGATGTGGCTGGCCCGTCTGTAGGCTTAAAACTTCTTACTTCTTCCGCAGATAGGCAGAAGCTTAAATTACTAATGACCTCCTTGGCCTGCCTGCTTTCATTGCTGAATCAATGAAGCAAAGATAAAATAAGACTATGACTCAAGCTGTCACACAGCGAGTGAAGGAATGAGCAATGTCTTTGGAGTCACACGGTCACATCCACATCTTGGTCTTCCTGTGGAACTAGCCATGTGATCTTGGGCAATTCAGTTAACATTTCTGAGACTCTGCTTCCTCACCTGTGAAATAGCACCTACCTCACACATAAATAAGAGGACTAAAAGATAATGAAAAGTATCTCACACAATTTTGCATCCCATTTTCTTCTGCAACAGAGATTTATTATATAACAAACGAAGGGAAAGGAGACATTCTTTGATATTTTTGATTAGAAGTGCAGAACTTTGATTTATGCCAGTGTTGGAGATTACTACATTTCAACAAAGTAGAAACCCCTAAAATGTTTTTATGCTTTCAAGCAACAAAATAAGATTTGGCATCATTTTGGGTCCCAAAAGTGGTACATGATGTCTTAGAGGAAGTCCGGGGATAAGAGAAAAATGGGGAGTAGAGGTCATAGAATGTGATGGGCCATTGATCTTCAAGTCCTCCAAAGTGGTGGGATCTTCTTCTAATTCACCGGCTTAAGTCATAGGTACTGTTGTAAAATACTCCAATTTTCAAATTTCAAATTTTTTTCCCTTCCTGTAGGTGAAGACAATTGAACTTGAAGAAGGCCTCTTAGAAGATCACTTTGAAACTACTGTAAAAATGAGTACATACCTTGTAGCCTACATAGTTTGTGATTTCAACTCTGTGAGTGGCACCACCTCCTCAGGGGTCAAGGTGAGACTGAGTTCTAATTTTATACACAGTCCTGAGAGCAAAGAGCTTTTGTTTTCTTATGCTTTTTATCATGCTTATTTCACAAAATAGGCAAAAAATAAAATAAATTACTCATAAATCCCATCATCAAGATAGAATTACTGATAATATTACTGTAACTTTTCTAAATATTTTCCATATGTATGTCAGTGTATGAGAGTATATACAATAATTGTGTATACTCATTTTTTTTACAAAATAATATTTAAGATTATTTAACTCTACTTTCACCATGATAATAGTCATATGGGAGGTCATGGCACGTAACCTCAGGAGGGCGGGTTCCGGTCAGCTTCCTCGGTTTCACATCCCAGCTCTGCAATTCTCTAGCTGGGTGACTTGGAGCAAGTTACTTAATTTCCACGTATTTCCATCTTTTCGTAAGGTTGTTGAGAGGATTCAATTAGATTTCATATGTACGCATTTAGCACTGTGCCTGATAAGCCATCAAAAGATGGTAACTATTAATATAGCCTTCGTATAAAAGTTCTGAGGGACTTTAGGTAATTCAGAGCGTGAAAGCACACCATAAAATGAAAGTAGCACCATACTTGAAACCCAATAAAAGTGGAATGTAATTTAATTTTTTCCACTCGGTGGTTATTTACTTGAGGGGGAGTAAAGAAACATATTTGGGGATTTTTGAGTTTAAAGTCTACTAGATGGAAAAGTGGATCTGATAAGTTCTTGAAGGCTTTTCCAACTCAAATACCTATGTTTTATTTGACTTGTGCTGGTAGACACAATTCTGGAAAGCTAGCACTCAAGTGCTAGAATGCATGATAGTGATGAGCTCAAGTGGGCTCTCATGATATGGTGAGTTCATATAGCTTGAAATTTACAGATTAGCACCTAGGGAATGGAATATGATAGAAGACACAAGATTGCTTATAATTTTTAAGACTGACTTTTGCTGTAATACTTTATGGAACGTCTTATCCCTGTCAAAAACATGCTAATTCTATTACAATAATTTCATGAAAAATTCAGTCTACCTTTCTTTGAGTGAGGATTGTTAGGAATGGGATTGTGCCAAGGATTTGTGACATTCAAAGACCACTTCTTCTGATCAACATTTCCAGGTGTCCGTCTATGCATCCCCAGAAAAATGGAGTCAAACCCATTATGCTTTGGAAGCATCATTAAAGCTACTTGATTTTTATGAAAACTACTTTGATATCAATTATCCACTCCCCAAACTGGGTAGGTTCAAAAATTCTGTGTCATTGTATTTATTTTTCTTATAGACCTTGCTTTGATTTCCTTTTTTGTCTTTATATGTGATGTAAATGAGTACTGAAGAGGTTCAGTTAGCCCAGGAAGCAATAATTTGTACCTCAGAGATGGTTCTTGAGTGTAGAAAAGTATTTATGAGAAGTCTGAGTAGTGTGGATCATTTATTCTTTTATCTGGTTCATATTAAAATAGCTGTATCACATGTTAGGTTTAATTGGATGAATTTTCCGGAACATATAACTTTTTTCTATGCCGTGTTTGTACAAGACCAGCAGTCTTTTATAAAATTTGCCAAAGATTTATGTAAATAGCTAGAAATTGTCCCTCTATCTGTTTATAGTGCATTTGAAGTTGAAAGATAAGAATGTGGCACAGAGGGGCGCCTGGGTGGCTCAGTGGGTTAAGCCTCTGCCTCAGCTCAGGTCATGATCCCAGGGTCCTGGGATCGAGCCCCGCATCGGGCTCTCTGCTAAGCAGGGAGTCTGCATCCCTTCCTCTCTCTCTCTCTCTCTCTGCCTGCCTCTCTGCCTACTTGTTATCTCTTTCTGTGTCAAATAAATAAAATCTTTAAAAAAAAAAGAATGTGGCACAGATTTAAAAATAAAAGAAGACTTGGAGGAAGTAGATAATTTGAATGTGGTAGTAACAGATTTTTACATAGGAAGATACAAATAGTCTATCCTGGTTTTGATTTTCTATCTTAAGAAAAACACATTAAACCATAACTTTGGTTTCATAACATATGTAGGTTGGTTTTCAGAATTTCTGACAGTGACAAACATTTTTTTCCCTTGAGAAAATTAAGTCATACTCCTTATCATGTCTTTGTTTCTCTTTACCCTCCAAATCTGTGCCGTTTTTCCTTAGAGAAGGTAAAAGGACCATCAAAAGACTTTTCCAGGGGCTTATTCTTATTGTTCTTGAGTCTCAGTGCTTTATTATAGTGCAGGTTCTATCTATTTTTTAGTATAGATATACTAAATTTACCCATAATCCATTCTTGTCTCTATGTCAAAAGCCAAGGAAAGATCCAATAACAACCATCAACAACCTTACCTTGTTCTTGAACAATGCAACCTTGAAGATCATATGAAATGTACCTTTTTTTTTTTTTAAGATTTTACTCACTTATTTGAGAGAAAGAGAGAGAGACAGCACATGCACAGGAGTCCAAGCAGGGAGAGGCAGAGGGAAAGAGGAAGGGAGAAGCAGACTCTCTAATGAACAAGGAGCCCCATGCAATGCGGGGCTCCGTCCTAGGACCCTAGGATCATGACCTGAGCTGAAGGTGGATGCTTAACCCACTGAGCCACCCAGGCACCCCTATGAAATGTATTTTTAAAATAACCAAAAAGAAGGATGCAGTTTAGGAAAAATTAAACCAGATACAAGTATCTCTAATGATTATTGGAGATAATCCAGCAGTATAAAATCATCAGTGCAATTTACAAAAAAAAATTCATCCCACATTTGAAGTTCTAATGAATATGAATCTTTATTAGTGCTAATTTACTTTAGATTGTCTTATAAGTATTTGTTTTTATCCACTAGAATTAACCAGTATTAATTCCAGACAATGTAATCGCAAGGCAAGTGACTTGGTTCATTTCAACTTAAAAAAATTACCTTCCTTTTTAGTCAAACCGTATTTCTTCCAAAATGGTCTAGCAGAATAAAGAGTAAAAATTCCAAGATTAAATATTAGTCAGAAATTTTCTCACCTACATGACATCAATGGCAATGGGTACACACACACACACACACACACACACAAACACACACACACAGATAGAATATAAATTAATATACATTATACCTGAGTTGCTTAAAGATGACTAAATTTCACTTTTTCCCTCAAGACTTTGTCAAGAGGTAGAGAAAATATCAATGTTGAAAAGGAAATTGAGGTCAAAAATAATTGATACCTACAGCTTTTTTCCTCTACTGCCTTAGAAAGGACACTTGCTCATAATTGAGACCACACATTCTTGAAAAAGTAATTGAAATATTGACAATAGAGATTGCTCCTAAAAGATGTTTTCCTAAAATTAAAATCCCATATTATTCTTTTTTTTACAGAAATGAGTTCATTAGGTTTTGATGAACCTCAAACATACTAAAAATTATTCGATACCTTTCAAAGTTTTTGAGTAGTATTAATATAAAATACAATATGAGTATTTCTAAAAAAATCATTTTCTTTTTTGTTTTTAAGATTTTATTTATTTGACAGACAGAGATAATAAGTAGGCAGAGAGGCAGAGCAGAGAGAGAGGAGGAAGCAGGCTCCCCGCTGAGCAGAGAGCCCAATGCGGGGCTCGATCCCAGGACCCTGAGATCATGACCCGAGCCGAAGGCAGAGGTTTTAACCGACTGAGCCACCCAGGCGCCCCTTAAAAAATCATTTTCTTAGCACTAATGCACCCAAGGTATTTGCCAAGTTTAGCACGCTTTGAAACAAGTGGGTAAATGTCAACAGGTTACTTCAGCTACAACCAAAATTGTATTGATAGAATTAATGCTGCTTAATAATGGGTATCAATTATTTTCAGTGCATCTGCAAGACCCCAGGTCAATGTTGCAATAGTCTTTACGTTTTCGGAAAGTCTGCTTATACATGAAAGTATCACAGTGTATTTGAGGGGGAAGCAAATCCCATTTCTGATGCAGAAGCCATAATGATCAAATATGTTTGTTCTTATTTCTTAGATCTAATTGCCATTCCTGACTTTGAGTCTGGAGCCATGGAAAATTGGGGCCTCATCACATATAAAGAGACGTCACTGCTCTTTGATACTAACACTTCTTCTGCTTCTGATCAACTATGGGTCACCAAAGTCATAGCCCATGAACTAGCCCACCAGGTACCTAACACTCATGACATTCTCTTAGCATCAGTCCAAAAGGCATTGTACAGGACACCAGCGGGCTTCCTGAAACAACATAAACATATATCATTTTACCCTTAGAGGGGAACTTGGAGACTATCGAACCAAACACAATATGTCCAGTAGCAGAGATCTCAATCTCTAGACTGTGACACTCACACAGGTGTGTTATCACAAGAGAAATGGTCACTGTATCCTTTAAAACTCTTCAAGGCAAAGCCTTCCTATGTATTTTAGTAGAGAAGTTATGGATTATGGAGATACATAGGAGGCAGAATTGGAAACCCTACAAGGAGAGGTTTCTATTAAAAATAGTTTTCCTTATATCCCCTAATCCAGGGCAAAATCAATCTCCCTTCAGTTGGAAGATGTCACTATATGGCCATAGCGAGGACTTCAAGTCCAAGTACTCATGTGTGGCTGACCCTAGACACAGTACCTAACTCCAAACTTCAGTGTGTTCATCTATAAAATTAAATTAATAGTAGTTCCTGCTTCTTGAAACTGCTGTGAAGAATTGCAGATAAATGCCTGTGCCTGTCACACTCAATAAGTGTGGGTTATTAGTGACAGCAGCAATGATCTCTGCTTCTGTGCCCATTTCTTGCAGGCTAAGATTTCCAAGGCCCATCTATCAACACTGTATTAGATGCAAATTTGGAACCATAAAACTAACTCTATAGATATCAAAGACTATTTCTGCTCTCTTTCATTTCTGAAAATTCCTAGTAACACAGTGAATTATTAAGGGCCCCAGAAATTCTCTTTCACCATGCAGACAACGATCATGTTATTGTATTTATTAGAAGCTAGTAACATCTTGTTTTTAACTTTTAACTTTATCCTTTATCATTATTATAATAATGAGTTGGATTTTATTTAAGCAGTGAACTAAGTACCCAATTACACAAGAACCATGCTCAGCACTGTAATCGAAGCACATATGTGTGGCTTCCTCTGGTTTAGAATCTCCCCACTGGCCCATCTTAGGGCTTTTGATTATTAGTCACTGGTCGCCCTAAAGCATTTGACTGGATCTGGGGATTTCTAATCTTTCTACTGAATGTTCCTAGGGAAATGGTTGGAGAACTCTACCTCTGAGGCTGCTCTGGCCTTCACTTTCACAGCTTCTCTTTCACGGAGATGCAAAATCCAAGGCTGAAGCGGCAGGCGGCAGTGGAATTTTTGTCTTGATTCTTTTGTCTCCCCCATTGATCTCCCTATGACTGTTCACTCCGACAAAGACTCCTGGTGCCAACTGAGTGGGCCTGGGGTCCATAGCATGGCATACCAGGGGCCCAAGATGAAGCCCTTCTCCACCTCTCCAGCCTTATCTCTTACCCACACTGTAAGCTTTGGCCATCCTAGACTATTTTCCATTTCCTAATGTGCCAGGTTGTGTCGCTTCTCTATGCTTTTGCTCTTGCTACTTCATCTGCCTAGAGCACACACTATTCCCAACAAACCTGTGACCCCTTGTAAGAGGCAGGAAATGAATAATTTCCTAACTAACTTACACACTCTCCCCAAAAGAACTTATTTTTAACTCCTGGAATCCTCTCTACCCTTCGTACAGGCATTGATCATAGCACCATACCGCTTTACTGCATTTATCTATCGGTTGCCCTCCATCATTTGTATTGGGGCAGAGGCTGTATTGTATACAGCTTTCTATTTCTAACATAGGGCACGTTGCCAGTAACGTAGTGGGTTCTCAAAAGATATTTATTGGGACGCCTGGGTGGCTCAGTTGGTTAAGCAGCTGCCTTCGGCTCAGGTCATGATCCCAGCGTCCTGGGATCGAGTCCCACATCGGGCTCCTTGCTCATCAGGGAGCCTGCTTCTCCCTCTGCCTCTGCCTGCCATTCTGTCTGCCTGTGCTTGCTCTCTCTCCCTCTCTCTCTCTGACAAATAAATAAATAAAATCTTTAAAAAAAAAAAAAAAAAGATATTTATTGAATGAATGAATAAACCACTCTTACTAACTGGTCAATTATCAAAAATAGCTCAAGTTGGGTTTTTCATATTCATCACTTCTCCAATTAAGGAAACACCTCCCATCCATTTTCACAGATGCTCTCAGGAAGATTGGTGCCCACTTGCAAAATGATATGAGGGTTGTCAGAAAAGAAATAGAGCTTAAACAGTTTCTGGAAGCTACATATCTAGCTATAACTATACGAAGTCTTTTCTGAATCTTAGAATCTTTTTTTTTTTTAAGATTTTATTTATCCATTTTTAAAAAAGATTATTTATTTATTTATTTATTTGACACAGAGAGATCATAAGTAGGCAGAGAGGCAGGTGGAGAGAAAGAAGGGGAAGCAGGCTCCCCGCTGAACAGAGAGCCCGATGTGGGGCTTGATCCCAGCACCCTGGGATCATGACCTGAGCTGAAGGCAAATGCCTAAACAACTGAGCTACCCAGGTGTCCCTGAATCTTAGAATCTTTTTGTTTAATTTCCCAACTCTCTGGAGATTGCAATCCTGAAACAGATAAACTAGATGGATTGTCCTAGGCACATAGGTTAAATAAAATACAAAAGTATGTGAAAAAGTAGTAATACTTAAAGCCAGTGTTACAGATCAAATATAGGTCAAGGGTAAATTGCTGTTTAGCTTTCCTTGTGGCATCCTGTTAATTTTATTTTTATATATTTAAAATCTCAAAACTTTATTCACTTTAGCTTTAGTGTCCAGGTTAATCCCTGGAAGAAGTCAGAGAAAAAGTGAACAACTAAATTCCCTCATCAGTAATACCATGTAGCAATCCAAGAGTCCTAAACGATTTTGTAAGAATTCGAAATATTTGCTACTTAAATATAAAGCAAATATTTGCTACTTAATATAAAGAAGTGACTTCACCAAAGATATTTTGGCTTAGATCTCTCCTAAGACCATCACCATAAATCAAGGATGAGGTAAGATTGTATATCTTTTTCTCAATAAAATCTAATAGCTAAGAAATGTTGGGAGGATAAAATGGAAGTTGGAGAGTTGGAGACAATAAGGACACAAAGAAAAGTAAACAAGAAACAAAAATGTGGTGATGAGAAGAGAAGGCAAAGCAGTCAGTAGAAGGAAGTTGTACAGAGAGAAAAGGGCGGCAGAGAAAAGGCCTTAACCACTGAAAGAAGGATGTCAGCATCCATTATATTTTTTTCCTAGTTAATAATTTTTTATATTAGTTTAATTTCTTTTTTTAAGATTTACTTATTTATTTAAGAGGGAGAGAGAGAGAGAGAGAGAGAGAGAGAGCATGTGCATGAGCCTGGGGGAGGGGTAAAGGGAGAGGCAGAGGGAAAATCTCAGACTCCTCACTGAGAACGGGGGAGGGGGTAATTCAGGGCTCCATCTCACAACTCTGATATCTTGACCTGAGCTGCAGTCAGGAGTCCCATGCTCAACCAGCTGACCCACCCAGGAACCCCAATATTTGTTTAACTTCTAGTAACACTGAGTCTCTGCTTCCTAGTGGTTTGGCAACCTGGTTACAATGGAATGGTGGAATGATATTTGGCTCAATGAAGGTTTTGCAACATACATGGAACTCGTCTCTGTTAATGCCACATATCCAGAGCTACAATCTGTAAGTTTATAATTTTGTATGTCATACCACATATACAATTCAGCCCATAACATAAATCTCTCACCCAGAAATCTATGGACAGAGAGCTCAAATAGCACAAATATACAGCTGTGATGTGAGGTGAGAGGAAAGAAAGTCACTGGCCATGAACAATGGTGTAGGATGAGATGGGGCTCGTGGTTAAAGATCCTCTGGAGAGTTCTTGGCACGTAACCTGAAAATTAAGCATAGTTGGGGCACACTCTTCTAGAATTTTCAAAAGGCCTGCCTATTCACTTCCCTAAAATATATGAAAAGATTTTTTTCAAACATGTCTTTTTCTTTACACATAAAGAGTCTGAACACTCATATCAAGGTGGTTTGTAATGTTTACTTAGCTTTTTGGGTAGGCATTTGGTCCAGTATGGTACAGATAGTCATGGATTCAGAGTCAGTGTCTTCTTCTTCTTTTTTTAAAAAGATTTTATTTATTTATTTGACTGACAGAGATCACAAGTAGGCAGGGAGGCAGGTGGGTGGGGTGGGAGGAAGCAGGCTCCCCCATGAGCAGGGAGCCCGATGCGGGGCTCGATCCCAGGACCCTGGGATCATGACCTGAGCCGAGAGCAGAGGCTTAACCCACTGAGCCACCCAGGAGCCCCAAGTCAGTGTCTTTTTATTTGCTATGTGTTGAATCCATGGTGGAGTCCCAAAGCTTCATATATTCTCACTTGCAAAGAGCACATAATGCATCTACTCTACAGGGTGTTGAAAGGATCACAGATAAGGTCCTGGCCTGGGGGACCATAGCAAGTGTTCACCAAATGGGAACCATTTTATTTCTGTATCCAAGGGCCTAGTATGTGGTACACATTCAAACAATGTCTGAAGGAATGTTGGATTTATGCCTTTATGAAGTAGAGAGTTGGTGGCAGGGGACTATATAAGGGGAAAGAAACTTACAATCAATTTTAAGAAATGACTATTTCTACGATTATCTTGGTAAGCCTACTGTGTTTTGTACTGCTTTGAAATGTCAAATTCAAAGTGAAAACATTTTCTTCCCTCTTTAGGATGATGCTTTTTCAGACGTGTGTTTTACAGTAATTAAAAAAGATTCATTAAATTCATCCCGTCCTATCTCCAATCAAGCTGAAACTCCTACGCAGATAGCAGAAATGTTTGACTCCGTTTCCTATAACAAGGTAGTAAATGCTGTGGGAGCTCTGCTTTCAGGAGAAATGTAATGAGGCTTGTAAGATCAGCAGTTGAACTTACTGGTTGCTGATTTCCGCCACTGGTTATAGTTTTGTTGTATTTGACGTTCCGTTTTCAGACACTACCCATGTTCCGTACAGTTTAAGCTCCCTTAAAAAACAAATCATACTATCTTTTTATCTTCTTTTTTTTTGTCTTTCTTTCTTTCTTTTTTTCAGGGAGCTTGTATTTTGAATATGCTCAAGGATTTTCTGAATGAGGAGAAATTCCGCAAAGGAATTATTCACTACTTAAAGACATTTAGTTATGGAAATGCTAAAAATGATGATTTGTGGAACAGTCTGTCAAATGTAAGTCATATGCTGGGGAACAGTAGACTGTTGGTAAATCTAAAATGTAATAGGCTAATTATAAAGGTTTATAAATAGTTGTATTGTCCGTCAACCAACATGTATTCCACTTTCTACACTGCCAGGTGCATTGAAGGCAGCACGTTCTTTTCCCTTTGGAACCAGATGCCATCCACACTGGGGTAGTCACAGGCCTTTGGTATCCGGTGTCCTTTTCTTTGGTTTCCTTCTAAGGTTAACCCAATACTTTTATCTCCTCATTCTCCAAAATCTTTAATGACTTTGTAATCCCCGCCATGAATATCTAAACTTCTCTGCCCCAATTTTAAGGTTGAACTCTACTTTTTCAACTTTAGTGTCCAGCATGTATTCTCCATTGCGTGAGACACATTTCCTCCCTCACAGGAAGAAATCCTGCTAAATCCTTACGTCATCACGTCTTTGTTTCAAGGGTCCTCGCTACCTGGGGACCCTTTCTTCTTGCCAACAATTCAAACACCATCCATCTTTTACGTTCTAGCTGAGAATTTACCTTCTCCTTACAGACTACTCCACCCTTCAATGGTTTGCCTTTCTTTTCTTTTCTTTTTTTTAAAGTTTTTTTATTTATTTGACAGAGAGAGACACAGCGAGAGGGGGGACACAAGCAGGCAGAGTGGGAGAGGCATGCTTCCCGCCAGGCAGAGAGCCCCATGTGGGGCTTGATCCCAGGACCCTGGGATCATGACCCCCGCTGAAGACAGAAGCTTAACAACTGAGCCACCCAGGCGCCCCAGTGGTTTGTCTTTCTGCTCAATACCTAGAAGTGCGTTTACGAATCTATCCCCCACAGTGATGTCGTCTTTTAATAGCTTATAATAGTTTAATAATAACAATAGTAATAATAATAAAATTTCCTTAAGAACAAGAATCATATCGGAGCACCTAGGTGATTCAGATGCTCAGTGGGTTAAGCCTCTGCCTTCAGCTCAAGTCATGATCTCAGGGTCCTGGGATGGAACCCCGCATCGGGCTCTCTGCTCGGTGGGGAGCCTGCTTCCCCCTCTCTCTCTGCCTGCCTCTCTGCCTACTTGTGATCTCTCTCTCTCTCTGTCAAGTAAATTTAAAAATTCTTAAAAAAAAAAAAAAAAGAATCTGCCTCTCTGCCTACTTGTGATCTTTGTCTGTCAAATAAATAAATAAAATCTTTAAAAAAAAATGCTTTCTGTCAAAAAAAAAAAAAAAGAACAAGAATCATATCTATTCTAGGTGCCAGGTCATCTAGCATTGTGATTAATGAACAGTTAATTGCTAATGAAGGAACACTTGGTCTCTTGTGTCATTGGGATTCATGTAGTATGATAAGTAAAATGAAGAAAACATGTAGTTGGCTCAGATGATTCTAATAATTATTAAAATACCCTTAAATTTTCAACAGTGAGTAAAATAATCTTTTATAGATGCATTGGACTGGCAGGCTTACGCAGAGAGATAGACAAACCCTAAGCCATTGTAGACAGAAGAGTTCCTCTCTACTTTGTAAGCACTTTATGGCCCAGGGACAGTCATAGTATTGTTTAATATTTATATAACACTTAATAGTTTAAAAAGATATTTCAAGTGCATTATCTCATTTGAGTCTTTAGTACAACCTATGTAAATGTTTTTATCCATTTCCATCACTTCCTGCTGAAAATCTAGATGCTCACTCTCCAGAGTCCTCCTAAACTTCTCAACAAGCCTCATGTTGCTTTTCTCTCCCATCCCTCACTTTCTCTTTCTCCTTAGCTGTGTGTGTGTGTGGACATCAACCTTGCCTTTCTTCAACAAGAAAAATATATCCTTGGTGTGCATAGTGGGTATCAAGGGGTTATTAGAGGAGAAATTTGGCCAAGAATTGCAGGATTTTTTTAGGCCAACTGTGGATATTCCTATATTAATTTTAGTCACATTATGCTTATTAGCCATCTCAAGAAGGTAAGGTAGGCATTCTTGCCCAATTTTTATAGGTGGGAAAAATAATATTGAGGGAGAAATTGGTGCAAGGTTATATAGACACATGCAATGATGGAGTCAGTATTTGAGATCTATCTTCTGATTCCAAGCTCAGTATTCATTTTCCTAACTTCACAACTTCTTCCTAGTTATCAGGAAAGTCTCCGTCTAACCTTTTCCTAAAGGTCCTCAGGTCTAGTTGACCACTTTCTGATGCCAATTGAAACTGTGGTATGAAATGATAATATCTTACTCAACACTGTGTCACATCACATCATTTCTAACACGTGTCAATAGTAACTTGGGAATTAGAGGAATTCTTTGTTATTTTTCATAAAATCATTTAAGAGCGTTTGAGAGCCTTAAAAAGTGTGTGTGTTATTTTTCCATGTACAGTTCCCCTTAAGCATTAAGTCTTAGTTATCTAAGCGTTGACAAGTTGTTGATTTTCTTAGGTCTCATTTTAATTCTGAATTCAAAGTTTATTATTCTTTTGTTACTGTGATAGTCATTAGGAATGCCCAGGTAAGCAGAGGCATTTCCCCTCCCCAGTCAAGGGATTTGTGATATGATAGGAGAAGTTTAGTACTAGACACAGTTGCCTAAATGCTAAATAGGGGCATGAGCAGCACGCACAATAAAAGAATAAAGTAGGACCTTTCCCAAGGGAAAGAGAAAACAGAAAGAAAAATTCAACAAACTAATTAATTTTTACAACAATCATTCTGCTACATTGTACTTCTTTAGAAAACTTGAAATATGTGTATATGTATATATATGTATATATATATATATATTTAATTGATTTAGATATACATGGTAAGGAACATAACAGTTCATGAAAATGGAAAAAAAAGGCGCCTTTGCAGCAACCATAGGAAATCCACAAAAATTACTTTTTGTTTTATGTATATAAGTAACTTTTCCTATGGTCACTACCAAGATGCTCTTTTTACCCCCTTTCTCATGAGTTACTATGCTCCATACCATGTCTGGAGCAATTAAATTTTCATAGAGCTATGCTATTAAGTGTCTGTATTCATGTCTAGTAAGCATATTTAGCCAGCTATCAGTACCCAAATGGCAGTGTTCTTCCATTCTTGTTTTATAGAATTGTCTAGGTGATTTTACATCTGGTGAATTTTGTTATTCCGATTCCAAGATGACAAGCAATACAGTAAGTATAAAAAAACTTAGAGGAGAAGAGATCTGAGGTGTCACGTGATCCGAAGTGATTATGTAGAGGAGCCCAACTATTCCTTTTTTAAAAGAGATTTATTTATTTATTTATTTATTTATTTATTTATTTGAGAGACAGAGAGGGAGGGTGCTGGGGGGGGAGGGGCAGAGGGAGAGACTCTTCAAGCAGGTCCCGCATTCGGTGGGGCAGCCTGATGTGGGGCTCCGTCTGATCCCCTGACCCATGAGATCATGACCTGAGCTGAAAGCAAGAGTTGGACATTTAACTGACTGGGCCACCCAGGCGCCCCATCAACTGTCCCTTTAAGTAACTGGGAAGGAAGAGACTTCCACAGTTTTCCTTGAAACAAAGTTGACTGAAAAAGGAATGTTCAGGCCTCTTAGGCGGGTGATGCTGTTACTACTATATTTTTGTTACAATTCAGCTTTCCCACAACCCCACTGCTAGCTAAAAATATCTCGGTTCAGAATTCCTCTGCCTGGTTAGTGCTGTCTTGGCACCCTCCAGGCTCAGGAAAATGCCAAACCAAATATGTTAGGTCTGGAAATAGGGTGAATGGTTTTCTAGAGGCCCCTGTCTTTTTGTTTACTTCTGGGAAGTTAGTGGAACACTTTAGTGGAAGAAAAGAGGAACTCTTTTTAAGAAGAGGCACAGGAATCCCATAAATTGTAGTTTTTAAAGGAAGATTCAGCATAATTCAGTGATCAGAAATCCATAGGAGAAGCTAGGAAGCTAGAGGTTTTGTTCTCCATTCAGTAGACATCTATTGATATAATACAGTTCTTTTGGAGTATTTAAAGCTCCCCTAAAGATAGACATTTCTCTCTGAAACACCTCCACTCCACTGTCCTTAAAATGGAGAGGTGTTTTTGTTCTGTTTTGTTTTCTGGGTTTTTGGTTTGCAGTGGAGCAGGAGGGAGCTCCAGTCTAGAGCAAGGCCTTCCTCTGGGACTTTTGCCACCACGGGTTAACCCTCTAGCTGCCGCATACATCCCTCCTTCAGTCAGCTTGCAGAGAGCACCGCTGGGGCAGCCCGGCTCCAGTTCCAGCCCTGAGCTGACAGCCTGAGGCCTCCCCTCTTCCTCCTCAAGCCTTGTTTCCGCCATCCAGGGAGATGTGCGTTTCTGCTCTCCTGGGCTTCTCTCCTCCGTCTGGAGTCACCGAAGTCACTTGTCATTTCAGCTCGCCTTCCGAGAGGAAAGCGCGGAGCTCAAGGAGATGATGGCGACCTGGACTCTGCAGAAAGGAATTCCCCTGGTGGTGATCACACGAGAAGGGCATTCCCTCAGGCTGCAGCAGGAGCGCTTCCTGAGCGGGGTTTCCAAAGAGGACCCTGAATGGAGGGCCCTGCAGGAAAGGTGGCTGCTTTTCTTCTGTTCGCCTAGGTCACTGCATCTCCGCTTGCTCCTTGTTTCATGAGCTCTCTTTAGTTTCTTGGGCAACGTGGTGGATGCTCTTTCTACACAGGCAGCAGAGGCCTGACCCAGCCTTGGTAACAGACTGAAAGAGCTTCAGGCTGGGCCCCAGACAGCGTTACTGTGTCCTTGTGTTCTTGATAATTCTGCAGCAGCTGCTGGGCACTGATGCAGAGCTCTGTTCAAATATGTCTCACTCATTTCCATCCTAGATTTCTGGGGCCTCATAGGTTGGGTGACTAGCACATACATAGAAATTGTTACGACAGTTCTACATCCTATCAGAAGGGAAAATATATCCCCTAGCGGTGAATTACATTCCTGTGAATCCTGTGAATTCAACCTCCTGTGGCCTTTTGTTTTTCAGTAACTGACTGTGAATGGGTTGTCTTAAAACATATGCTGTGTCTTGGTAATAATGAAAGTGAATCCAATGAACCGTACTATCATATCTCCTTCACCAGCCTATCCCAAGAAGCCACGTTCAAGGCTTTACTAAAATCAAGAAACACAACACTGTCCACATTTCTCTGATCTATTAGTTCCATCCATAAGATGAATGAGGTCAATTTTAAAATGAAATAATACAAGTGAATCTGTTCTGGCTCTTATTGTTATTTCTTTTTCTAGGGATGTATCTGTCTCATAACAATTCTAGAATTTTTCTGACAATCAGAAGCAAATTCAAAGTCTTTAACACAGACAATATGTTGTTTTTCTTTTCTATTTGGTCAGTTGCCCATTTCCAATCCAACAGCAACTTTTATACCACTTCTCTATCTACGCATTTCATTTTTCCGTATGTCCTTCTAAAGTCTGAACCTCAGAGAGCTTAAAACAATTTATATCTTGACAACACAACCTGAAAAATTTAATGTTGATTCATTCTTGGGCAGGCAGGATTCACACTTTTGTAACTTATCAAACTGCCACAAGGGAGTTCAATGCTGCGGATGGGCCACAGTAACAAATATCTACTACAATAATCTGTATTTTTCCTCTGTATTTAGATGATTCTTATAAAATTATTATCATCTGATTCATGCTTATTCAAACTCATGAAATGCTACTTTCCCTCTTTTTCACTCCCAGCTATGTTTATCTGGAAAAAATTCCTTTCCTTCTGGAGCCAAGGTTAATCCAGATCATTCTGTTAAATCTTGGCAATATCTATGTGTCCGTTTTTACCTTTTTGTATAAATTTTTCAATTGCTTTGTTAATTATCGATACTTTATGAGTTAGCATGTAGATTATCCCTTCTGACCCTTTACTAGATTAAAGTCTACGTATGCTATTTCTTTCATTGTTTTATATTTTTCTGAAGACTAATAGGTACATCCTCAATTATTCCTTTCTGTTTTACACCTGTTGGTATTTTCAAGGACTTGATTTTACATGTACAAGATTACTATAGCTAATACGGCTTGATGGCGATAGAGGAATTGTAGAACCTGCTAGCAAGTCAAAAATACACCAGCCAATTTCTGTTATTTATCATAGTAGGACCACTGAGAAGTAACCAAAGTACCATTGAAATTGGTCTTTCCCTCCAATCCATTCGGCTTTTCTGGACTTGGCTGATCAGCAGATCCTAGATTGCAGAGTTGCGACTACTTACAGTTACTTACCAGTTGCAGGGGTGGGGTGTGGGTAGCTGTGTTGAACAAAAGGATAAGTGGAAATCATACTGAGGTCAGATCTTTATCTCTTGAGGCTTTTCTTGAAGTTTCCTTTGGTTGTTTGAATTAATATCAGGCTGCCAGAGTTTTTGGAAATATGAAAGGAAGACTGGATTTTTTTTCTCTTGCTTAGAAGAAAACAATCAGCAGAATTTATGGTATGAGATTTGGACAACAATGGCACAGATAATTGTGGCAGAGCTCAACCAGGTATATATAGTGCCTGCACCTCTATAATTGTATGGAAGAATTTTTGCATACTCAAGGATCTGTAAGTCTTAGCCTGTAAAATTTATAGGGCCCCTGGTGGTGTGAAAGATGGGCCATTAAGTGCCTTTTACAACCAATCTGAGTCTGACAATGTGAACATTAAAAGGGCCATTCGTTTAGTCTGTAACCATCTCCATCTTCTGACACAGGTACCTGTGGCATATTCCATTGACCTACACCACAAGTTCCTCGAATGTGATCCATAGACACGTTCTAAAATCAAGGACAGGTAATGAACTCATTAGCCAAATAGGTGTTTCAGTTCTGAAATTAAACATGTTCTGGGCTATGTGGAGGAAAGTTACCGTAAGTAAATTTCAAAATAAAAGATTTATGTCCAGGGAAGTCCTCATTTCTCCATTTATTAATTACTAAAAGAACTCCTTAGTTGGAAAATTTGAATTTTCTATGCAGGGGGAAGTTTTCTTGGCGTTTAGCATTCAGAGATAGGTTTGTATTTATATGAGGAAATTATATCTCTTAAAAACTACTAACCCAGCTCTTATGCCACAAGGCAAAAATATGTATTGGAATGAATTTGGAATGAATTGGTTCTGGGTTCAACTCCTTACTATGTCACCTATTAGATGTGTGACCCTCAGACAATTTCTTTACTCCTCCTGAGCTTCAATTCTCTCATCTTATTTTGAATGAGGACTAAGTCTCACAGATTTATTGAGAGATTATGATAATGTTATTTTGATGACATAGTATAATGTTTGTCATATTAAAAATACATAATATAATTTTAATTTCACTTTTGAATACCTCACTGAAATATGAGAGGGTTTCCGTCATAATGTCATGTTCAACCTGGAATCTTTATTTCATCCAAAATGAGGACTAGACAAATGGATCACCTATCTACATATACATATTGCAATGACCAGTAACAAGGCCACAAATAAGTAAAACTCCGATCATGCTTATTATCTGATGAACTGGGCCTCTTAGACCTGCAGAGACTGCTTTTGAGAACAAATTTACTTATTTATTAATTTAATAAAACCATAATTCACCAAAAAAACCCCCATTCAGTAGACTATGAAAATGAATATCATAATGATTCTTCCAAAACTTTGTCTTCCTACTGATTAATTAGTAATAACATGAGAACTAACAGTTTTGGAGATGTTCCTGGTATGTATATTGTTAATAAAACGCTATGCCAATTTCTTCCTCCTAGATACTCTGGAATTATCTGAAAAGACCAGCTGGGTGAAATTCAACGTGGACTCAAATGGCTACTACATTGCTCACTATGAGGGTCACGGATGGGACCAACTTATCACACAGCTGAATCAGAACCACACACTTCTCAGACCTAAGGACAGAGTAGGTCTGATTCATGATGCATTTCAGCTAGTAAGGTAATGCAAAATTTCTTTCCATTTCACAGGAAATAACTTATTCATAACCAGATATGATAGATTTTAAAATCAAACATTCAGTATTGTTCATTCGTATGCGATGGATCTGAATGAAGGTCAAATATTGGCCACTAGACCAAAGCTTATCTACTGATAAGGTTTTTGACCAATACAGTATTCAAACACGTAATCCGACATTTTAAAATGTGGGGAAATTTATGTGCAAATCCTGACTTCTGGAGTCTCTTTTGAATGTGAGAAGATGTGGCAACTATGGACCTTCATTCCCACGTAGAGGAGGATGCAGCGGGCGGGTCCTTCTTGAAGCAAGACTTTTTACTGTCCCATGCACCAAAGTCCCAAATGGTGCATGAGTGACCTGTTTCAGTCACTTAGGGTGGACCCTCTAAGCATTTAAGCTTTTGACTACAGATTTAAAATTTAGGTGAGTAGCTTGCTGTTTCACCAAATACCTATGTAATCTGTTGAACAAAAAAAGTGTAATATAGTCTTGACCTTTATGATTTTAAATGTTAAATCAAGTGTGCAATCCATTTGTTACTTGGCTCACACCGAAGAAATCAATATGAAATCGAAAGGGAAATGAAGGAGAAATTGGCTCCTTATGTTTATTCCTCCTTATACTTTCCTGGAAAGACAAAGTATTTTCTTTCTCTTCTCATTTATCATCAGCAGAAAAATATGTAGAATAAATCAGGTCACAAGATCCCCAATGGAAAAAAATTAGGAGTCAGGTGAAATAATGTGCATTGTAAGCTTTTCCTATTCTGAGAATTACTATATTCATTTTATTCACTGTGACATATTATTTCCTTTCAGATGTTTATCTAGGTCAAATTGAGTGAGAGTAACCAGCAGGACATTTCTCAGGAGAAGCTTCTCTGTACAACAACAGAATTCTCTAGTAAGGAGAAAAGGAGAGATTGAAAGCTTAATCTTCAGCCTCACATGTCTCAGGAACACTTGTAGCAGATCACATTGAAGGCAGGATGGGCCAGGAATGTGGCCATCCCACAACTGTAGGGATGGTTACATGATAGACGAGCTGGGAAGTAAGCCACGGTTCATTGGAGGAGGTCTGTCTGGTCAAAGGAGAAGCTCTGAGTAGATTGCAGAGAAGATAAGTTAAAAATGTAGGAATAGGAACACTGAAGAATATTGACAATTTAACAATGAAAACCAATCTTTCAAATAGTTGCAAAATCTCTTTTGCTGTTTCTGCCAATAAATTTATGGGCTGTCTAAATTTAGCAGAAGGAACCCTACAGTTATTAATGAATCAGTGGAAAAACAGTATTTCATGACGAGGTGGCCAGGTGAATGAAGTTAAGAATACAAATTTTGGTTTAAAATAGATGACTTCAAATATTATCTCTTCAATTCTTCTTTGACCTTGGGCAAATTATTTAAACATTTCAAGCCTAAATTTTCTAGTCTTTAGAACTTCTCTAGTCTTTAAAATTCCAGATTTAAGTAATAATATCTAATATAAAGGGCTGTTTCAAGGATTGCATAAGATAATGCCAATAAAGCACGAAGCACAGTTCAATAAATGTTCAATAAATGTTAACTATTAGTAGTTTCAGTATTATCTAATAAAAACTGTTGAAAACAATTTTCCTGTTTTGAAGAGGAAGATGAAGCAACAGCACAGAAATGTAGTTCAAATAATGTGAAGTTGGAGAAAAGAAGAATCTGAATTTGTGTATTATTATGTTTGCAACTATATAAAAAAAAAAATATTGGGACGCCTGGGTGGCTCAGTTGGTTAAGCGGCTGCCTTCGGCTCGGGTCATGATCCCAGCGTCCTGGGATCGAGTCCCACATCGGGCTCCTTGCTCGGCAGGGAGCCTGCTCCTCCCTCTGCCTCTGCCTGCCTCTCTGTCTGCCTGTGCTCACTCGCTCTCTCTCCCTCTGTCCCTGACCAAAAAAAAAAAAAAAAAAAAAAAAAAATTAGCTAAAAGTTGGGGGGAAGAAAGGAGGAAATATTCCAAAGTGCTATTAGTGAATGTGATGTGTAGTGAAATTATGAGGCTTGTTTCCTTATCATAAAACTAGGTCAATAAGGAAACAATTTAAAACTCTCATATAGGGGCTGCCTGGGTGGCTCAGTGGGTTAAGCCTCTGCCTTCAGCTCAGGTCATGATCTCAGGGTCTTGGGATCGAGTCCCGCATCGGGCTCTCTGCTGGGCAGGGAGCCTGCTTCCTCCTCTCTCTCTCTCTCTCTCTACTTGTGATCTCTCTCTGTCAAATAAATAAAATTTAAAAAAAAATTAAAAAAAAAACCTCTCATATAGATCGAAGTATTTTTACTTGCTACTCTCCCTTAATATTTACCGCATCTTCCCTGCTTTATAAAATATCTATTTAAGAGTTAAAAGAAGTAATCAGAGATCATAGTTGGTCTGAGGACAGAATTTGGCCAAGGAATGGATATTTATTTTAATCGCATTTTCATATTAATTAAGTATAACTTAACACTTGAATTTCATCTGGGTTGAATGGAATTGAAACAACAACTTTAAATTCTTTACAGAAAAACTATTTGTTCCTTTTAGTCCCACACCCAAATTGGCTTTTCAGGAATATAGTTTTATTTCACAAAGGTACCAAATAGCTGAAACTGTATACTCATAAGTATAGAACTGTGTACTAATAAGATACAGATTTTTTTTCTGTTGGGCTAAAGTATAAGCTCATATATTTATTTATTTATAAGCTGAATCAACCTTCAGGTAACATTTTGCGTGATGATTGCTGGTGAGGAGCTGGCTTTTTATTAAACAATAGTTACATAAAAAGAAAAGTAATCCTCTTAAATGAATGTTAAGATTGATTTTTTTTTTTTGAGTAGATAAGTATAAAAGTAAATAATGGTGTTTGTTTTTGTAAGAAACAAATTAGGCTTGACAAATAAGAAGAACAGGATTAATATAAGGTAATTTTTGTGTTCAACACCCTTTTTTAAATTGCGACCCTGGAATATTTTACCTAGTTTTTCCTGTTGCTGATCCTCTAGGGTATCAGCTACACTGTACAGCATGACAGTAACACACGAGGGAAGGAATCGTGACGTTTCGTAGATAAATACACTAAAAAATACAGCAAACCATAGAATCATAGTGCATATGGTTCAGCCCTCCGTCTTCAGACAAAAACTGTGGAAACTTTTCCATAAGTCTGTTTGAAAGCAGTATATAATTGTGTTTAAGAAAAGTCACAAGAGTTGGTTCTTCTTAATTTCACTTCTTGCTAGTTTCGGTTTCCTCTTTTTAGATAAAAATTGAACATTTAAAAACCCAAAGGAGGTAGAGCATTATGCTAATGAAAATTCAACAGAAACGTCTTTTGTTCTTGAATCTGTTTCCATATCAGACTATTATGCTTAATCTGGGAGTTGAATGCTGGCAGTAATAGTTTACAGACCATGTGCAGACACAAGTTCTGTCAGAAACACATGTGAGAACCACTTTGCAAAATGACAATATAATGGTTTATTTCCTCTGCAGAAGAGGCCCTAATGTTTGGTATTCAGAATAATAGTTTTGTTGTTTGTTCTTTTCATTAAAAGAAAATACAGAGAAGCCATATAACTTTGGAATCTAATTAGATTCTAAAAAAAGGTGGAAGTACCTTTTTTGGCCTACTCAGAATAAACACTACTTCTCTGTTAGGCTCTAGAAGGGACATTAAAAAAAGGAAAGACAGAGGCCCTGTCCTCAAAGTTCCAAATCCACTTGGAGGAACAATTCAAATCCACAAGTGAAACCATTAGAGAATGACCCAACATGTGAAAACCTTGCTATTATTTGGTCCTAAATATTAATATTAGCTAATATTTCCTTTATAAATCTCTTACTGTGTGTGAGGAATGACTCTAAGCACTCTGTGTGAATGAAGTGTCTTAATCCTTACAACAGCACAAGATACTACTGTTACCTTCATGTATAAGGGATATAACTGAGGCTGGGAAAGGTTAGGTAATTTGCCCAAGATCATAGAACTAGTCAGTGGCAGATCTAGGACTTAAACCCAATGGTCTGGCTGAACTGCTCCTCCCATTGCTCACTAGATTATATTTGTGTTAATATTAAGAATAGTAAGAACTGGGGGTGCCTGGGTGGCTCAGTCAGTTAAAGCCTTTGCCTTCGGCTCAGGTCATGATCTCAGGGTCCTGGGATGGAGCCCCAGATCAGGCTCTCTGCTTCTCGGGCAGCCTGCTTCCTTCTCTCTCTCTGCCTGCCTCTCTGCCTACTTGTGATCTCTGTCTGTCAAATAAATAAATAAAATCTTAAAAAGAATAGTAAGAACTCTAAGTTATGTACACACACCTAACAACTTGTTTCATCCTTCAGTGCAGGAAGGTTGACCCTAGACAAAGCCCTTGACCTGACTCGCTATCTCCAACATGAAGCAAGCATTCCTGCACTTCTCAAAGGTCTGGAATACTTAGAGCTGTTTTACCACATGATGGAGAGAAGGAATGTTTCAGATGTCACAGAAAACCTCAAGGTTTGTATCACTTCCAGGAAATTCACTAAGTAGAGAGTGTCTGGAGGATGGGCGAGACTTGGTCTGTTTGTGTGAACTTCTGGGGATAAATCTTTAAGAAGCTGAGGGAACTGGCTGATGGCACAGTCAACCGCACTGAGTGGTTGGAAATCCCTCATTTCTTGTCATCACTAACCTAAGAAGATCCTATCAGGACCATGAGCAAAATATTCCTCCTAAATGTGATTTTATCTTTTGTCAATTGATACTCTCCCCTCAGATAGGAAATTAAACCCTATTTTTAATGCAAAAACTGTTTAAATATGGTAGGTGGGGCCCAGAAAACGAGGAGAAAATACAAAGCCAAATAGTTCTGTGTTTGGGCAAGACTCATGCAGGCAGTTTAGAGTTGATCCTTTTTGGTGGTTAAGAGCTGTGTTAAGTACTAAATTTAGCCTCTCTGTAAATCATCCTGTTCTTTCCGCAGCATTACATTCTCCGGTATTTTAAGCCAGTGATTGACAGGCAAAGCTGGAGTGACAAGGGCTCTGTCTGGGACAGGATGCTTCGATCGACCATCCTAAAACTGGCCTGTTACCTGAACCATGCTCCTTGCATCCAGAAGGCAACTGAACTCTTCTCTCAGTGGATGGAATCCAGTGGAAAATTAAAGTAAACCTAGACATCTGTCCTGTTCTTTGTTCCTTTCACTTTGATGCAAAAGCCTTTGATCAAGCAAGACGTTAGATCTGAAACCTTTCAGTGAAGATGGTATGGGGCAGGGGGGATGGTAGGGGAAAGCCATGCTGGGAATTACAAACCCTTGTTTCATGCTAGCATATAGTAAGTGCTCAATAGATTTTGTGGGAAGTGAGATTTAGGTCCCTTTAGTGGGAGGGCTAATACCATTGGCATGGTAACAGAAAGATTGCCAGAAGGTAGAAGTGGGGGGGGGGGGGGGTTGCCCAAGCTCCGAAAGTGTGTCTTAAAGATACAAACAGCAGCGATCATTTGTTAAAAGTTGGTGTTTTTTTTTTTTTAAGAGAGGTTACCTTTTAAAAAAGTCTATTTCTTCATCACCCAATACCACAGACCCGAAATTTGACCCCAGATTTCATATTTGATGGGAAACCGATGACTTGGGGCATCAAAAGTGTGTATGTGGTGGCAAAATGGATTCTGGTGTTTATTACAATCAGGAAGATGCCCAGCGATCACAGGGATTACGCTGTTTCATAGGACTTTTTCCTTCACTTTGTTCCTCATACTACAGCATTCCATCGGATGTTTTAGAGGTCGTGTATTCTGTGGGTGCTCACACAACAATAGGTTGGAATTACCTTTTGGAGCAATATGGACTGTCCATGTCAGGTGCTGAAAAAAAGAAAATTCTGTATGCATTGTCAACCAGCCAACATCAGGAAAAGTTAAAGAAGTAAGTGCATTAATTAAACCAACTTGTTAAAAGTAAACTGATAAAAATCCAATGAAATCACTAAAATATTGACCACCAACTTTAAAGTCATAAAAGAATTGAATCAAAATTTGATTTGCTTTGAATTTACTTCTGAAAAATACATATGGACAAAATGCAAATGATCAAAACAGATATTCCTAGTTATTAATCAGGTGACCAATATTGGACAAATAACTACATTTTACTTTCAAAACCTTGGAGAAAAGTGAACACAAGAATGCATTCTTGTGTATAAGATGTTGTACAAGATGCTAATTAAGTTCTTTGAAATAATAAGTGAATAAAATTACTGTCAGAAAAAAATGAAAATTTAGCTGGAACATTAAAAATATTAGTAAGGAATTTATTACTGTTTTTGGTAAATTATAATTTTATCATGCCTCTTTCTCTTCTACTCTTAATATATTGATAACCTGAGTTAATTTCCATTATATGACACGTGCCATGAGAAGTCAAATGGTCTTTATTTCTTCAGATTAATTGAACTAGGAATGGAAGGAGAAGTCATCAAGACACAGGAATTGTCCACTCTTCTTTATGTGATCGCCAGAAATCCAAAGGGGCAGCAATTAGCCTGGAATTTTTTAAGAGAAAATTGGACCCATCTCCTAAAAAAGTTGGTATTCATTTACATCCAATGTGTGTTCTTCTACCTAGATGGCTCAGTTACCTGAAACCAAGTACAATAATGCATTCCCCAAAGCACATAAATGATCTTATTTCTACCCAAATAGTTTAATGAACTCTATTCGTTTGAAAATTTAATAGCCTGAATTACTCTGTCCAGATGTGAGGAGAGGAGTGAGAAGTGAGTGGGAAAGAGATTTCTCTCACTCATCCCAGGCAAAGAAGAACTCCTGGGCCACCATGGTCCTCCTAGCTTCCTCACCAGCCCAGAATAATCCAAGGAATCCATATATAGTGCATCAAACACATTCTGCCTGCTTTGTTCATGGAGAGTTTCAGGAATTTTGATGAACGCTAATCCCCACCCTCAGTTCCCCTGTGGAAGCGGCTCAGTGGAGAGCTTAGAGGAGATGAAAGAAATCTGATCAGAAGTGTTTTGGGAGATACCCCCTCTTTAAAACTTCATCAGTTCTGTGTCTTTTCTAGGGTTTCAACCCCTGGGAGGACCAGAGTTCACTCCAGCATGCTCTTGGCCCTAAAATATCCCTCAGAAAGAACCAATAATGATTAGGCTTCAGTGGAAGGTGTAGGATGGGAGTGCTTTCTCTCACAACAAACCCCTGCTAAGGTGCTCAGCTATTCCTTATCCAAAACCAAAATGTCACTTATGAACTATATGGAAAATATCCAGAATCTGAGACCTGTGTAGTCTGCTCTGTTTATTTTAGTGTCAGTTAGTATCTTTGATTTCAGTCACCCCTGGTTTCTCTTCCTTCTCATTTGTTAGCCATGAAGGACTCAGAGTCCCCACAATCTTGTGTAAGCAAAAAGAACGTTTTCACCCCCTCCCAGGCTTTTAAGGAGTTTGACATTCACATGGGACCAAACAAAAACTGCTTTAAAAAATGTATATTTTTATTATATATATGTGTATATATATATATATATATATATATATATTACTTATGTATATATAAAATGTGTGTGTGTGTGTGTGTGTGTGTGTGTGTGTGTGTGTGTGTATTTCCTTAAAGATCACTGGAATCATTGGTTGGGTCATTGGCTTGACTATCAGTTCCCTCCCCTGATATGATCAGACTTTTTCTGCAATGCCATAGATTTCCTTTGTCACTGGAAATGACCCTCATGCCTGACCATGTACACAGTCTAGACTTGGAATCATTTCTGGGATGTATCTGTGCTCTGCTCTTTAGCACAAATCCCTTTGACTTATGCTATAAATTCTCTATAGACAACACTGGGGTGAAGGATGAATTCTGGGGCTGGAAATGAAGAGTTTAACTGAATAACATTGGCCCCCACAAAATACAGTGTATAAAAAGCAGTGGATCCCCAAAATGGGATGGGGAAGTGTGCGAGATAGTACATGAGAGTGCAAGGAGAACATCTCACTACATATGTAAGTTCTTATACTATTACACTTTCTGTTGAACCTATAACATAGTAACATGTATGTAATACATAAATAAAAATACGTATATTGGGAAGTTCTTCAGCAAAAAATCTTTACCAATAGAGTGCATAATAAAAAAAAAAAAGAGAATGCTACTTTAAGCATAAACATAAATTTAAACACAAACACTACTGAATAAGATCGTCACAGTTCCTAAAAAGTCTTTTAAAATATATTTGTTAAGATTTTATTTTCTTGAGAGAGAGAGAGCGTGAGAGTGAGAGAGCATGGGAGGGGAGAAGGTCAGAGGGAGAAGCAGACTCCCCATGGATCTGGGAACACGATGTGGGACTCGATCCTGGGACTCCGGGATCATGACCCAAGCTGAAGGCAGTCGCCCAACCAACTGAGCCCCCCAGGCGCCCCCAGTTCCTAAATAGTCTTTATGTTCATTTTTATCTTGTGGTCAAATTTGATACATTTCATAGCTTTGGGATTTTACTGGATGAATGAGTAATTCTTAGGGTAATTAATAGAATATATTGTATTGCACAAGTTTATCATATAGTTATTAATGTCCTATATTTTAAAAACATATAAAGATAAGGTCAGTATTCCTATTACTTAAATCTGTGGGTTTTCTTCTCATTTTCAGGTTTGACTTGGGCTCATTTGCTATGAGAATGATCATCTTTGGCCCAACATCTCACTTCTCTTCCAAGGATGAGCTGCAAGAGGTTTGTGACTCTCTTCTGCTAACAACTGAAAAATAAATATTCAAGTTGTAAAAATGAAAGTGAACTTAGATATAATCTGGTATAAAGTTCTCATTTTATTAAAAGAAAATGAGTAGTTTGTCCAAAGTTACATAGCCAGTAAATGGAAGGGACAGGACTAGACCCTCTTAAAATACAGGTGTTCATAACATTCAAAATGAAACTTACACTTCAGAGATGAGTCCTTGCTTATTATTTCCTTCATAGTGTATGATCTCAGAAGTGACTATATTGAAGCTTGGAAGAGTACTTAAAGGTCTTTTTTAAACAAAACTACTGTTGTTGATAATTCCACTTTTTAAAAATTTTTTAATTTTTTAGAAGATTTTATTTATTTATTTGACAGAGATCACAAGAAGGCAGAGAGGCAGGCAGAGAGAGGAGGAAGCAGGCTCCCTGCAGAGCAGAGAGCCTGATGTGGGGCTCGATCCCAGGACCCTGGGATCGTGACCTCAGCAGAAGGCAGAGGCTTTAACCCACTGAGCCACCCAGGCCCCCTCCACTTTTTTTTTTTTTTTTAAAGCATTCTAATGTTTTCCATCTTCTTTCCAAAATAAATCTTGAATTATTTACCCTCGAAGGAAACTCAGAATTCTAGAACTTAAGTCTTGGCCCACTACTTACCATATGACTTGGCTCGATCATTTAACATTTTTACCCATAGTGAGCTTACTTGTAAGATGAGTATTTATCATTCCTGTCTTACATTGTTTGAAGATAAAGTGAAATACTAATTATACCAAAAAAAGACAAGAAAATAACCATTTAAAGTTTGCAAGAGAGAGGATTACTCTGTTATATGTATAATTTGCAAGCTCTTTTGAAACCCTTTGCAAGAACAAGTATTTCGTGAACCATGTCAGTAATTTTTTTCTTGCTTATTTTTCAGGTGAAACTGTTCTTTGAATCTCTTAAGGCACAAGGGTTACATCTGGATATTTTTCAAATGATTTTGGAAGCCATAGCCAAAAATATTAAGTGGCTAGAGAGGAATCTTCCCACTCTGAGGACTTGGCTACTGGTTAGTTCTTAAATGGTCAGTAGAAAGAGCACATCACATGTGGGCTTGAAGTCAATAAAGCCCATGTCAAAGTCCTGGGTATTTTGTCTAAACCAGTAAGAAGCCCCAAGAAACCAGCCACCGCAGCTGCCGGCTCTCAGCGGTTGTCTCTGACAGATGTATGATGTTGAGGTGGGGGAAGTCCAGTTCAGTAGCTTACTTAAATGTAAACTTCCTGAATACTGGAGATATGCGGAGATGTGATGTAGATATACAGATAGATAGCTGCGATAGATTAGCCACACCGCCCACTACCTACACTGCCTTACAGCATGCTACTTTTTTGCTTTTTTGGTGTTTTTTCTAGCCTTGCTTAGCATCCTGTACTTTGCCCAGCCAGTTTTACCTTCAAGGAAGCATAGCCAATTCTTTTTTTAAAAAATCTTTCATTCACATCCTTTCATTTCCTCCCCTTTTTCCTCCTTCATCTCAGCCTGAATAGTTTATTTAATTTTTACCATTCCTGGAAAATTTGAATCCAATTATGAAGTATAAGGATCAGGAAACCAGAGAATTTGTCACCAAATCTCTGATTATTAGAAACTAGGTGTCAGGGTTTACCCACAAAGCCAGGAGGGCTGCTTCGCTTGAGCCTCACTTTCTTTTTCTTTCTTTTTTTTTTTTAAAGTTTTTTTTTTTTTTAATTTATTTGAAAGAGAGAGAGAGCATGAGAGGGGAGAAGGTCAGAGGGAGAAGCAGACTCCCTGAGGAGCTGGGAGTCTGATGTTGGACTCTATCCCGGAACTCCAGAATCATGACCTGAGCTGAAGGCAGTGGCTTAACCAACTGAGCCACCCAGGCATCCCCAGAACTTCACTTTCATTAAGAGCCTCAAGGATAGCCTCCTGAGGTCATCTCCACAGGCAGTAAAATCTGCAGTCATAGAGGTAAAGGAGAGAACAATTATATCTCACCACTTTAAACTGTACACTATCGCATTTTTAAAACATCTTTTGAAAATTGCAAAATTAGATTGTATTGTGTATATTTCCTGTTAACTCATGGTTTAATGTAAATATTTAAACGGATCATGTTTTATAACTCAGTTTTAGCAGTTCTTCATATTCTTAAGGGAAACTGGATATCTGAAATGCTTTTCTAAATGCTTCTCTTACTTGTTTTATTAATAAGGTATTTGGAATGAATAAGGAAACCACCACTCTTAGATATCAGGTTGTAAATTTAATAAATTCATGTGCCCACATATGGATCACTATGAAGATATAAACATGTTCTAGAAAAATTTGAATCAATACACAGATTAACTTATCTGGGCTATTAAGGGAGGCTGGGATATTGGGGCACGAGTAAGGTGGGCAGAGCGCTAACCTATCCATTTTAGAGTGATATCTTGAAGGTTTACAGATCTTTCTCTGGTGCCACCGTCAGAGATAGGGTACAGCTTGGATGGACCATTGACATGACCCAACACATTTTGCTAAGTTTGTTTTCAGATCATTTCTTGGAATCTTTGAAGCATCTTTGACTCTAGATTTGACTTGGTTGTGGACCTACCAAGATCTGTGTAACATGTAATATCCCTCTGGAATTAAACGTACTTTCAAATAAAGAAACTGAAAGAGTGAAGAATGTTATTTTTTCCACCAAGATAATGTGTAATTTAAGCAGAAAAATGTGTATGAGTTTTGGTAGATCTCTGCCATCATATTTATTTCCATAAATAAGTAAAGTTGTTTCCTTTGTATACTAAGTTATCTATCATAAATTTCCAAGTTTTTGATTCTCTTCCTTTTCTTTATGTATATACACTTGTAAGTTCTCAGATTCTTGAGAATTGAGTACAGAAGTAGAAGTAGTAGAAGTAGCAGTTTTATCATTTGTTGAAAATAAACACAGTGAGTACTGTGCCAGTAATGGTTTAACAAGTAAGGAATTTTTTTTTTCAAGTAAGGAATTTTTAAAAAAGAAATCTATTGTACTTAGTGTAGTATTTCAAAATCTTTATGGCAGATGCCAAACCTCCAGCACCAACTAAGACTTGGCTAAAGTTAGTTTTACTTCCTTTTACCCCAAATGAACAAACAAGTTGTGAAATACTTATAGACAAGTTCATTAATGGATAATGGAGGGAGCAGACAGGGCTCCAGGCCTGCTGACTTCCCACAGAGACTTGGGAGAATTCTGTGGTCTCCGAAGCCCACCCAGAATGAGAAATCTTCCAGATCAAAGGAGTCTAAAACCAATGTCTTGCTCTGTGTCAGGGGCTTTGTGTGGGGGAGAATGGGGAATTCAGCCTTCAAGAGTCCAACTTTAATACCATGATAGTAATTTCTTGTCCTACTTCATGTATACCCCTGTGCATTTCGTTTCTTGCTATGTCATTGGGTCTATTTCAGGTTCCACAGAATCAGAGGTCCTGATTTTCAGAGAGGAGTTCCTGGAGTTTTTTGTTTGTTTGTTTGTTTGTTTGTTTTGGGTTTTTTTGTTGTTGTTGTTTGGAGTGGGGTGGGGGGCTTATTCCATCCTAACTGTAAGGGGGATCTCCAAATAGTCCTGGAGGCTAGTTTTCCAGTTGAACATTGATGTCTGTCAAACACAAGGCTGCTTAAAATGGCCACATTTTTCTTTGCAACTTCCCTTTACTTACATTTGTTATTGACCTTCTTTCTTCCATTTAACCATGTGTCAATGTTTTCCATTTCAGCATATAAGGGTTTACAACCTTTACGTTTACAGGCTTTAAATCATTTATCTGTTATATTGTCTGCTCCCTGAAAACTTAATCTCATTCAGCAAAGTCATGTCTCCAAATCATAAAGAAGAAAGGGCGAAAAATATTATGAAAGGAGTGGGTTAGCTAGGTTGAAGCACATGTGTGTTTTATGTAATCAAATATTTTAATAGGTAGTGCCAGATTATCTTCCTGAACGGGGGCGTTAATTTATTTTCTTTAAAAAAAAAAAAAAAAAAAGATTTATTTATTTATTTGAGAGTGAGAGAGAGAGAGTGCATGTGCTTGCAAGAGCAAGCAGGAGGAGCTACAAAGGGAGGAGGAGAATCTCAAGTAGACTCCCCCACTGAGTACAGGGCCTGGCTTGGGGCTTGATCCCATGACCCTGAGATCGTGACCTGAGCTGAAATCAGGAGTCGAATTCCTAATCTACTGACCAACCTACGCGCCTCTAATTCACTTCCTTTTTATGCCTGTATCCTGTGTTTGTCAGTACCAAATGTTAATCTTTTATATCTAGTAAACTTTCCCTAGTAAAGTACAGCTTCCTCAGATATTTACATAGCTATGCCACTAGTCCTTTGGTTGAGATATATATATATATATATATACACATATATATATATAAAGATTTTATTTATTTATTTGACACAGAGGTCACAAGTAGGCAGAGAGGCAGGCAGAGAGAGAGAGAGGAAACAGGCTCCCTGCTGAGCAGAGAGCCAGATGCGGGGCTCCATCCCAGGACCCTGGGATCATGACCTGAGCTGAAGGCAGAGGCCTTAACCCACTGAGCCACCCAGGTGCCCCACTTTTGGTTGATATTTGCTTGATGTATTTTTCTGTATCCTTTTACTCTGAATTTTTCTGTGTTTAGTTTCAGATGAGTCTTTCATAGAAAGGCTGTACCTGAATTTTGTTTGCTACTATGTTTCCCAACTTGGGCAAGCTCAGGCTCTCTCATCTGTCCTTTCCACTCTCAAAGGCAAAAAAAAAAAAAAAATTTGCCCTCAAGGTGAACATGGACTTCAGCCTTCTGCTTACCCCTCAGGGTTCCTGCCTTCAATTAGTTTTTGATCCATGACTATTTCTTACTAGCTTTCCAGGTCACCAATATATTCAAACAATTAAAAAATTCTTGAATTCTACATTTTTAATTATTCTTAGAAAGAAGGTCACTCAAGGTACCTAGTCTAGCATATTCCCAGAAGCTATAATAATTTATTTTCAACAATGTACAAATGTCTAACACTTTTACATAAGTGACTCCTTAAGATGGAAATTGGTTTGCAGTATTGATGGCACAGTATCGATTTTTCATAAATAAACTTGTGGGATGCCTAACATTGTATCAGGAAGTTAGCAGTATAAACAGATCATTTGTTCAGGATTTAAATCAGGAAAATTTTCCAATATTCATAGGGAGAAACGGCTAGAAAGTCTGAGAAATGTAGACATAATTGACTGGGTGAAAAGAATTTCTCTCTCAATCACTTCTGCAAGCTTTACTTTACAACCATGACTTTAAGATCTTTTGTTAATTCTCTTTTCTCCAAAAGTTTTCATCTTCTATCATGTTCCCAGATAAAGTCAGGAAACCAGTTTTCTATTCTCAGTACATGATTAATTAATTCTCACCTCTAGGTGTTTACACATATGATTTCCCACCCTTCAAAGTTCATGTCTCCCTCTGTTGAATTATGCCATGTTTCTTTATTTCAATGTATCATTTCAGGTTCATGTCTCTGTAAGGGATTCTCATGTTGATCCACCTGACATTTCTTTGCAGTCATCTAAACAATGCTACAGTTATGATTACAAACCCCATTTTAAGGTGGGCAGAGTAAAGAGTAAAATGTCTATGAAAAGACTTAAGGGATACAAAAGACATTATTTCTTGGTTTTAAAAACCATGTTCCTCATTAAATACTGTTCTCTAGTAAACTGAGCTTGGAAATTCTAACTGATTTCTAATTATTCTGAGTTTGAGTTGGGAAAAGGATAAGTTGAACATTCTGAATACTCAAATATGGCAAGAGGCTGGGATGGTGGTTGGAGAACTTTTTCTGAAAGAGAAACAATTGTCTTCATGGCCCAAGGCTGTTAGCATATACTTTTATTTTCTTTCTGTTCATGACTCCAGATCTAGGCTCAAAGACTAGTAGTAGGAATTCTAGAAGGATAAACAAGAGCTTTTTAAGCTGGTAAGGATTAAACAGGTCAAGAGACTCAAGCTGATAAAGATCAAAGACAAGTTCTGGTCTGAAACAACTATGCACAGTTCTTGTGAACCAGACAGAGCCCTCAGGAGTCAGACTGGGCAAGTTAATTCAACTCACCCCAAGGACTAAATTAGGGTCACTTAAGCAACAATGAATAAGTTGTTGGTTAATGAGAGAGGCTGTATAGCATTTAAAGGTTTGCATTTGTTTTTTCTTATTCTAACTTGTGCCTTATCTATAGGCAATAGTTATGACACTACTGATCAAAGCACTATTTTACTTTTATTTTATTTTATTCTTTTCCAAAGCACTGTTTTAAAAATAATGGTCTATATTCTAGAAAAACCATTACCTGGTAGAAAAAGCATCTTATTCTCCTAGTTTCAGGTAACTGTTTCTCTGAGCAGCCTAGCTCTTTGGATTTTAAGGCCGAGGGGAATATACACATTATTGTCTCCTCAGCTCACGGAGGACCTAGATAGAAATAACAATTGCAGTGTTGCCCTTGCAAGTACAGATCTAAAAAATGCTATCTAAAAAAAGGAAACCACATAGACTTATTTTTTTTTTTCCAAATACATCTTCTCTTATCCAGTTGCCTTTTCTTCTATAATTTCACCATTACAGATTCATTCCTTTGGGTTAATAAAAGTTCAAGGATTCAATTGTAACTCATTAGTCATGCTTTAGTGAGACTTTTTAAATTTTGTTTAAATGAATACTTAGTTCTTTATAGCTAGCTGAGAAAAGAGCCCTAAGGGGAGAGAGAAACCTGAAGCTGGGAGAGAGGATTGGGGTGGGTGGGTTCTGGGACAAGGGCAACACTCCAGAAAATACTGGTTTGGTAGGAAGCTCTGGAAGGCAGTATCTGTTACTTACTCAAGGGTATTATATACAGGTGGCATTTGATAAATATTTGTTGACTGTGTGAAGCAGCATTTAGAATTGAGGAAGGAAAATGGAAAATGGGACCTAGCAGAACTCAGAGCCCCCTACTTGTCAATTTTGCCCCAGGCTGATCCTGCTAGTATATTTGTATACTTCTGTGTCATGCATTGTACACTATGCATATGTCCTGGGTACTTGTCCTGACGGACCCAATGTATTGCAAGCACCTTAAAAGTAAAAATGTTCCTGTTTTGTTTTCAGTCTCTTTGGTGTTCTGCGCACCATGGGCACTCCACAAATGTTGCTGACTGACAGCCTGTGCTGGCAGCTATCAGCCAGAGGGAGGAAAAAAGCATCTGAGTCATCCCAGAGTCAGCCAAGAATCACAGTCAACTGTAATTTTTGGCATAAATATTACAGTACCTTTTCATGCTCAAGAACAAACAAAAACCTGAAGGACACATTTAATGGGAAGGAATCTTAGGCTCTGTGTTAGCAAGGCTGCTAGAAAGAAAGGGGAAGGAAAACTGAATCAGAATCTTCAGGAGTGTAAACATCTCCCTCGAAAGAGCAGGTCCATCAAAAATGCCAGCTAGAGATAATTTCTAAAAATATCACTTATATCTTCTAACTTTTATAGAAGGGGACCTATGATTGGTTTTCATATCTAGAAGCGGGGCCCACCGTCCCTGACACTTCCTAGCCTGGCTGGGCCCCATTAAATGATGGAGGGCTTAGATATCAATATCAAGAACTCAGTTTCAGGGGCGCCTGGGAGGCTCAGTGGGTTAAGCCTCTGCCTTCTGCTCAGGTCATGATCTCAGGGTCCTGGGATTGAGTCCCATATCAGGCTTTCTGCTTGGCGTGGAGGCTGCTTCCCTCTCTCTCTGCCTGCCTCTCTGCCTACTTGTGATCTCTCTCTCTCTGTCAAATAAATAAATAAGTAATATATATCAGTGTCATATAAATTTGTTTGCTCTCACATTATGCTCTGCAAGTCTAAGCGTTTTTTTTTTTGCATGCAATATACATGGTATTAAAATTTCACAGTTCACATCTAATAGTAATAGCAAATGCATCCTTAGTGCTTATTTTGTGCCAGTCTCTGTTCAAAGCACATTTGATGTGTTAATTCATCTTATTCTTATTCTTATAATAACCCTACGAGCATGGTACTTATCTACTCAATTTACAGAGGAGAAAATGAAGCTGAGGAAGATTAAGCAACTTGCCCCAGTCCCAGAGGCAATGGTTTTTTAGGACACTTAGAGAGTGCATCTATCAACATGGTTCATTTTAGAACATTTTTATTACTCCAACAAGAAGCCCCCCATACCCATGAGCAGTTGCTTCCCATTCCTCCCTCTTTACCATCTTCAGCAACCACTAATCCACTTTCTCTATCATTTGGCCAGGCTGAACTTTTCATACAAATGGAATAATACAATATATGGTCTTTTGTAACTGGCTTCTTTTTCTTTTTCTTTTTTTAATAATTATATCTGTTTTTTTTTTTTTTAAATTTTGTTTATTTATTTGACAGACAGATATCACAAGTAGGCAGAGAGGCAGGCAGAGAGAGAGAGGAGGAAGCAGGCTCCCCGCTGAGCAGGGAGCCCGATGCGGGGCTCAATCCCAGGATCCTGGGATCATGACCTGAGCCGAAGGCAGAGGCTTTAACCCACTGAGCCACCCAGGTGCCCCTGTAACTGGCTTCTTTGATGGTCATTTGTGTTGTTTACACTTTTTGGCTATTATGAATAATGCTGCTATGAACATTCACGTACAAGTTTTTGTATAGACATAGATTTTCAATTATTTTGGCTGTATAGCTAAGAGTGAAATCCTGGATCACTTGTTAACTCTATGTTTAGCTTTTTGACGAACTGCCCCAGACTATTTTCCAACACAACTGTATCATTTTATCTTCCCACCACAGTATATTAAGTTTCTAATTTCTCTAGATCTTCACTAACATTTATTATGTCTGCCTTTTTGATTCTAGCCTTCCTATGCCAGAACCTTGCCATGCTGTGAAGTGGCTCCTCATTGTGGTTTTGATTTGCATTTGTTTTATGACTAATGATATGGACCATCTTTTCATGGGTTTATTGGTCATGTGTATGTCTTCTTTGGAGAAATGTCTATTCAGATCTTTTGTTCATTTTTAATTGATTTATTTGTCTTTTATTATTGAGTTGTAAGAGTTCTTTATATATTCTAGATGTAAGTCCCTGTGAGGTATATGACTTGCAGATATTTCCTCCCATTCTGTAGGTTGTCTTTTTACTTCTTACTGCTATCCTTTGAAGTTACATCTTTCTTGATACTTATCTTCAACTTTATTTCTGTTAGAAAGATGCTGTTATAATGAGTTGAATAGTGCATCCCTCCCCAAACAAAATTCACATGTTGAAGTCATAACCATCATTACCTCAGAATGTGACTTCACTGGAAATAAAGCCATTGCAGATGTAATTAGTTAAGATGAGGTCATACTGGAGAAGAGTGGGCCCCTGATCCAACATGACTAGTTCCCTTATTAAAAGGGAGAATGCCATCTGAAGACTAGAGTTATTCTGCCACCAGCCAAGGAAGGTAGGATAGAGGCCTGGAACATACTTTTCCCTGGTCCCTTCAAAGGGAAGATGGCCCTGCTGATTCCTTGATCTTGGGCTTCTAGCCTCCAGAACTATGAGGCAATAAACTTCTGTTGGCAATACATTCCGAGGCAATAAATCTTCTACCTAGATTGTGATACTTTTTTGTAGCAGCATTTGCAAACTAATATAAATGCCTAATTTATTTTTCCATTTTAGTAGTTACTTCCAGATCAGCATTTGAAGTTTAATAATATATCATTTCTTGGTTTGGAATCTTAATCTCATTGATCAATTACATCAAAAGTTACATTGCATTGGGCTCTGTCTCTACTTTCCTGTGACAAGTACCTTAGGGTTTAAAGAAATTATTATCAAATTATTTTTAAAATATATCAGCATTTATAACCTTCAGTGGACTAGGTTGCCTACTTGACATTTTGGTTGCTTGACTCTCCCTTTTCTCTTTTAAATAATAAAAATGATTTTATCCAAGTTCCCCCCATTTCCCCCTATGAAACAAGGAAGTGATCCTAAACTCAGCATTCCTAAACTCTGCTTTGTTTAAGAATTACTCATAGTAACCCTGTTTTTATTTCCAGTGATTGGTTTAGAAATGTACAAAATTCAGTTTTGGCAATTGAAACCTAAGAAGGGTTCTAATGGGGGATTTTTGAGAAAGAGACCAAGAAAATGTTCCTTCTCCCTTCTCTGATGCAGTCCCCTATCTGTCCACGAGACACTCAGTCTTATGGAAAATTGCTCCCAGAGCAGACAGAGTGAGAAGTGGGGTTCTTGGTAAGGCTGGGAGCTGTAACTAGAGGCTGTCTTATCTCTGCATTTATGTGAGATGATAAATTTCCTTAATGTTTATGCTAATTTGATTCAACATTTTGGTTTTTGTAGCCCAAAGCATCTGAACTACTATATAACTGTTCCTTCCTAATAACCTTTCCGTTTATTTAGCTGAATGTTTTTGCTAATGTCTAAGCTCTACAAAAACTCTGTTGGATAATTATATTGCTTTCCTTAGTGCTCTAAGCATTTCTAGATTTGTGATAGCTTCAAACATCACTAATTGAGGCACAGCATGTGTGTTGAAAATAGGTGACAGGTATAATTAGATATTGACTCCTCTCATCCTTAGGGTGACTGGGTAGAAGTCTGGGATAGCTGGAAACCTCATGGTGGTCATCTTTGTCCTGGAAGCAAGCAGCATCCTCTATTTATTCAAGAGTGCTGAATAAATAGCATTTCCTGAGGTATACACTGAATTAATGTATTGTTTAGTTTATTTCAAAATAATTAGAAAACATATTTAATAAAGCTAAACTTAAAAGTTCACATGGAATATCAGTAAATTAAACTGGAACATCAATTAAATAATTAATGGAAGAGTCTTCCAGTAGCCTGAATTTAGCTATAATTCTCTTTACCCTTTATTGCTTGTGTATTATTGTCATTGGCCCTAAATTCCCTGTGGGAATAGGGAAGCAATAAACTCAAGAGCACTGGTTTAGAACATAGACCACCTGAGTTCCAGTCTGCATCTACCATCGAACTGTGAGTGACTCTAACCTTTCCAGAATTCATCTCATCTATTAAATTGAGACTTGGATGAGTTGATCCATGGCAGACCCAGTTTTTATTTTGATGAAAGTTTCTATATTCATTGTTTAGCAAATTTGCTGCTTCTTTATAAATAAATGCTGTTTGTTACTCGGGGAGCTTACATTTTTTCCTCTTGTGTTATTTATTCTATAATTAGCCCCCCAAATATTTTGTTTTCAAATGTTAAATGGTAAGGATTTTGAAACTAGTAGATGGGTATAGCAGATAATGTCACACTATCTCCTCTGATAATGAATAGTAACTTCATTATAATTTGAAGTATTAGATCCTTAAACTAAAGAAGCCGCTCTGTAGGAGGATAAGAGGAGGTTAATGATTGAAACAGAATCAGCAGCAAATTTATGAAATTGTGTTTTCTCAGAAAGTCTTCATGAAGTCAAATGTAAAATGGTATCCAAACAAACAAAAACAATACCACAAGGAAATCCCAGAATAAAGCAAAACAAAATTTATTATTATTCTTTTGAGATTAGGTAGGATTATGAAACATTTTGGTTGCTTAGTTTTTTTTACCTCCATTACAAAACCACAGGTCCGCAAATGTCCTTAATGTGTGTGTGTAGGAATGGGAGGGATGGAAGGCAAGAGGTTGGCAAAGAGGTAAAGAAGTTATTTATCTCTTTCTCAAATCTCAGGAAGACATGATGCCCCAACTGTATTTGTTACTGCAGTGGTGAAGCATTTTTACCACAAGCCTGCAGAATTCAGGTATTTAAGACAAAACAAGATAACATGTTTCACACTTAAAAGCATGATAGACTCTGGTTTACAGGTAAGGTGAGGTGAGGAGACTTAACACTCTGTGTTGTTTTAAATATCTCTGATACTAAGCGCTTTGGCTGCAAAAATAACTCCAAAGGAACATGACCTGACCTAAAGTATAAGGATGAGTCTCTTATCTGAGCAATATAAGGTATGGAGTCCTTTTAACAAAATCCAGCCCTGCATATACTATATAACCTCTGAACACCGTTGGCACCAACCCTGTGGTTCACTTCCTGTTTGGGATTCTGAAGTGCCCTGGGGGAGGGAGGGTGCTAAGGGCTCTGGCTATGCTTAACATGGTGGGGAGAGAGTAACTTTGAGGTATCATAGGATACAGACATCTTCTCTGGAAGGATCACAAACACACTACTGTTTCTGGCAGAAGTCAACATTGCAAATGAACTAGAACCCTAACTACCATTTCATATATTCCCATATGCATTCATAAATTATTTATTGCATACTTACCTTGGGTTAGGATACTGCCCTTAAAAAGGTAGTAACTCTGCCTTCATGAAGCTTGCATTCTTGAGAGGGAGATTGATAATGATGAAACAGCAAACAGAAGCATTGTTTCAGAGAGTGAGGTGTGCTGTGAAGAAAAGCAGGGCCGGGTCTTTAGAGAGGAGACTGTGTTTGTGGCTATTTTCCGTTGTGTGGTCAGGGAAAGGCTCTCTGCAGAGGTGACATTTGAGCTGACACCTAAAGGACAAGAAGATACCAGCAGGCAAAGTACCAGGCAGAAGGAATCATTCTTGCGCAAGGAACATGCTAGAGGAATGGGTTTAACAATGCTGGATGGAACTTGCGGACTTCCAGGAACCGCAAGAAGGCCTCTGTGGCCAAAGCATCCTTAGCGCGTGTAGAGGAGGATCCAGAGTTAGACCAGGAGTTTCACTTTTATTTTAACTGATGGGTATCCATTGGAGGTTTTAAAGATGGGATGTTAAGAGTGTGATTTAATACAGTTGACATTTAAAAATAAACGATTGCAATCCGATTTCACTTCTTTAAAACCTAATTTCTAATTCCGTACGGGTCAAACGACACCCCAGCCGTCCCTGTTTGCCCAGGCTGTTTGCGGTCGCCGCCGGGTTGTTTGCACCCGACGTCCTGCTTTTAACAGCCTCAGAGGAGTGTGTGACAGTTGGCAGGCGCAGTGAGGCACAGCTAGAGCCAAGTCGCCGCAGGGGCCAGGGCTGCGGCGGGGCGGGGGGCGGGGGGGGAGGGAAGGAGGCTGTGGCTGCGCGCTGGGAGGGCAGAGGCTTTCACTGCGAGCGTGGCGGCGGCGCACACTTCGAATAAGGGATAAGGAAGCGGGCCCCTACGAACCCGGGGTCCCTGGGGCCCTGGTTGTTCCATCCCGAAGGTTCGCCGGGTAATGCCTGGATTTGACATTGAAAACAATGCAGGCTCGCGGTTGGAGGCAACGGCGAGAGTAGAGGAGGCAGAAGCAACTTAGAGTTTCCGCTTCAACTGGGTAGCAATGTCTGTCCTGTCCGCGGGCCGCATGCGGCTGTACCCACTGGAGCCGCAGGTGTTGATTTAAAGCTCAGCTCCAGCAGGCCTTCTGCTCGCGTACTGCGGCGCCCGCACCCCCGGCGAATCCAGCTCCAGGTTTTGTGATCCGCTTGCATGTAGAGGCCGCACCCTGGGCTGCCCGCGACGGGACTGGAACCCGTGCGTCTGGGGCCCAGCGGGAGTCCCCGCCCTCCCTTCGGTCTCCTGGCCTCAGACCCGTAGGGACCACTCTGGTGTGGGCCGGCAGCGGTTCCGGGATGACCCATAGCACCTGCTCCCTCTGGTCTTGGCGAAGTGAGCAATCCCGAGCCAAGTCTCCGCAGGGAAACCGAAGCTTCGAATTCCGGAAAGCGACCTTCGCCCGCCGGCGGCAGCTGTACCTCCAGATCGCGGCCTCAGTGGCACCTCTCGGCGAAACCTCTCTTCACCAAGCTGTCCGCACTAGCTATCCACTCACTCTCCCATCACATCACCCTAATTTAATGCTCAGCGGGACATTTCTTTCAGTCTTGTGTGCCTTCCGTGTTTATTGTCTGTCTCTGGAATGTCCACTACAGGGGGCAGTGGTCGATGTTTTGGGGCGCAGTATGGGGTTCCCGGCGCCTAGGACCCGGCCGGGCCGGGATGCAGTAGACCTTCTTCTTTGCTGAATGATTGAACACTTTCCTCTTGTATTGAAGAACCTGAGCGGCTGGTCTTCCTGGAGGGGCGTGGCTTTTTCAGGCCCCGCCTAGGAGGCTGCTCCCACCTCTAACCCGCTCCTCCCCTTCCTCTCCGAGGAGTTGGCCTCGGGCCGTGTGGTGTTTTTCCCTTTGGCCTCCCTAGCTCTTGCTGCAGCTGTTGCGAAAACCCGGAGCAGCGGAACCTCAGAGCGGCGGAGCGGCGCCGTCTCTCGCGGCACCTCCCCGACAGCCCTCGGCGGCCGCGCTGGGCATGCTCAGTCGACAGGGCCGCTTCAGTTCTTGGAGTAGGAAGCTTGGGCGCTTAGGCTGTAAGGAGCCGCGGCGGGGGGAAAATGGATCCCTTTACTAACGGTGAGTAGGCAGCCAGAGGCGTCGGGTTTGGGACTCTTTTGGGGTGCAGAGGGACGTTGGCCGTCGAGACACGCGGAGTCGGACTGCAGCCGCCCCCACCGTGGGTTTCCCACGAGGGTTTGGGGGCGGTGAAAACGGACTGGGGGAGGCAGCTGAAGGCTGGGGCGGGGGTGGTCAGAGGCCGGCGCGGGACCGGGGGCTGGCGTGAAGGTCAGGGCCACCATCTGCCGAGGGCCTGGGGGCGTCGGGTGCCTCCAGACCCCAAGCTGCGCTGCGTGGCCAGGTGGGTGAACACCAAAGTTTGGGCTGCTTTGCGCAGAGGAGGGGAAAGTTGGCCTTCTGGGTTTGCCCCTGGAGAAGGTGGTGTCTGCCGCGGCTCTTTTGGCAGGAAGGGTTAAGCCTTGGCCAAACCAAACTTCTCTTGTGCGCAGGGAGCTGTCCCCCTTGTCCTTCCGCGCGAGTTGCCTGCGTGACTTTTCCTAATAGGGCGGGGTGGGGGTGGGGGACTTGGCAGGTTAATTTAGTGGAAGGAAGGGAAACTTGCAGAAAGGCTTGCTTGGTCCTGCACTGCGAGGAGGTGCCTGCCCGCACTGTCACCCTCCTGTCTGTTGGTGAGGCACTCTGCAGGTCGTTCAAGCTTCCTTTCACGGGCTCCCGATAATACCAGTTTTTTCAGTCGAAGACTCATTAAATATCAGGGGTCCGTCATGGTGATATCACAATGTGACTTGAGGCGAGAGTCAAAGCAGGAGCCTGCAGGACGCCCTGCAAAACAGCCACAGCTCTTCACTGAATGGATAGAATAAATCCCACCCTAGTTAAAACCGATGGCTTTTGTTTGGACCAGAAGTGCCAGAGTCACAACATAGGGGTGAGATGTCTTACCATTTTGTGGCCTTGAGTATACGGATTCCCTTTTTGGGACAGAAAGTAGGAGGAATGCCAGTAAGGGAGAATTCACTTTATAATTAGAGGATTCACTCTGTCGTTGACCTGTGTTTTCTTGTGGGAGGTTGGTGACTTCAGGTAGACAGTTTGTCGCATGAGTAGAAGCCAACCTCTGCTCTGGTTTAGGTGTGCCACTTGCCCCTCAAGAGATAGAGACATATATATATATATATATGTCTCCACTATAACCCAAACCCTAGCCAGACTTTGTTGTATGCTGTTTCATTCATGGGACTGCAAATTACTCATTATATTCTCCCTGCCCCTAATTCAGAATGCTTTATTCTACTGCCATCTTCCTGTCTGTACTGTCTAATTAGGCTTAATGATAGTAACTTTAATTCTAAATTTTCTTTCTCATTCAGGTTCTATTTGTAATTTCTAAGGCTCTAAGAATAGTTGGGTAAAGTTACTAAGAGAATTAAGGAATACAGAGCTGAAGGTAAACTTAGAGACCTTCTAGTATTTTAAAGTGTAAAATATGTTTAATACAAATCGTTAAATCATTTCAAATGAATATTTCAAGGTTTTTGCTTTGTCCTAGGTGGAATACTTGGAGCTTCTATGTTTGTAGGATTTTAAATGTGAACTTTCACTTAAAAAAAATTCCCCGCAAGGCTGAGTCACCGATTTGGTCAAGACTAGTGCTAGCTGATTTTGCGGCCCTGTGCCTACAGAATTAAAGTACATTCGCAAATCCTCCAACTGGGGTCTTTTCTCCCCTTTTAAAATATGTTCCTCTAGATGTTAATAGTTGCAGATTGTCACATTTGAGAGGGCAATGGAAAAGTCCCAGAGAGGTGAACAAAGAGGGAGGAATGCTTCAATATCGATGTAGGAAGTTGAATTTTTAATCCTTTTCCTATCTGTCTTCCAGATTTTCAGAATCTGCTGGAAACAGTTTGACAGTGCATCAGTTTAGTTAATGTGTTAATCACTTGTTGAGGGCTTAAGTGTCCTTTAACAAGGAAATAGAAGCCACAACATCTAAAGCCAACCAAAAATTAGCTTCTAGCAACTTGAGATGCTTTTCAGGTTTAAGGTAGACTGTTTTTTATTTCAGAACTTTTGAAGGATAGCTGTAGAATTTTTCTAGTGTCTTTAAACAGGACTTGCTTAAGTAGGTTTATCTTTTTACTTAATCCTATTTAGTACAAACGATATGTACAGCTAATTCTTCCCTAGGTCTGGGTTTTTTGGTGCAGAGTATTTAATTATCCCTAGAATTTATAATGACAGGATTTATCAAGCTTGATATTGGCTTTTGTTGCACATTCACCTTCTTCTAATAAACTATTCACCACTTACACTTTCTCATATAGCCTTGCTTATAGAGAGAGGTGTGAAAGCTTAGCAAAACCATTTCAGCATTTCAGAACCACTTGTCTTTCAATTAAAACATTGTCAACGGTTTCACCCTCTGACCTAGAAATTTGTCAAAGAGGCAGATATAGTTTCTCTTTTGTCGTTTTTAACTTTCAGTACTCATCTATTCCAGTAGGGCTTTCTGTGCTTTCCCTGTTTTCCATCAAAACTTGCTGCTCATATGTCTCATTTGTCTTGGGCCCTGCTCTCTGCCTGCTGATACTGGGTTCATTTGATGAATATCCTATGTTAACCTGTCCAGGTAACATACTGCTACAACCTATTAAAATGCTTCTCTCCAGAAAGGGTTTATAAGAAGGGACCTTAGTGCCAGCAATTCCCATTTGGCTCAGGAGATATTTTTGATCTTGCCCTTGGGAGGGGACTGCTGACTATTACACTGTAGACTATATCCAGTCTGGCTTTGGATTCTTGGTGACTTTTTTTATGGGGAGAAAGATGTACTGGACTAGTACTCAAGATTGGTTTGGCAGTAACTATTATGTCCTATTAGGCAATTGGAGGTGAACTCTTAGGAAGTAGTGGTTTATATATTACTAAAAAAAAAACAAAAAAAAGTTGATGGCAACTCTCTAGATGTTTTGATAGATGTACTAGATGGGGGCAAGTAGTTATTTGATGATTTTATTTCTCTTTATTTCTTCTCCTTTACATGCAAGATTATGGTATTTGAGAATAATTTAAATTCATGTTAAGGACTGTAAATGCCAAGGCTCAGTCTTATGATCTGATCAAGGAGTTCTGAGGTTAGGGCTAGAAATGTGCGACTTCATTTTGAGGATACTAGAAGTATTCACCAGAAGGGAGCTTTTGAGAACTTTATTAGGTCAGCAAATTCAGGATTTGGAAGCATACTTATATGGAGAAGAACTTTTTTTTTTTCCTGATATATATTCATCATTTTTTTCTTATGAACAAAATTGCCAGGAATCACTTTGGTAGTACCACCTGGTATATAATCAGACAAGGGGGATTTACCTGTCTTGCAAACTATCTTTGTTTTGCTTTCGGATTGGCATCCAATTGGAAGTATTACCCAGCTTCCAAAATGGGAGGTCTGGAGAACAAATTCGATATTCATGGGTTGTAAGGCAGTATCAAATTGTGATTTCATCTTTTGATCTTACAAATAACAGTTGTCCTATAGCTGTGCGTTTCTTTAAAAAAAAAAAAAAAGCATGATCAGTCAAAAATATGAGCTTACCACATTTTGTGTGTGTGTGTGTGTGTGTGTGTGTGTGTGTATTTCTTTTTTATGATAAATGGCCACGTTGAAAGAATATCCTTAAAATGGAAGATCATTGTTGTTCCTTGTAATGAATGATGGAATATAAGTAAAAATGTTTTTATCCTTCTGTCTTGATTTTTCTATTTCAATTAAGTGAAATATGACTTAGATCAAGTGTTAACATCTTTTAATATTATAAGGTTGAGGATATAATTAGAAACTATTCAGTTTTTAAGGAAAGCAGTGGGGGGAAAGTCCTTTGCTTTGCATAACAATTTCCAAAAAAGTGTGTCTTGAGACAAACAGCGTATTTTAGGAATGATTAAAACCAGTGATTTTTTTAAAAAGATTTATTTATTTGACAGAGGGAGAGAGACAGAGAGCACAAGCAAGAGGAGCAGCAGGCAGAGGGAGAACCAGGTTATCTACTCAACAGGGAGTCTGACGCAGAACTGGGTCCCAGAACTCTGGGGTCCGAATGCAGTCATTTAACCAACTGAGCCACTCAGGCATGCCTAAAATCAGTGATTATCACTTATCTATAGAGGATCCTTGAAAGCTGAAAAATACATAACCAGAAAGATTGGTTATAAGGAAATTATCATACAGAAATAAGCCAGGGGTGATTTCCTCTTCAGTAATTCATGTGAACACTGTCTTTTGAGTGCCCACTTACAAGTAGATTTTCTGCTGGACACACTTGCAGGAAACCCACAAACCTGTCAGCAGATAATGCTGACCTCAATAACAGAAATGAAATGGAAAAATCTGGTTTTGCTTTCATGCTAATATAAAACTAGGAATACAGAAGAAACAAGAAAGCAATAAAACTTTAAGATAGTTTTCTAATTATGAAATAGATGTACCAAATTGTCTTTATAACCTGTTCCTGTAACATATGTCATCAGTAAGTTCACATTTGTGATGATTCAGTGTAATACTCCTGTTAGGAACCAACAGCATTCTAAACCTCATCTATGGAAGTATTAGGAAATTGCGATATGGAGGAATTCAGCCAGGGTTACTCCTGAAGTTATGATGGAGCTGGATTAGGCCCATGGTTCTTGGCAGTTGAGGTTAGGACGGTGTCACTGTGTTCTTTCAGTTACCTCATGTCTTGAAAACTGTGGGAGGTTAGAACTAGAGCTAATAATACTAGTAGATCTTTCCATAATATTATTGGAGCAACCAGAGAAAGTCTTTTTTTTTTTTTTTTTAAATTTGAATCCCTAGATATGTACATTTTCTGAGTGTTCACAAGAAACCAGGGGGGCACCTGGGTGGCTCAGTGGGTTAAGCCTCTGCCCTCAACTCTGGTCGTGATCTCAGGGTCCTGGGATCGAGCCGCATCAGGCGCTCTGCTCAGCAGGGAGCCTGCTTCCCCCGCACCCCCCCACCTGCCTCTTTGCCTACTTGTGATCTCTTTCTGTCAAATAAATAAATAAAATCTTTAAAAGAAACCAGGATTGGGCACGAAGGGAAATTTTGGAGCCTTTGTGGTGGTTCAGCAACTTGCGTATCTAGTGGACTTTGTAAAGACAGCTGCTCATTGCCCTGGTCTTTCTATTCAGCAAATATGACAGAAACAAAATAGTTTTTGTTCCTTAGTCTATGGAAGGATGGTAAGGATTTCCTTGTAACCTGATTCATTGTAATCCATTTGTGATTGTCCTGGGAGCACCTGTAGGACTTTGAATCCAAAGATCTTTAGGAAAAACAGAACAACGACAACAAGAAAACCCCAAAGATCTTTAGGGAAAACTGGGACTTAAGAGTTAGTGATGAAGATGAAAGAAATGTAGAGATTAAAGGTAAAGCAGGAGGCTGATAGGCAGAGATTTCCAAAAGGGTCATATCTTGAGTCTTACACATGTTTGGCTGAGAAATGAGTTTACTTTGGGGATCAGGACACTGACGTATGAGGTCGAATGATGGAGGAATTGGGTTTGGAAGGGGCAAGCAGCTGGGACTGGTTAGAGAAAAGCAGTTGAGGGTTGAGGGGATGAGTGAGTTAAAATTGGCGTTTGGAAGCCCTGGCAGGAGATAGAAAACATTTGCCACAAGTTAAATCATACAGTGTACTTTTTTCTCTGATAGTAAAAAAATCCATTGTCTCTTTTAAGTTAGGACCGTTCACTTTCCTGGGGGTATCTGGCTGGCTCAGTTGGTACAAGCATGCAACTCTTGATCTCAGGATTGTGAGTTCAAGCCCCACATTGGGCATGGAGACCACTTAAAAAAAAAAAAAAAAGGTCTGTTCACTTTCCTGAATGTTTTAGATTTCAAGAAAAACGTTTCTTAGAGGAATGTAGAGCCATTGACTTTGTAGGAGCATCGTGATCACAGTTACTATTTTTTAGTGCCTGGTTTTGCTTCCCTTTTCTACTAATGCTTATGATTGAACAATGAACCAATTAGTTTTTTAAAATTTCAGCCTTAGCATCTAAACTGGGAAGAAACCAGTTCACTTACCAAATAAAGAAAGTTCAGGCTTCTAAGGGAGTTTGAAAAAACAATGGTGAAAGAAGCAAGTTCAATAGTAGAAGACCCTTTGAAGTATTGCTTAATGAGGGTCTCCTGAGCATTCCTTTCACAAATTTCAAGAATGCAGCCAGCAAAATAAAACTTAAGCTAATTGTTTGGCCTTTTTGTAAATTGAGGGATTGGATGGTCCAGAGTTTTCTCTAGACCCCTGGTGCTGTCCACAAGCCAAGCCAGTGATCTGGGATGAAGGGAGGTAAAGGCTTCCTAATGATCTATGGGGAGAATTTCAAAGCTGGGCTAACAGGAGAATGGGAAGTGCAGTGAGAGAATGGGTTCGTTTGTGGATTGGGTGTGCTCCTTTCCTTCCTGGCCCTTGCAGCAAATACTGACCAGGGCTGCGTGGTAGTGTTTCTTAGACCAGCTGCCTCTGGTCTCAGTCACTGGGCAAGGAGATTTTGGGCCATGGTATTTCTCACAGCTGACACTGTTATTTCATAAAATTTAAAAAAGTTGTTAGAACAGTCATCATCTCAGCAGCATTACACCATTCCTAGGTTCTTTTTAGAGGAAAAATGCATAGTGATTAGTGGGAGTAATTGAGGACAGCTAAATGTTTTAAAGATTTTTCTTTAACTTGTTATTGGTAGTATGATTTGAAGACAGAAGTAGTGTAATCCTTGTCTAGTTTCTTCTCATTCCATAATTGTCAAAATGTCCTCAATGGTTAAGTAAAGGAGGCTGCTATGGACCATGGAGCTTGGTGGAAGGAACTAGTATGTTCAACATTTATCAAAATAATATCCATGAATTTAGGCTGATTCCACTTTATACTTGTTAGCACTATTTTCTCTGGCCTTTAAATTAAATGCTAAGTACATAAGCCCTTTGGGCCGCTGACATTATCCTTTCAGTATCTAGACTGGGTGGCTAGTTTAAAAAAACAACTCAGTGAGTGTAGAGTATTTGAGTGTTAGTGGGACTAAGGGATGTTTGCTCTTTAGAATAGGGGCCTTGCGTCCATCTCTATCAGTACAGGCTACTGAGAGGCTTGGTAACTTGTTATTCGGGGCAAGTACACAGAAGAATAATTGAGTGTCGAAGGAGGGTCCAGCCTGATTTGGGGATTAGATAATAGTGTTTTGAATTAGGTAGAAATAAGCAAATGTTCACTAAAATGTGGCTCACTTTGCTTCAGTGCAGTTCATTGCAGTTGGGCACATAGCTCTATTCTAATTAATTGTCAATTTAGGAAACACTGATATAAAGACTTGAAGAATTCATGCATAGAAGCTTTTCTTGGCAGATAACGAGATGACAGTGACTATTAGTAGACAAAAGTGGTTATAATCCCAGACTTTTGGGTAATCATCATATATTTTTAAATGAGTTAATGATAGTCAAAGTGACCCTCAGCAAGTTGTAAATTGATGTCAACGTTTTTGCTATGAAGATTCAAGATTATCATCTCCCTTGCCTTTTATCAGTCTGGTGAGTCAGATGGAAAAGTGTTTCAAAATTATCAGCAAAATAGTCTTTTCAAATCCATCTGACATCAGCTCTAGCAAATTTATTTACCACTTGAGGTCTTTTCTAACCCATAAGCTTTCTGCATACATTGAAGCATACATTGAAGAGATCTCATACATTTTCTTTGTGGATCTCCATCAGTGTTATGCATTCTCTTTAGATCACTCACAGATATTCTTTAGGCCTAAATCCGTTTTTCATTTCAAATAAAGGATTATGATAGGTTAACATTCTTTTGAAACTACAAATAATTGATGGAATTAAAAATAAACTTTTAACTTTTGCTCTTCAGAAAGTATTTGCAGTTATGTAGATTTGCATGAGAGATTAATGAGCTCATGTATTTAGGCATCATTAACAGTTTCAGTTATTTGTACAGCGAAGTCTTTCTCAGAGGTCCCCTGAGGATTGTCAAGGGCTGGGGGGCCTGTGTTACAAGGAAATGAAAAAACAAAACAAAACAACCAAATCTGATAAAGATTATAAATTTGATTGGAGTACAAGTTGATATAAATATAAACATTATAGTAAATGATTTAGCTTAGAAAAGGAAAATGAAATTGAAAATTAAGCTCAATAATTTTATTTTTACCTGAAGGATAAATTAGTTAACTTTTAAGGGCATGAGATGGCATATCTTTATGTAAATTCTGTTCATTAGGACAGTATTCTGCACTGTTTGTATTCTTTAGTCCATGGGATATCATGTTGCACTTGTTAATTGATGTGTTTTAGGTGTCCTCTAGCCAGAATTTTAACTAGAGTATTTCCTCTGTGGAATCGACAATGTTTTTGAATGGTGGTAGAATTAAATGATTTTTGTTAGGACTTTGTATTTTATTGTAAATTTTATATTTTCTCTTGGTTCTTTATTAATTTCATTCTAACTAACAACCAGAGAAAATAAATACAAGAATATATATATATATATACATATATATATATATTACACACACAGAATTTATTGTTCAAAACATTTTTTAGAAGATGAATGCTTTGGACTTAAGTCTGTTTTATTAAAACCAGGTAATATTGGGATTCAAATATACTTAAATTATTTTCTTTTTTGTTGTTATTTTATTGTGAATTTCTTTTTACATCTTGCTAATAGTTTTTCTTTGTTTCTTATTTTCATCAAGACTAAAAATATTGGAAACCAAAATTAGTGTTGCATGTCTCCTTGCTCCATTCTTCTTTTGGATAGTCAGCAGTTGGGGGTCAGAGAAGCAGGGGAAGCAGAGGGGATATATTAATATAAATCCTTCTTGCATACCATTTTACACTGCGTCAATTAGCAAATATTTTTTAAATTTGTTTTTGACAGACCTCAATTATCTCTTTTTAAAAAGAATAGCTTTTAAAAAATATACTCCTCTCAAATAAATACATTAAAATGTACCTTCACTCTGTGCTGACTTGTTCCAGGCTTTGTTCTTAAAGCTGGTGTACAAGTAAGAATATGCAGTATGAGCTCTGCATTTGGAAAACTTACTTCCAGCAGGATAAATTTAAAACAAATGTATATGAACACACAGATTGGGTACACTGTCTTTGAAAATGGTCAGGCTTGGAGGAGTAAAGGTCCAGTCCCACACTGCTTTCCTTAAATATATTTGGTTTTATACTTTTATTTACTTATTTTTTTCATTTTAGAGATCTACCCATGAATCTACCTCCTTTTGTAAGACTACTACATAGTGTAGTGTAATGGTGAAGAGTAATTCAATCAGCCAGCATTCAAATCCTGGCTCCTCACTCACTAGCTCTGTGACTCTTATTTAAAGATATTACCAAGATGTTTTAATAAGTTATGTTAAAAAACTAAAATGTGCAAAGAAACTCAAAACCTTTTTTGGTAACAATTGAGATCCAGGAGACGTGGTGGTTTGGGCATATTCCTGCCATAATGAGATTTTGAAAATTGGGAAACAAATGATATTTCATTTACTAAAGGCTCGAGGCCAGTATAGAAGGGTTCTTTTTATTTCAATCTTTTTATTAACAATTATGCATTTGTAACACTTCCAGGGAAGTGTTGCCTAAGAGTAGAATTATTCATTTCTACATTCAACTTAATTCTGGCTTACATGTGTTTTTCTGGTTCTGTCCAGCAAATGTAATATGCTACACTTTGCTGTTTATACAGGTAGATTTTGTTTCAGTGCTAAATCAGGTATTAAATATATTTGTCTCTTAAATGGGGTTGAAATAGTTCGGAATTTAAGACCAAAAGAGGCAGTGTTAACATGAAGGTATGGAATAAAGGTACTTCTTTAACTGGTAACATTGCCTGTATTTCATAGGCATCAGGAATGCAGACAAACATGTCTATAATGTCATGTGTTTCAATTCATACCTGTTTTGTGTTCTCACAGAAGCTTAATAAGAAACTAGTTTTACTAGTGAATTTCAATTTCTGTTGTACAGTGACACCCTTATTTTATTACTGTTTTGGCTAAGTGAAGGTTACTTGGCGGCACCTTTTTGGCTCTGAGAATCTATTATTCATTTCGGTATTTTACCTCCCTACCTCCACCCTGCCAGAAGTCTCTGGGTCTGTTATTTGTTTGTTTTTTTTTCTCACAAAGATAATATTCTGAACTTCCCAATCATATAAGGTAGTGATTTTGACTAAAGAGCAAGGCGAGGGAGGTTAGAAATAATCCTTTAAGTATTTGGTGGCTATATGGGTGTATTGCATGGGAACAGAGTAGAGGCATTGCTCTCCTTGAGTCACAGTTGTTCTTGGGAAACCTCAGCATGAAGAAGATAGTGTTTTCCCACAGGAATAAGTTACTGGAGTTCACATTTCTGCCCAAGAATGTCCAGAGAGGCATAAATGGTATGTTATGAAAGCAGAGGTACCACTTGTTTAGGACTCCATTTTCTGAATGGTGAAAACCACATTTCCAGTTCTATATGTATGTACATGCTTCTTCAGCCAGGAACCATCAATTACATCTGACAGAAAAAACACAGTTGTCTTATATTTGGTTCTTACTAGAGCTGGCACCCAAAATAGTACCCCATATGTCAGATGTTCTTTAAATGTTACCTGAGACTAATACTACTTTAAGCAACTCCAAAACAAACTTTTAAGTAACAATTGTGTTTTTGTTTTTACTCCTTTAATTTTGGTTGTTTTTTTTTTTTTTCCCCAAGTAAAGTTAAATGTGAATGCTCTTTTCCTTTTTCTATATATTTCTCTCTAGCAAATAGAGTAATTCCAAATCTCTTTTCCTGAATATTCTTATCAGTATTCATTCAGCTTTCCTTTTCACTAATGCCTTTTGGGTACTTGCTGTGTTTCAGACCCTGTGCTCTGTGCAGGGAAGATAGTGCTAAATGAGAAATGGTCTTAGTGTTTGAGGGGAAGGAAGATGAAGGTTAGCGGGAGGGAATCTCTTACTCTGAAGCATTTTCAGAATCATAATTAAAGAATAACCCAATAGTTTCCTCTTCTTTCATCTTGTGTTCTTATTCCATCGCTAGAGAGCTGCTTTGCATTTGAGACCAGAGTAATGCAGTTAAATCAATTTCTCTTCCTGCCCTGCTGCGGGCCTTCTGGCTGACCTGTTCTTGGGGTACTTTGTCTTTCATTAGAGAGCCACAGAAACAGATACCAAGCCAATTAGAAGGGACTTTTAAAAAGGAATTTCCTACTATCCCAGAATTGGTAAAAAGGCATGAATTGGTCTGCATAAGAATTCAAGTGGCCTTGTGGATAATGTAGGGGAAGCTATGCCGTTGAAAGGCAGGGTTCTCTGTTAGTTGACAGGACAGCATAACTAATGGTCTGAGTTACTGTAGTGCAGTATGAGCTGAGATATGATAGCATGAATTTCAGACATGACACCAACCAGGAGGAAAAAAATGGATGTTTCTGTCCTGATGTTAAAGGAAAAAAGTTAAATGACATTTTGAGAAGAACAAAACCTTAACTCCTTAGTGGCCAAGTAACAGAAATTATGATATGTAAACAGTGAAGACATGTATTCAACATCTCCTTCCCCCTTCAAAGGAACCTGCATTCCCCTCTTTCCCTTATTTCGTAGGTCTATGGAGTTATTATATAGATATAGTATAGGGAGTGTATTAACTCAGCCTGCCATAACAAAAAACTATATGACTGGGTAGCTTAAACCAAAGAAATTTTATTTTCTTACAGTTGTGGTTAGGAGTCCAAGATCAAGGTACCAGCATGGTAGGTTTCTGGTGAGAGCCCCCTCTTGGCTTGCAGATGACCACCTTCTTGCTGTGTCCTCACATGGCTTTTCTTCTGTGCGCAGAGCTCAGTGTCTCTTTCTCTTATAAGAACACCAGTCTTAGCAGCTCCACCCTGATGACCTCATTTAACCTTAGTTATCTCTTTAAAAGCCTTGTCTCCAAGTATAGTCACATTAGGGGTTAACACCTCAATGTGTGAATTTTGGGGGGAATAGGGAGCCGTCCTTTTCCATAGTTTATCTCAAGGTAAAGAAGCTTGTGTTTTTCCATAGGAACAAATTACTGAAGTCTACATTCCTACTGCCTGAGGATGCTAAACGGAACATAAACAGTTCAGTTCTTTTTTTCTGGACCTAGGACTCCAAAATGATTCAGAACCCCTTGTCCTTTCCTGGCCTGCTATAAAGTTATACAGACCGGCTATATATTTATTTTTCTTACCTAATATATTTATACGCTTTTTCTTTTTCTTTTTTTTTTTAAAGATTTTATTTAATTATTTGACAGACAGAGATCACAAGTAAGCAGAGAGGCAGGCAGAGAGAGAGGAAGGGAAGCAGACTCCCTGCCAAGCAGAGAGCCCGATGTGGGGCTCAATCCCAGGACCCTGGGATCATGACCCGAGCCGAAGGCAGAGGCTTTAACCCACTGAGCCACCCAGGTGCCCCCTCTATACGCTTTCCAAACGATATAATGAAACTGCAATGCTTGAATTATGATATCTGGAGAGCTGGGAATTTATTTCTTTATTTTTGAAAGCAAGAGTTATATTTCTCAAATCTTTTGGTATCAGGACCCCTTTTGTATACTCTTAGAAATGATTGTGAACCCCTAAGTGATTTTGTTTATATGGGCTGTATCTCTAGATATTGTTGCACGAGAAATTAACACTGAAATTTTAAAAAAATGAAAATTAATAAATTAGGAGATTTCATACAATAAAAAACCTTTTACATGTTAACACAAATGACATTTTTAAATGAAAAATAGCTATCCTCCAAAACAAATTAGTGAGAGCAATTATGTCATTGCAAATCTCTTTAATGTCTGGCTTAATAGAAGACAACTGGGTTTTCAAGTTTGCTTGTGTTCAGTCTGTTGTATCACGTGTTGCGTAACCTGTGGAAAACTCCACTGTATACTTACGAGAGAATGGGAGTGAAAAGGGCAAATAACATCTCAGTATGAAAACAATTTTTGACCTTGAGGGCCACTAAAAGAGTATCGGGGATTCCCAGGGGTACCCATACTGCACCTTGAAAACTATTACTTTAAACATTAAACCTGCCTTTCATAAGGCCTGGAGAGGAATACCTTCACATGCCTTCTATAGCAGGTAGAAAGTGGAGCTGATGGAACCGGGCAGCAAGTGTCTTAAGATAGATCTAGGTCATAGGAGAAGGAAATGTTCTAGCCAGGCATATCTGACGAGCCACACCTCAGATGCCTCGGTTATTTGCGGACTCTAAAGTCATTTTATTTCGGTCCTGGATGGTTTTAGGGAGGACACAAATTTTTAAAAAATGATTAAATTATCTCTTAAAAAATTGATTTTTATCTATTTTCTGTTTATACCTGCAGGGTTTTTCAACAAGCTGCCCCTCTTCCTCAGTACCCCCTCCCTCCAACATACACTTAACATGGATACGTTATTTAACTTCTCAGCCTTTGAATGGGGACTTAGACTTATCTTAACTATAATGAATTAAAGGCCTACAAAGGGGGCGCCGGGTGGCCCAGTGGGTTAAAGCCTCTGCCTTCAACTCAGTTCATGATCTCAGGGTCCTGGGAGCGAGCCCCACATCAGGCTCTCTATTCAGCCCTGCTTCCTCCTCTCTCTCTGCCTGCCTCTCTGCCTACTTGTGGTCTCTGTCAAATAAATAAATAAAAATCTTAAAAAAAAAAAAAAAAAAGGCCTACAAAGTTCACTTATTTTTTTCTGCTTGTCTTGATCTGTGGAGTCCAGAATGAAACAAAACCCTTCTTCCCATACTTGCCCCATCATAAAATGATCTAGGCCTTTAAGAGAACTGAAGTCAACCCTCTTTTTTCCTCTGGCTCTTTGGGGCCATGAGTAACTAGGACTGATCTAGTTAAACTGCCTTGCCCCCAAGATAGGGCATGTGGTAAACTGTGATCGCATGTAAACGTGGAAACCTTGGCATGCACACATAAGTTCAGATAACTTGAGCTAGAGTTCTAGAAAAATAGGTAATAGACCACCCATGCTAACACATCCATTTTAAGTACTTTGAAATAGTTATTAATATTAAGAGAGCTTTTTACTCTCTAGGTGTTTATAATAAGTGTCAGGAATACTTATAAACAGGAGACCTTTTATGCTTCCTTTGTGTGAGTGGACAAAAAGTAATTTTGTAATGAAGTCCTGAAGTCTGGTGGGTGAATTTGTAATTATTGTTCAAATAAACCTCTCAAACTGGCCTTTTTATAATTAAAATCAGAGTACCAGAGTATTGCGTATTCCTGATTCTTGGTGTTACATTTTTTCAGCTTAAAGTCAAAGCAAAACAAAAAAGCTTTATAGTTTATGCCTCCCTCCATCCTGATTCCTAAGCGGTCACTAACCCACTTTGTGTTACTACAGATTAGTTTATTTTCTACTTCATAGAATTTTTAAAAGATTTTATTTATTTATTTGACACAGAGAGAGAGAGCATTTGCGTGTGTGTGCAAGCAGGGGGAGTAGCAGAGAGAGAGGGAGGCACATTCTTAACTGACTGAGCTACTCGGGTGCCCTTACTTTTATAGAATTTTATATAAATAGAATTATATAGATTTTGTATAGATGGAATCATGTACTATCTTTTTTGTCCTGTTTTTTTTTTCACTCAGTATAATTTATTTCGAAACTCATCCATGTATTAGTATGGTTCTTTTTTCTTTTTAAATTGCTGTATAGTATTCTATTTTGTTGATATATTATCATTTTTTGTCCATTCACCTCTTACTGGATGTTTGTTTCCAGTTTTGAGTTATCGTAAAGCCGCTGGGAAACTCAAATACAAGTCTTTGTGTAGACAATTTGTTTTTGTTTCTCTTATTTAAGTATCTAGGAGATGATTGGTAGGGTCATCTGGTAGCTATATGTTTTAACTTTTTAAGAAACTGCCAACTGTTTTCCAAACTGGTTTTACCTGGGGCACTTGGATGGCTCAGTTGGTTAAGCGTCTGCCTTCTGCTCAGGTCATATCTCAGAGTCCTGGGATTAAGCCCCACGTGGGCTTCCTTGCTTAGTGGGGAGCCTGCTTCTCCCTCTCCCTCTGCTGCGCTCCCCCTTTGTACTCTCTTACACTCTCTCTGTCAAGTAAACAAATGAAATCTTTTTCTTTTTTAAGATTTTATTTATTTATTTGACAGACGGATATCACAAGTAGGCAGAGAGGCAGGCAGAGAGAGACTGAGAAGCAGGCTCCCCGCTGAGCAGAGAGCCCCACGCGGGACTTGATCCCAGGACCCTGGGATCATGACCTGAGCCGAAGACAGAGGCTTTAACCCACTGAGCCACCCAGGCGCCCAACAAATAAAATCTTTAAAGAACCCTCCAAAACTGGTTTTACCATTTCACATTTCTGTCAGTGTATATGAGAGTGCTTATTCTCTACATCCTTGCCAAAATATGGTGTGATTATTTTTTTTAAATTTTAGCCAGTCTAGTGTGTGCATAGTGGTATCTCAGTGTGGTTTTAATTTCATTTTCCTGATGACTACTGATGTTGAAAATGTTTTCATATTTTTTTTTTTGCATTAGTTCATCTTTTTTTTGTGAAATGGCTGTTCAAATCTTTTTGCCCAGTTAATTGAGTTACAAGGGCTGCTTATGTATTTTGGGTATGTGTTTACACAAAGGTATTAAACAAGTTACACAAATGTATAATAACACATGTATTATATGTATTACACATACATATATAATAATATATATAATAATATTTATAATATATATAATATTTCCATATATATAAAAACAATAAAGATGTTACTCTTTCATTTTTTGACTTCCATAGTTTTCTGTTAAGAAAGCTATGGTGGGATCGCTGTCTGGCTCAGTTCATAGAACATGTGACTCTTGATCTCTGGGTCATGAGTTTGAGCCATGGGGGCGTAGAATTTACTTTAAAACAAAAGCAAAAACAAAACAAAAAAAATTTCGTAATTTGAACTGGTATTACCTTATTTGTAATATATCACTTTTTTTTCCTAGCTGGTTTCAAGTTTTTCTTTACTTTTGTTTGTTAGCAGTTTGTTTATTTGGGTCTTGGTTTGGTTGTCTTTGGATTTTTTTTTCTTTTCCATTAAATTTCTTGAATTTATTTTTCAGTTCCAAGTTACATTATTTGTTTCAGGGGTATACGTCTGGGATTCATCAGTCTTACACAATTCACCGCACTCACCATAGCACGTACCCTCCTCCATGTCCATTATCCAGCCACCCCTTCCCTCTTACTCCCCTCCCCTCCAGCAACACTCAGTTTGTTTCCTGAGATTAAGAGTCTCTTATGTTTTTTCTCAATCTTTCTTTTCCCCGGGTTCTTCAAATAGAATAATTTGTTTAAAAGAAATATTTATTGTCTGATATGTAAATCATAATCAGAATTGGCCTTTAGTTGAGCTTGTAAACCCCCTGAAAAATAGCTGGAGTAATGAACTGCAGTGAAACTTGGTTCGGTGAAGAAATCTAGAGTGAAAGTTGAAAAAAACCCCACACAATATGATTTGCTGTAAACTTTTAAGTTGCTAACTGAAATGTATTTTTAAGCAAATTGGCCAGTTTGGTGCTTGGGGTATGGAGGTGTCATTTTCTGTATCAGTAGTCTATCAGTTACGGTAGTGAGTTCTGTGTCCCAATAAAGAGCCGTGCAGTTATTTTTTCTCAATGATGACTATGTTGAGACCAGTCTTTGTAAGAAGATGGGAATGTAATAAAATGTGTTAGAAATACTGCATTAAAAACAAATTGTAGAATTTGGTAAAGTGTCATCTCTTAGCCAGAAAACTATATTGATGATTATGCAGAGTCTGTCATCCCAAGTATTATGTTTTCCAATACCAGGATTCAAATAGTGCTACAGGGGAGAAGGAGACAGGAAATAGATTTTCTGAAAAAATCAGCTATAGTATAACATGTGAAATTTCCCTAAGAAATATAACTTTTTCAATCGTATCTAGTCTCTGTTTTGTCTGAGATCAGGATGGAATCATGTTGCTCGGTCTTGAGCTATCAGCCTGTCTGTTAATTTTAATATGTTCATTTTTTCTTCTTCCAGTTTGGACTTAAAGTCTTGAGAATTCATTTTATTATGAAATGTAAAAGCTCATTTAAAAAAAAATATCAGAGTTCTTTGCTCTTTTCGAAGGAAAAAGAATAGAATAAAGTAATAACTGTAGCATCTTTTAGACTTGCTACTTAGGTTGATGAGCACTTGTACAATGCTCCAAAGTTCTATTATCTGGAAGGGACTCATTTAAAAAAAAAACAAAAAAACCTAGCTTCTCTACTATGGCAGAAGAAGAAATGACTTCTCTGAGGTTGCTTAACCATTTCCTGTAAGTCTGAGAAAGTGGTTGTTTTCAAAATCATTGAGCTGAATTTGGGTAGAACTAAACTTAGCTGAGCAGTTCTGTGGGTTAAATTCGTTCATTGTTTCACTTCCAACTTTCTTATAGAAAACTTAAAATTTAAAAATTTTTAAAAAGTTTTGATTTCATTCAGTTTTACTAGCCAGCTGAGTAACTTTGAACAATAATTAATTATCCATAAAATATAATAGGTTTAGAGGGTCTCAGAAAAACTTTTAGTTCTCGGAGCGCTTGGGTGGCTCTGCCTTTGGCTCAGGTCATGATCCCAGGGTCCTGGTATCAAGCCCCGTATTGGGCTGTCTGCTCAGCGGGGAGCCTGCTTCCTCCTCTCTCTCTGCCTGCCTCTGCCTACTTATGATCTCTCTCTCTTTGTCAAATAAATAAATAAAATCTTAAAAAAAAAAAAAAGAGACCTTTTAGTTCTCTACAGTAGCAAAAAAGTAAAGTTTCAGTAAAATGGGTATTATATTTGGATAATTTCATAATCCTAATGAGTGGGAGAACGTTCAATTTACAGACCATGATGAAGTCGTAACAGGGAATATAATTGGGCAAAATCAAATAGCACTTTTTGAATACTTACTGAACGCCTGGGTGAGAGAGTTGTGTAAACCGTAGTGTCAGTGTCTGACACACGGTAGTAGTGTCATCAATCTCTGGCACCGTCCTGACCTTCTCTGTAGCCTTTCAGCCTGACATAAAGGCAGCTCTGTGACCACCCTGGATCCAGAGACTGCAAAGACATGGGACTTTCCTCTGGCACATTGGACCTGGTTTGACATTCCCTGGGCTATTTCAAGTCCTGGCACATGGCCTAGAAGGATTTAGCTACTACAGTCAGAAAAATGTGGGTTTGAAATTTGGCCATGCCATTTACCAGCAAGTTACTTAACCTCTCTGATTCTTGCTTCTTTATCTATAAAATGTTGTGAGGATTAAATTAAATGAAATGACATATGTAAAATGCTGACTAATAATACTGAAAGCTAATAATTATTTAGCACTTTACTATGTGCTAGGCTCTGTTCTAAATGCTTTACACATATCTCATTTAATTCTCACAACTCAGTGAGATAGGTACCGTTACCTCATTTTACAAATGAGCAAACTGAATTTGGAAAGATGAAATAACTTGCTCAGGGTTATACAGTGACAGTGACAGAACACTCTAGTTTCAGAGACATTCTTAACTACCCTGCTTAGCCCAGCTCACTGTTAGCACATGCTAAAGCCTTTAGTGAATGTTGGTTTTTATCATCATTGTTGGTGGTGGCATTAAGATACTGGTTGTGATAATGAACTTGGTCTTACTTTTTTTGTTGTCTGATGTGGTCCTATACTAAGAGCCAAGGCAGAGCACCCTCACATCTATTGATGAGGGGGAGTAAGAAACTATGAAGTCATATACTTCAAGGCCCTTGGGCTTTGGAGGAAAAGCCCACAGTTGCACACAGTTTTTGTATAAAGAATGCTGTGTGGGGACGCCTGGGTGGCTCAGTTGGTTGGACGACTGCCTTCAGCTCAGGTCATGATCCTGGAGTCCCGGGATCGAGTCCCGCGTCGGGCTCCCAGCTCCGCGGGGAGTCTGCTTCTCTCTCTGACCTTCTCCTAGCTCATGCTCTCTCTCATTGTCTCTCTCTCTCAAATAAATAAATAAAATCTTTAAAAAAAAAAAAAAAGAATGCTGTGTGTTCTGAATACCAGGTGTTCTACTCTAATGGGTCAGAGTAGAAGTCTGACCATGAGGCCCTGCTTATGTTCCCATTGTCAAGATGCCATAGAGTCATAGAACTTATATGTACAGTGTAATCTCAATTTTTTCTTAGGGGATAGATTAGTCTGTAATAATTATACACTACAATATTAAAAGTTTACTCTGTGAGTGGTGGATAAATCATTCATCTATTGGTGCGTAACAAATGACAAAACTTAATGGCTTAAAATAATAACCATTTTATTTGCTCACAATTTTGTATTCAACAGTTTGTACTGGGCTCAGCTGGATGTTTCTTCCACTGGTCTTGCCTGAGGTCACTTGTAGCAGCCATCATTTAGCAGCTTAATTTGGAGCTGGAAGATTTAAAATAGCCTAACTGGCATATCTGGCAGTTGGTGCTGCCTATTGTCTTTCCAACGTAGATCCTCATCCACAGGGAGGCTAGCTCAAATTTATGCTCATGGGGGTTGCAGGTCAGTAGAAGAGAATTAATGAAAGCGACAAGGGCTTCTAAAGCTAGGATTGGAAATTTTGCAGTGTCACTTCTACGTTCCATTGATGGCAGCAAGGTTTAAAACCATTAGATTCAAGGGGTGGAGATACAGACTCCACTTCTTCTTTTTTTTTTTTTTTTTTAAGATTTTATTTATTTATTTATTTGACAGAGAAATCACAAGTAGAAAGAGAGGCAGGCAGAGAGAGAGGGGGAAACAGTCTCTCTGCTCAGGAGAGAGCCCGATGTGGGGCTCAATCCCAGGACTCTGAGACCATGACCTGAGCTGAAGGCAGAGGCCTTAACCCACTGAGCCACCCAGGTGCCCCAGACTCCACTTCTTAATAAGAGGGCCAGTGGGATGTTAGTTGCAAGTACTGTCCTGGTATCCAGATTACTTGATTTCACGGTCCAGGACCATTTCTAAAACACCCCTACAGTGTTGGTAATTTTTCATCAGTTCATTAACTTTAGATCTTGAGAAATTAAAGTATGATCTGTTTGAGGATGTTTTCCTTTATTTATACATATAAAAAGTGGAAAATATAGATAATAAAAACACCCAGCATACCCAGAAATAACCTCCCAGAAATAACTAGTATTAACATTTTTATTTACAGTGTATCCAACTGGATGAATATTTATTTAAAATTTTGTAACCTGCCTCTTAATACTGTATTTTTAATTCCTTTCCATGTTTAAAATAGAAATAAATTGATGTAAATAATTTTTATGCCTGCCTAGTATTTTATTAGCTATGAATATACCTATCCCCTATCGTTCCGTACTTAGGTTGTTTCCTTTTTTCTTGCTGTGTAAACAAGACTGCTGTAAACATTCTTACGCATACATCTTTCAGTTATTCATGGGATGCATTTCTCTTGTGGAGTAACTTGGTCAAAGAATATATTTTAAGTTTTGACATATATTGATGAGAAATTATTATTATTTTTTTATTAACATATAATGTATTATTGGCCCCAGGGGTACAGGCCTGTGAATCACCAGGTTTACACACTTCACAGCACTCACCATAGCACATACCCTCCCCAATGTCCATAACCCACCACCCTCTCCCTCCCCGCCCCTCCCCCGGCAACCCTCAGTTTGTTTTGTGAGATTAAGAGTTGATGAGAAATTGTTTTAAACATTCTGTGGTTTAAACACACCAGTATGTGTAACTGCAGAGCAAAGTTCTTAAGTGTTACAGTAAAATTATTCTTTAGACATTCACAAGTAGGTGTATATATAATGATTTGTGTTTGGAAGAACTTGTATTTGTGCTCTTGGGATGAACTATTAGGGTGAACCTTAGATCTAGATCACTTTTCCTTTAACATGATCTCAAATATAATGAATATCTTTAAAAACCTAGTTAAGAATGGAAACTGTAAAGAAAATTACATTTCTCTAATATTTCAAGTCAAAATGTGTAAACTTCATTACTAATGTTGTCTTATTGACTAAAGCTTTTCTTTTGCATGTGGGTCCACTAAGAAGAGTTCTTCGCATTTCTTCTGTGCTACTCATGATGCATCTGTAACTTCAGGTCTTTATTTTTTATTCAAGTGGTTTGAGAACTTAGATCTTTTGAAACCCAGGGGCAAAAATTCTTCTGTAGGGTCCTCCTTCCTCAATCTTTTTGTTTTACTTGCTAGGACTTAATTTGGCAGCCGTTCTATTTGGGGGACTCACTTTTGTGGGGTTTTTCGGCTGCATGTTCAGTTTTCAGAACTGAACAGAAACGATTTTCTTTCTTTTTTTCATTTAATGCAATAATTATTACATAACTGCAGTTATAATTTTAGCTAGCATATATTGATTGGAGAACAACTAATCCTTGGCAAGAATACAGCTGCTCTTGTGGGGACATAGTGCTTGGACCTTCTACGGAGTAGCCCTTCTGGCACTCAGTGGGCACCTGGCATCAGAAAATGTCTTTGGAGGGCAATGGAGAACGTTGGTTAATTTGGAGGTGTAACTGGACATAAGTTAAGAGGACACCTACTTTGTTGAGGTAAAAATTTTTCTTTCATTAAAGGAAATTTCTCTCATTTTTTTTTATTCTTGTTTTACAATTAAGGTTTGTATTAAACTACAGATATTTATGTATCCCTCTCCTTGATCCTTTACATTCAGTTCTTTATCTGAAGCATTTCTCAGGCTTCTTTAGGTGCTGTGGCCCTTGTTCGTGTTTGATACTCTTTGGTCATTAGCTTTCTCTAATAGAATGAATGCCTCCTTTTCATCTTAAATGTTCTTGATATTTAAAATAATGTGCTTCATAGCTGCAACACAAAGCTAGCCAGTTCATCTTATTTGCTTCTTCCCTTCTGAACTAAAATGTTGGCTTTTGCTTATAGGACACAAAACTGCACAGAAAAAACACCTGTGATGAGACTCAGAGCATACAGTGTGGTGTAGAATTTGAAGATGGTGAAAAATGTATTGACTGAGTGTTTTAGTTTGGTAAAGTGAAATTGATGGCTATGTAATGCTGCCCTTTAGGTTGTTTTAATCAGAAAGTGTGAGCATTATGTAAATTTAAATTGCCTTCTTATAAATTGTAGCTGTCATTAGTTATCTGAGTTTTATTGTGTAAATGCAATCATAGTAAATGAGCATGGCCTTAAGATACACTTGATCCCTAGAGATATTTTGGGAAGGGTTGTAGTATCTTTACAATCAAGGCAGCCATTTGGCAAATATCTCAGCAGTCAGAGGACTTAAAATATAAAACCCGTGTATTAAAATCTCTGTGAAACAGATAGAATTATCTCAAGTTACCCTGTTCGATACTGGCTGAAATCCTCTATGGACCTTGCTGATGCGGAGCTTAAAAGACATCAGGAGGCCAGAATTGTTGATTATATTATCCTTTGGTATTTGTGGCACAGAAGACAAAATGGGGTTTCTGGACTTGACTTATTTTATGAATTTATTTACTGATGTTTGCTGTGGGTGACATAGAAGCATCACCTTTTATAGTAAAAGGTGTGAGGTGGGAGATTGTACTGGTGAATCTTAAAGAGAAATGCTAGTGTGCTTGACTGAAAAGTAGAAGATGTGTTTATTTGCTTATGATTTTGAAGCTCCTACCATACTTATTTAATATATGAGCAATAAACTATTAATGTAGCACCTCACAGTTTGCAGAGTGTCGTGACCCATTTATCTGATTTGACCCCTGTGATCATCTAAGCAGATGGGGCAGCCATTATCTCCATTTTACCTGTAAGAAAACTGAGACCCTAACAGCATACTTAAGTGGTGGAGCCAGAACCAGAAGCCACAAGTTCCTCAGCACTAAACTCTGTGCCTCCTGAACCATAATCAATTTAAATTATATACCAGCTTTGAGGAAAGAGGAGGAAATGTAATAAGAAGTCTGAAGAATCAGTGTCCGGAAGAAATGAAACACAGTGTGACTCAAAGCCCCACAGCAGGTGTTAGAAGGGCCTTCTTACCTCGTGGCTGGCATATTAATTCTATCTTATTCCAAGCTTCAGTAGACCTGGGTTTAGTCCTTGGAGAATCTATGAATGGACATGGAGGTAATTCTCACTAATTAATATTTACTTGTAATGTGTTGGCTGTTGCTACTTTCGTTTCAGCATTTATTACAGCTATTTTCCCTGCAGGGCACCAGGGATACCAAGATGAATGAGAGAAGAGCCCCTCCCTGGAGGAATTGTTTAAATGTGAAGCAAAATCTATAATTACAGTTCACCTATGCAGAACTTCCCTTCTTTATAGGTTAAACCAGGCCTTGGAATTTTTTAAAACCTTCTCGCCTTCAAACTATAATTCTGTAATAAGCAAAAAGTTACAGAATTAAAATGTAGAAAAATTCTAGAAAAATATATGGAGCTGGTTTTTTGGGACTTCGTATTTCATCCTAAATGTGAAAGACTGTATAAGTATGTTGTATGCACAACTATCATTTTTCAGTTTTGAGAGGCTGTCAGGGGTTTGTAGTGTGGAAAGAGTGAGGTGAGTCATGATTTGGGAATGATTGTTTTGATCTCTCCCTGTAGGCCCTATAGAACATTGGCAGGGCAGCCAGAGTAATTAACACTGCACAGTCTAATTATAAACACAACTCTGTGGACAGTGATGACCAAAGAAGAAAGCCTGTACTGGATAAATAATCACGTTGGCAGGATTCCTTGCAAATGATGACTAGATAATGTCAAGTTTACATAAATCAAGTTGCTTTTCCCTACATTGTCTCATGAGTTACAACAGGGGACAAAGGTATTATCTGTGAAAGTCTCACTCGCTTATTTTTTTAAGGGCCCATTTAAGCATTTCTTTATTGCAGTCCTTCTAACCTTTTCATCCTGAGAGAACAGTTGACATCTTAATTTTTATGGTGTGCTATTTTAAGGAGAGTAGGGTAATGGGTCACAGTAGGACATTTGTTCCCTTTAATAGTTGAATTGATTTTAAAAAGGTGAAAGAAACTAGGGATTTGAAAAGACTACATTGGACTAGTGTAATAAAGAGGGAGGAAAGAGAGTCTTTTGGGCTGAGGAGAGTGAAGAGGGTGGGCTAGGGGTAAACTGTGAAGTGGCTGCAACAGCCTTGCACGCTTGAGAGAAACTGAGACGTATATTACACACATATGGTCTCACATACTGGTCAGAGGCAGCGCAGGCACTCTGCCGTGGTTGTATGTGTCTAAGGATTTGTTGATGCATGAGGAATGGTCTAGTTAGTTTAAATATAGGTTTGGTCATTGACTCCCTGAGATTTAGAACAAAGGTGTTTGTTGGCTGTGGAGTTTGGTTTCACAAAACTGTAACCTGAACTACTGCAGGATGGTTTTATTTCTGCAGAATGAACCTCAGAGTTGTGATTTACCCCAAATAAATTGAACACTTTAAATCAAATGCTTAAAAAACGAGGCCCTTTTTTTTTTTCTTTTTATTTTTCTTATTGAGAAGTACTCATTAAAATTTTAAATGGACACTTAAAAAGATATTTTTTGCAGCCTTTGTGTTGTCCATTCACTTTTGGAAACTACTGAACGTGGTGTCAAAAAAGGTGGAAACTAAATGCTTTGCAGCCTTTTCCTGTCCTTGAATTGGATACTGTTGGTGTAGGAGCTGCATAAGTAACAGTTGATGCTTTTACATTAATTTGTTTACACATGTACTCTTGGGTTTTCTGTTAAATGTATAGTTTCTTTTAAAGGGTTTTCAAAAAGATTTCTTTTTTTAAGAAAACAATATACAAAAATCTAAATTCAGAAATAGATGAGTTAAGTACAGTTTTTTTTGCATAAGAATGCTTTTTTTTTTTTTTTTTTTACTGTTGAAGAGATTATAAGAGGTTTCCTTTAAATAGCTCTCCAATTTCTTTTAAGTACTTGGATTTACAAAAAACAAACAACAACAACACCCCCCCCCCAAAACCCTAGCTTTTTATTTTAAGAGGTGGGGGAATACATATGGATCTTTTAATTGTCTGAAATTTTAATATTCGAAAACATATGGATGTTGCTAGCATTATCACTCGCTAAATTATTTTGTGTTTATCAGATACTCTCAGAAGAGGTACAGACAGAAGGCTGTGGGGCTTGTGAAAGAGAATTTATGTCTCTAGCCCAAGACCCATTTCTGATTTGTCTTTTACATGAACCTAACTAGACTTTTGAGAAATGAAAAATTGGTCTTGGAGATCCATGAGGACCTGACATAATGTTTACTGAAGCCCAGTTTCTGGGAGAATATGATTAAGAACCAGTAATATTACTTTCCTGCTCTCTAGCATTTTTTGCTTTATTAATTTTCTGTTGTATCTGTTTTCTATTTCATTGATTTCTGCTTTGTTCTTTATTATTTCTATTCTTTTTACTTTCTTAGGGTGGAAACTTGTATCATTGATTTTAAACCTCTTTCTAGTAAAGGTATTTAAAGCAGTAGATTTCTCTCAATTTTTAAAATTAAAATTTTTTATTATTTATTTCATAGTTTCTAAATTCTTAGTGGTTTATTCTTTGACTTGTGAATAATTTAGAAGTTTGTTTTCTGTTTTCCAAATATCTAGAGATCGTCTAGATGATTTATTACTATTGGTTTTTAAAAATTATTTCTATTATGATCAGAGTTCATAGTCTAAAAAAACTCTTTAAGTATTTTATTATTTTTTTAAAGATTTCATTTATTTGTCAGAGAAGGAGAGAGAGAGCAAAAAAAAGCAGGGGCTGCTGCAGGCAGAGGGAAAAGCAGACTCCCCACTGAGCAGGGAGCCTGATGAGGAACTTGATACCAGGACCCTGGGATTATGACCTAAGCTGAAGGCAGATGCTCAACCCACTGAGCCACCTAGGCATCCCTCTTTCAGTCTTTTAGAGGTTATTGAGATTTATTTTATAGCCCAGTATATGGCCCACCTTGGTGACTGTTACATAGATACTCTACAATTGTTTGGTATAATGTTCTATAAATGTCTTTTAGGCCAAATTAGTTGATAGTATTGTTTAGATATTCTGTGGCTTGCCTACTTGTTGCCTACTTGCCTACAAGTTGTCTACTTGTTTGATTAATTATGAAGAGAAAGATAATAGAATCTCCAATTTTGGTTGGAGATGTTTCTGTTTCTTAAGTTTTGCCATTTTCTATTTTGAATTTTAAAGCTCTCTTATTAAGTACATCCATATTTAAGCTTGATATCTTATCCTGATGAATTTCTTTAATCAAAATTTTATTCTGATTTGTTAATCTATTTGTGTCCTTAAATTTAAAAGGTATCTCTTATTAGACAGTATATAAGTTGAGTCTTGCTTTTTTTAATCCAGTGCAATAATCCCTGTCCTTTAGTTGGAATTCTTAATCCATTTACAGTTGATGAAATTATTCATGTGGTTGTGTTTAAATCTGCCATTTTGCTATCCTTTTTATTTGTCCATTTTGTTTTTGTTTCTGTTTCTTTTCTAATGCTGGCTTTGGGGTTAATTGGGTATTTTTTAAGTATTTCATTTTATTTTCTTTACTAGTTTTTTAGCTGTCTTTTAAATTACATTTTTATTGATTACTCTAGGGTTAATAATATGTATCCTTAACTTATTAAAGTCTTTTTATTGTGAATATTATGCCATTTAACATTTTATACCTGATCCTTCTGCCTTCTTACTTTATACCGCCTCCTTCTCACTGGACACTTACCATTTCCCCTTCTCAGTTCACAGGTATAATTTAATTCCTCTTATCCACCCTCTATTCTTTGTGCTCTTGTATTTTTTATTTTTATATATGTTAAAAACACATATTATCTTACTTTTAAATAGCTTTAATATACAGTGTTTTAAGGAAATTTTAAGCAGAATAAAGAGAATAAACTTATTTTTAATGACTTACTCATTATTTCTAGTATTCTTTCCTTCCCACGGATCTGAGTTTCTATCTGGTATAATTTCCCTCCAGGCTAAAGAACCTCCTAGTAGTATCTTGAAGTGCACATCTGCTTGAAATTAGTTCTCTCAGCTTTTATATATTTGAGAAGATCTTTATCTCATTTTTGAGGGATATTTTCATCAGATATAGAATTCTGAGTTGGTAATTTTTTTTCTTGCAGTGCCTTAAAAATGTTCTTCTGCCATCTTCTGGCCCCCATTGTTGTGATAAAAAGTTAGTGTTCTTTGTATTATTTTTGTCCTGTTTTTAGGCTTTCAGAAGACTTTGTCTTTGGTTTTCAGCAGTTCGACTGTGATGTAACTAGATATGATTTTCTTTGTATTTATTGTTTTTGGAGTTTGATGACCTTTTTGGATCTGGTAAATAGTGTTTTCACCAAACTTAATAAAATTTTAACTTTTGTGTCTTCAAATATTTTTTCTGCTTTATTTTCAGAGTCTTTTTTTTCAGAGTCTTTTGGGGCTCCTATGACATATGTGTTAGACATTCTGATACTGTTCCGTAAAATTCTGATGCTGTATTCATTTTTCTTCAGTCTTTTTTTTTTCTCCCCCAGTTTCTCAAATTGGTAATTGCTAGTGATCTGTCAAGTTCATGGACTGTTTTCCTCTGCCATCTCTGATCTATTATTAAGTCCATTCCATGAGTTTTTTAATTATTGAACCTTTCAGTCCTAGAATTTCCATTCCCCCCACCCCCCATTTGATTCCTTTTTTTTTGTAGTTTCAGTTTCTCTGTTGAGAGTCTCATCTGTTCATGTATTCTCCTTTGTTGTTTGAAAACATTTTCGTTTATTTAAGACATATTTCAAATAGTAGCTCTGAAGTTTTTATGAAATGCAGTATCTGGACCAAGTTAAAGTCAGTTTCTAATGACTTATTTTTTCTTATGGGTCACATTTCTTGTTTTGTTGAATGTCTAGTAATGTTTTTATTATTGAATAGTGTTGATACATTGTAGAGATGCTGATTAAAAAAAAATTCTTTGTAGAGTGGTGTTTGTTTTAGTAGTTTAATTACTGGCTGATGGCCCTGTATAGGTTTGCTGGGGACTATCTGTGGAAAGCTCAAGTTTTTCTCAGGCTCCTCTAACTTAGCACAATTCTGCCCCCAGATTCTTTTTGCTCCATGGGTTTTTGTTAGGGCTTGGTTTTAAATTTTGTTAATGTGTTGGTCTTATTCTAGGGTGTGCTTTTCCCCTTAAAGTGAAGTCTTTCTAGCTTTTTAAATTGATGTGCAGAGTTTCATAGTTCTCTTTCTTCAGGTTGGGTTAGACTGGCAATGTTTTCCTATCCTGCTTGACCTCTAGTAGTTCCACTCCATCTTAACCTTATTACAGCCACTCTTAGGTAAGCCTTATGTAGTTAGGCCCAGCATTGGTTAAGGACTCTCAGGTAACCCTATACAAACTTATGTGGTCCCCACTCTGCACAGTTCTGTCCTCTCCAGTGTCTTGTCTCTGCCACCAGCCCTGTTCGACTCAGACTCTATCTCATCATAATAAAATTAGAAAGTATTCCCAAAGCAGAGAAGCAGGCAAATGTAAGCTCATGTTATTGCTCGTTTATCCAGTAACTAAAAATAATTGCATCATTTTGTCTAGGTAATAGTTGCTTATGAGAATAAAAGAAGTTTGGTATCAGTTACTGTGTCATATTGGAAGTAGAAGTCTCTCACAGCATTTTTATGTGTTGAAGTGAACTTTAGAGGTAACTTGAAAGGGAAAATTACATTTTAGTCTCTTCTACAACTAAATAGTGAGCATATGGTACTTATGAACTGACCATTTCTCTCTGATCTTCTTGCCTCCCACCTCTAGTCTTTCATTCACTGCCGTCTTGTCTATTCACAAGAGAGACAAGGTGGGAAGGGGGAACAGAAGAAAGAAAGACCTTACTTGGGTCATGCATCATAGGTTGTGGTCTTGGACCTATCAATTGGAAAATTAAATGTGGCTTTTGAAACAGCACTGCACAGAAGTAGGAACACATATAGGACTTTCTGTGTTAGTATTTTATGACACTGCTCATACATTGAAGGGTAAGCAAACACGGTGTATCGGGGAAAGGGGCTGCTGAGAACGTCTTGAAAAGTTGTCCTCTGTTAGTGACTACTTTTCAGATTCTGGTGAGAAAATGCTGTATCTAAGCATGTAACTTAGCAGAAGCATTGTGATAAATAGGAAAGATTTTCTTTGAGTGTATCTGTTGAGGAGGAGTGGGATGATGTTTTGTCAGATCAGAACTGTACAGAAAAATCACTGCTTTTGTTCTAAATTCTAGTTGTTTTCTTTCCTTTTTAAGGTTAAACTTTTAAAAAATAAAGTCTCTTTTTGATGGCAGAGGATTGCTTATTGGGGAAATAATTACTGAATTTGATAATTAGCCATCACTCAGAAATTTTATGAAGTTTCCATTTGGCAGTGATCTAGAAGATATAAAAGCTGTCTCATGCTTGAAGCTTTTAGCTCTGTTTAAGTATGTCTGGAAGGCCTCTGAAGAAGCATAATTCTTTATTATTAAGGCCCAATTTGAATATAGCAAGTTGTTTTATTACCTAATTGAATATAGCAATCTTGCATCTGCCCAAAAAGCCTTGTTGAAATCAGGCCTATTCTTTTCAAGTTGTTTTGCCTTGTTGGTTTGAAAATACACTCCATTTCATTTCATTTTCTCAGAAAATATAATGGTAGTTTCAAGGGATTAAAGTTGTGGGAAGTTTTCTTGTTTTAATTCGAGTTGCTCACCACATTGTTTGCCATAGCTTTCCTTTTTGTTGTGTTTTCTAAATTGAATCCCTCTGTTAATCACTTTCTCTCTTGCCAGCACCTCTTGTGCATTTTCCTCTTAACTTTTCACCATATTCTCTCTATACATTGAATACCGAATTAACCCATCTGCTTTCTCTACTCTTTAAAATTTTTTTGGCATTTATATTTGCCTTTTTGTAATTGTGGTAAAATACACATAACACACTTTTTCTTCTTGTAGACTTGGGCTGGTAAGTACTGCCAAAGGCATTTATGGAGACTGGTAGTTCAACAAATTCTGCTGGGCATACTGAACTTCTCAGCCGTACTCTGTCCTTGCATCATCCTTCCCTGGTCCTCTGGTATGGCTTCTGTACTTTATTTTTGTCCTTAAGCCACCTATGCCTTCTGCACAACTGCCTTGGAGCAGATGGCCTTGATTCTTCCATCACAGAGAACATGGAGGTGCTCTGTGTTCACATCCAACCTTTTCATGCGCTTAAACATTTTTCTTTGTCTTTACTTTCTGTCTCCCAGGCTCAGAGGAGAAGTGCCTCATTCCCATCAAGGTTAATCTGTCTACTGGAGTTTTTGTGACGTCTTCCTACTCCTCTGGGATGTTATTCCAGCACTTCCTCTTGTCCACTCCTTTACCTCCACATTTTGTCATTCATTACTTTTCCTTCATGCTTAAGTTGTTTCCATCTTAAAGACGGACAAATAAGCAAAAAACAAAACAAAAGAACTTAACTCTTCTCTGCACCATCTTTTCTCCTTCTTCTTAAGATTTTATTTATTTATTTGATAGACAGAGATCACAAGTAGGCAGAGAGGCAGGCAGAGAGAGAGGAGGAAGCAGGCTGTCCACTTAGCAGAGAGCCCGATGCAGCACTCGATCCCAGGACCCTGAGACCATGACCTGAGCCAAAGGCAGAGGCTTAACCCACTGAGTCACCCAGGCGCCCTGTGCCATCTTTTCTTTTAGTTTGACCCTGTGTTTCTTTTTTCTTTTCCTTGACTCGTCACTATGTACCTTGAAGGAATGGTCCTCAGCTCTTGCCTTCCCATGTTAATTTCCCATTCTTTGGACTGTTGAAGTTAGGCTTTCATTCCCACTATGCCCCCTGAAGGTGCTCTACAAAAAGTCACTGGTTCCCTGGTTGCCAAATCTAGTGACCTCTCTAGGCCTCATTTTCTGTGACCTTTCTAAGACGTTTAATGCTGACCACTTCCTTCATGAAAACTTCTTTGTTTTCTGGGATACTACTTCCTGATTTTCCTACCTGTGGCACACTCCTTCTTACTCTCCTTTTCTGCCCCTCTTCCTCTGCCCATGTCTTCAGTGCTGATGCTCTCTTTTACCTCCCTTTCAGTAGTGTCACTCATCTGCATGGTTTTCGTTTTGTATGCCCAGGTGATTCTGAAATCTGAATATTCCACGCAGATCCCTGTTTTGAATCCAGGGATTCAAAATGACCTGATCCTCATAACAGTCCTAGAATAGTTCTGCTTTCCACATTTATAGGTGAGGAAACTGAAGTGAAGGGATGTTTGGTTATCTCTTTGAGGTCAAGCAGTCAGTAGAAGAGGCAGAATTTGAACTTCTTTCTAAAGTGAGGTCTTTAACTCTGTAATATGCTGTTAATTAAACAGCACCTGGCTATCTGAGAGATGTATTAAATATGTCATGCCCCATAACAAATGCCATCCCTAACTCCGTTCTCATTATTCCTCCTCTTACACTCTCCCCTGCAACAAAACAAAACAAACAAACAAAAAAACCAAGAGAGAGAATTTGAAAACTGTATACTCAATCTCAATGAATGGCATTCTTTCTTCCAGTTATCCAAGCCAGAATGTGTATCAGGAATTGACGTAGACTTCTCTCTGTCGCTCCATCTTACAGACCTGTCTGGCCCAAGGAAGCCTCAGTTCCTGGGTATTTTCCCTTTTTAACAGGACTTATAATCATTCCCTCCACTTTTTCTGCTGTCATAGTTGAGAACTTCATATTGACCTGGATTGCCATTATAGTGACAGTCTAACTCATTGCTTCCCATATTACCTGAGCTGAATAATAGAGGTTTTTAATTTTTTTTTAAAGATTTTATTTATTTATTTGACAGAGACAGATCACAAGTAGGCAGAGAGGCAGGCAGAGAGAGAGAGAGAGGGAAGCAGGCTCCCTGCTGAGCAGAGAGCCTGATGTGGGACTCGATTCCAGGACCCTGAGATCATGACCTGAGCTGAAGGCAGCGGCTTAACCCACTGAGCCACCCAGGTGCCCCTAGAGGTTTTTAATTTTTTAAAATTTTTAATCTGTTGCAGAAGTTTTATAGCATTTAAAAATATGAATTATTGGAAAGCTGAAGTGAACAACACAAGTGAACTATGAGCTCCATTTTTTAAATAATTAAATTTGATAGCCATAAAATAATTGACAAACTGCTATGAAAGTTTTTAAATACTAATCGTCCACATATATCCTGTCACAGACAGATAACAGTTTGTGGATTGACACTGATCCACAGACAACATTGAGGAGCACTGGTTCATGGTATCTGAGGAAGAGAAATGTCTTCAGTTGTCTCAGATTACCAGATGGGCTCATTTATTTAAAATGGAAACATGTCAGTTAGGATGTTCTTTGCTTCTGGCTTATAGATAGCATGTATATATGGATTAAGAGGTTTTAGAAAATTTCCTGTTTCTGTCGGGTCCCTTCTTTTAATATAAATAAATCCATTAGAGCAAGGGGTAATCATGTTCCATTACAGTTTAATGCTAAGATCAAAGCGTATCGATTTAGGAGTCCAAAGCAAAATAAATTTTTTTAAGGTTTTATTTATTTATTTGACAGAGAGAGACACAGCAAGAGAGAGAACACAAGCAGGTGGAATGGGAGGGAGAGGCAGGCTTCCTGCAGAGCAAGGAGCCCGATGCAGGGAGCCCGATGCAGGGCTCCATCTCAGGACCCTGCGATCATGACCTGAGCCGAAGGCAGATGCTTAACCCACCGAGCCACCCAGGTGCCCCCAAGGCAAAATTTTCTTAAATAAGTTGGAAGTATAGTCTTCATGGGTTACCTATAACAAGAATGGTTTCCCCTGGTTTCATATATTTAATTTGATATTGTACGTATATACAAAAATTTCCCTTTAATGTGCAATAAATTATAGCAGATGAGTCAATATATTCTACTTCTGAAAGATTAAAATTCTACATAGCTATTAATCTAAATAGGTGATAAATAACAAAAGTAGGGTATTTGGATTTGTTAGACCTCTGACTAAACCCTTATCACAAGATTTGTAGTAAATGAAATACAGACAGGTGATGCTTAAATGGTCAGAACACTACCTGCCTTTAAAAAAAGGCACTGCTGAGGAATCAAAACACACAAAACCAAAGTTCCAAGGGGATGTGAATTCAAGAGTGGGTGTGCTCTAAGTTAACTGAAGTTATACCTAGAGTTAGTTTAGAAATTGATTAAATAAAAAAAGCCATACTGTGCCGACCTCCTTTTTGTCTATATCAGGTCTGACACAGAACAAAACAATATGGGCAAATGCTAAGAGAACATAATTTTCCTATATGAGGTTAAAAAAAAAGTCAGAAAAAGCCTTTCAGATATTTAAAAAAAGCAAATTAAGCAATTAAGCTTCAGCACTGTGCCAGGACTAAAAACTACACAGAAACTTTCTAACCATTAGGAGTTCATTAAGAGTTAAAAAAATTCTTTTTAAGTTCAGTTATAGCAATATTTGCTCTGTTAAAGAAGTAAATGACCTCCAAACACAGTTAACCATCAAAAAACAAAACAAAACAAAAAAAAAAAAAAAAAAAAAAAAACCAACACTTTGTCATGAGAAGTAGAAGTACTATCTGATGTGTAGGAGATGAAATGCCTAAAGCAGGATTTTATAGTCACTCTTCTTCCATTTGTAGGTGATTCACAGGAGGTGGGAAAATGGCAGCTTGCTAAACCCACCCCTAGAATGTGACCAAACGTTTTATTCAAAGAAAACTTATAAAGTAGTAGCATGGCTTGTATGGAAGTTCAGGATAGAGAGGAGGTAGGAAAATGTAACCTTGTTGGGTTCTCTGTGCTCCCCAAAGCAGAAAGGGGTGACGTGTAGGGAAAAGAAAGTTTCTTTTTTAAATGTAATTTTTAAAAAAGGAGAAACAAAAAGAAAATAACTTTTCTTAATTTATATCGTAGCAACTGAATCTGAGTTATGGAATAACATGTTCACCTGGTAGCTTGGGATGGAAGGGAGAAATGATGATATTGCTGGCAAGGGGAACAGGGAGAACAGGCACGTGGAGGATAGCTTGAAACAGCAATGTGTTGTTCTCAGAAGAGGAAGCAGTTTGAAGCGGCGAGTCCAGCCAGGAATGAAGTGTCTGGTGCCGGCTGGGATGTGACCATAGAGAAGGCTGAAACCGGTGCTTCTCAAGCGGATGTGCACATGAATCACCTGAGGATTTGCTAAAATTCCGTCTCAGGAAAGGGACTTGAGAGTCTGCTCTTCCCTAAAGTTGCAAGGTGTTGCTGATGGCCTGGTCCACAGACCACACTTGGTTCAAGACTCAATTTTGTCCTAATATTTACTGATATTTTGTTTCATGGATTATGAGTTACCACTGTTCAGTGTTTGTTGGATAATGCAAAATACATGGCATTTCTGTTAAGGTAGATATTTAGATATTAAATAATTTTATATGTTTTGTTTTGATGATGGTAAAATAATACTCTTAGCAACTTCATCGCCAAGGGCAAAATAAATAATTTAGGTATAAACTCTTATTTTTATTGAATTAGCTGAATAAGATGATGCAGTATAATAATAGGAATAATCTAAAATTTGGAATTAGATTTTTAGACCTGGACTTCAGTATCAGTTGTGTGTTGAAACACCTGTGACTTAATGAAGCTAAATTAACCCATTTCTCTTTTTTGTTTTCTCATGTCTGAAATAGTTATACTTGCCATTTTATAGAATTGTTGTGAGGGTTAGAAATGATAATGTATGAAGTACCTAGCAGAGAAAGGTTAATGGAGGTTTTAATCACAAACTTTTGAGATCCCTTGAAGCTAAATTTCTATTATTCTTAAATAAAGAATATTGGGTGATCTTATCTTAGGAATGATTGATCTGTGTGTGATTTATTTACCCTTTTTACTTTTTGTGTCTTGTTTTCTCATTTTTGCCAAGTAATGTTCTTTGTAGTTTATAAAGAGCTCTCCCTAACTCAAGATCCACTTATTCTCATGGTATATAATATGGTTGTTACAGAGGGGAATATGTTATATTTCTGAATGCTTTGGAAGCATGAAATAATAGGTTGGATTATGGTTGTATCTGGTTTTTAGAGTTCTTTCGTCTTATTTTTAAATGATTTCTTGATTATGGAAATTTTGTATATAATTTGCCACTTTTGGTTTGTTGTGAAATAGAACATCCCCCTTACGGAGACAAAAAATAGCCCAGCCTCTTGCTTAACTATCATTCGAGCCTATAAATAGATACATCAGTTTGTGCTCCTCTGTAGGGAGAATCTAAGTGAAGATTCAGCGAAGAGACCCACAAGTGCCTTAGAAGTAGGATTGAGGCCTGTTAGGCAGGAATTCTGGTGGTTCTGGTGACCAAACCCCAGTCCTCCAGAAGGGGGACATAGAATGTGGGTGGGCACATCTCTGATCTGTGAGGACAGGCACAGCAGTTCTAAAGCCAGGGCCTCGAAGGGCCTTTAAAGCTCAAGACAAGGGCCCAGGTTGTTAGGCAGGAGTGTATTAAAGAAATTAGTATTTAGTCTCCACTGCCTTTTTTTGATACTAGCTCATTTATTTAGCTTTCTTGTTTCATGATTATGGTATACTTTTATTTATGCTTGAGTTTTTAATGGATGACACAAGGAAATTATAAGCACCTTATTTAATTCAGTAGCTCTGAGATGGAAATAAGTCTTAGTGATAAAAAAGTTCTTAGATTAAATGTGGTTTTGATAGTAGGCATTTTATTAAAAATTTTTTTTTTCTAATTCTGTGCCTTGTCCTTATGTTTTGGTTGTTTAGATCTGCTTCAGCTCCCCAGGAATATGATTGAAAACAGCATGTTTGAGGAAGAACCAGATGTGGTAGATTTAGCCAAAGAGCCCTGTTTGCATCCTCTAGAGCCTGATGAGGTGGAATATGAGCCCCGGGGTTCACGACTGCTGGTGCGGGGTCTTGGTGAGCATGAGATGGATGAGGATGAAGAGGATTATGAGTCATCTGCAAAACTGCTGGGCATGTCCTTCATGAACAGAAGCTCAGGCCTTCGGAACAGTGCAACCGGCTATAGGCCGAGCCCAGATGGGACTTGTTCCGTACCGTCTGCAAGGACCATGGCGGTCTGTGTTTTTCTTATTGTGGTTGCTGTTTCTATAATCATGGTGATTTATCTACTGCCCAGATGTACCTTTACCAAAGAAGGCTGCCATAAAAAAAACCAATCAATGAGACTAATTCAGCCACTTGCGACAAATGGAAAGGTGTTTCCGTGGGCACAAGTCAGGCTTCCCACCACCATTATGCCACTACGCTATGAACTTAACCTACACCCAAACCTCACCTCGATGACATTCAAGGGTTCTGTGACAATTTCACTTCAGGCTCTTCAGGCCACGTGGAATATCATTCTTCACAGCACAGGCCATAATATTTCGAGAGTGACCTTTATGTCAGCAGTTTCAAGCCAAGAAAAACAAGTTGAGGTCTTGGAATACCCATTTCATGAACAAATTGCCATTGTTGCCCCTGAAACCCTTCTCGAAGGACACAATTATACCTTGAAGATAGAGTATTCAGCGAATATATCTAGTTCTTACTATGGGTTTTATGGAATCTCCTACACATATGAAAGTAATGAGAAAAAGTATGTAGCCTTCCTAAATGATTCTACTTCTTTGCTCTGTGATGACTTACATAATATGGATTCCTTTGCCCACACCAAGAGACATTAACTGGAATTTTTTTTTTTTTTTTTTTTTAGGAGGTTATGTGCAGAATAGTAGAATGGTGATTTGGAAGAATATACTATTTCTGTCTTAGTCAAAGCCGTTAGCAACTATGTCATGGAGGGACTTAGGCAGGTGGGTGGGAAGAAATAGATGATTATATCAATTATAGTCTCTAGCAAAAAATCTTAAGTTATTTTGAGCTTTTAATGCTGGTGAATCTAGTTTTCAGTCACCTCACGGGATCTCGGTGGATGCAAAAAAGAATATTGATTTTTTTTTAAGACCTATTTTCCTAACGTGCAGAGCTTTTAGGAGGTGCTTAGTGAGATGGAGAAAGAGGGCAGGAAGAACTGTTGTATGCTTACATATATCATTTTTAGTGTCCTTAATATTTGCTGTTCCTTAAAAAAGTCACTTGTTTTGGATTTCTGATGGAATTAAAAAAAAATCTAGGAGAGACTTAATTTGGTTTTTAAAAAAGGTGATTCAAAACATAAAAGTATTCAGCCCCCTATTTAGACTGTTATTTTTCACTTGAATCTTAGTATTCACAGTATATAGTTCCAGTTTCTGGAAAGATACAGTGTATGCTGCATACAGGTTATTCTTAAGTAGCAATAATGTCATTTCTCTTAATGTACATGAAATCTTATTAGAGCTATTTAATTTGATTGGCACATTCTCTCATATTACTTTGTAAGCCAGTTTTTGAATTACTCAGATGCTAGCCGTTTGGCAAATGTATGTTGGTGTATTGAGAAAAATAGAATAGTAATGAACATTTAAAATCTGTCTTAAGGAAATCGTTTGAACCTTCTTAAATGATGAAAGACAATGCAAGATCTATATACCTATGCAGAAAAGTAATTTTTTTCCTTTGCCTTTATCTTAAAAAAAAAGGGGGGGGGGCATTCTGGAGCTTGCGTGAGATCTGATGTTAAAAATAAATTTATGATTGTGAGATGTGGGGATGGGTACTGCCACTGGTGAATGTGACCCACGATAGGTTCACACCCATTTCCTTTGTGGGTCAATGTTTCTTTTCTTTTTACTTTCACTCTGATCTAAAACTAGAACTTTACCTGTTCAAATGTCTCTATTAACAAAGAAAACTGAACTGTAATATAGTAAACAGGATTCCCCCCCAAAAAGGGCAAATTTATAATTATGGCAGCTCATGGCTTCTTGCCTTCATTTCTCCCTTTATAATCATCATCTCTAGGAACTACAGGATATACATAAAACAATGCAAACAAACCTGGGAGACAAATCCTGTAGTCATCTCTTCTAATCACATTATTGCCCTTGGAGTCCCTTGGGCCAACTACTATCTAATGGAAGGAATAAATGTATGGCAGAGAAAGGTGATTTTGGGTATGGTCACTTGTTGATTCTTGCCATGGGCTAGATCAAGTTGTGGAAAATGCTAGAAAAATAGAGAAGACAATTCCTTAAAAATAAGAAATAGAATATTATTTAAAAAGTTTTTTAAATATATTAAAACAAGTTAGTATGTGAAATACTGCTGTTAAAAAAGTATATAAATCTGTTAACCTGCCTGCTTCAGTAAAATGAATGCCCCACATGGTTGTATATCTTGATGGAAGGTAAGAGTTGAGAAGATTATTTACCTTTCAAGATATCTGAGAACTGTAATTCAAAGCAATATTTTTGGTCTCTCTCCAACTTTTAATTTTGCATGATTCTATTAGAGAAATTTTTTGCATGCCCCCTCCAAAGTGTAGTAAGAATAACTACTTAAACAACTAGATAAAATAATTAAGGGATATGTTCCTTATTGATGGGAAAATCAGATTATATGTAAATGTCAAACATATATTTGTGGTCAGGAAACTTTACCAATGTCATCTAAGATGTAGACATCAGTGACCCTAAGATGTAGGGTCATTGAACTTGGAGTTCAGTCTAGAAGGTGTTGATGATATACTTAAGGTTCCAGATAATAAACTGATACTAAAAGAACTACTAAACAAATTTAGGATGGGGATGTGTTTTATTTCTTTGTCCTTCAGTTTTTCAGTCCTTTTTCTTAAACTCTTCAAGCATCCTCTTAACTGGTCTCCTGGCCTCCAAACTTGCCACTTTCCCCTACTCTTCTCTTGCCACCATCTTACACACAATTTCCAGGCTCATATTTCTAGAAATACATGTTTAACCATGTTGATCTTTGGTTTAAGATCCTTTAGCACTTCCTCTTTTCTAATAGGATTCAGTTCAAGATTTTAACAGATCTGGCCCTTGTTTTATCTCCTATCCCTCACCTGCCATAACGAACTTCATGTGACTCTCCTGAATTCCAGTGATAATAATAATACTTACTGAGAACCGAAGTGCTAGAAACTTTTCCAAGCACTTTCTGTGTTTAGTCTTTGATCTTTTCAAACCCACTAAGAGGTGGATATTAATATTTCATTCATTTTACAGGTAATGAGGCAGAAGCACATAAAGCAACTCATCTAACATCTTATGGCTAGCAGGTAGCAGAGGGGGACCTCAGTGTCATTTTCACTAGAAGCCCTGTTCTTTTTTTTTTTTTTTTAAGATTTTATTTATTTATTTGACAGACAGAGATCACAAGTAGGCAGAGAGGCAGGCAGAGAGAGAGGAAGGGAAGCAGGCTCCCTGCTGAGCAGAGAGCCCGATGCGGGACTCGATCCCAGGACCCTGGGATCATGACCTGAGCTGAAGGCAGCGGCTTAACCCACTGAGCCACCCAGGCGCCCTAGAAGCCCTGTTCTTAACCACTATGATGTACTGGCTCCCTAGTTCACACCACCTTTTCATTTACCCATTGTTACTCCCAGTGGTTAGAATTCTGTTGCATGACCCCCAGCTAATTCATAATTGTCTTCAGCACTTCAGGTAATGCTCAAAGTGCAGCTAGTATTTCTGAAAGCAAAGGAAATCACTAATGAAAACATAAGCTTCAGGGTATTCAACATAGATAGGATAGATTATAAGTATCCTCAAGCAGCAGCCTTCTCAAAGCGACTTTTATGTAAGAGTTATTATTGCATCCCTTTGAACAGTACTTTAAAATTTTCTTTGTCTCAGAACATTATAATCCAGTTTTTATCAAATAAAGCAGTGGTCTAAGTAGACTATATGCATGTTACGGATATCATTAAACTTTATCCCCGGTCCCTTGTGGCCCTGTTCCATAATTTTCTGTTAAGTAGGTAAGAATTTGGAAGTGAAGTGAAGAAATTGAGTATTAGCAACATAATATGTTTAAATTGTTTCCTGTATGTTGATTGCTATCTTTTGTGCAGTTTACTCAATGGAAACAATTATTTGGGCAAATCCTTATGGGAACAAAAGCATGATAATTTTAAGTGTGAATGAAGAGTTATGACTATCTAGCATTGGTAATAAACATCTATGTTGGACTTTGTGCCAGACAAGTAGTTTTTATTTTGAATAGACTTAGTAGATTCTAACAAAACCCCTAACTGTTTGGCAGAGGATCCTACCTCAGTCCTAAGTTAATGAGTAAGGAAACCGAGGAGTATGTTACTGATTTGCCTGAAGTCACATGGCTGGAAAAATGCAGGGTTTGGGTCTTCTTACTCTAAATCCCACACTCTTTTCTGTATGTCTTTTCAAAGTGGAAACTAAGCCATAAGCAAGTGAGGCCATCATGTCCAGAGGGGTGATTGTACAAGTGCCATATTGACTAGTACCTAAAATACATGCAACAGGGCCGTACTTGCCCTGATTACTCTATGGCGGTGTTGGGATGATTTCCCAAATGCAGATCTCTTTTACTCCTCTGTTTTAATTGAAAATCTGATTTTCTCTTCTTTTTCTTTTTATGCTTTTCTCCCAACTTTTAACTGAGGACTTTCGTATGATTTTAAGTCTCATGTGTTTTTGCTGTGCTGTAGGAAAGGGAGGAAATTTTTTTATTCACTTCTGAAGATTGTGAAGGAGACCATCATACTACAGAGCACCTAGGGTTTGTTTTTGTTTGTTTGTTTGTTTGTTTTTTTAGTCTTCATGAAAGTGTAAGTGGTAAGTTTAAGGTTTAGTGTTGTGAAGCCAGAGTCTGGGTAGATGATTGATGGCAATTAATGACCACCTTTCATGCTGATGTCCATCTGAAACCTTTTTAAGACCTCAGTGGCCCACTGTAGGCTACCTTTGTGGCTTTATCTTCAGCCATCCTGGACAGCCACCTCCAGTCCCTGAGTATCCATCACTCTATCTTGTGTTTCCCACTCTTTCTGCAGTGTCCTTTTTTCCCTTCTCCACCTTTTCAAATATTCCTCATTTTTTAAGACTGTTCAAATTTTGTCACCAGTTTCCATACGGTATCTCAACTGCTACTCAGAATTTGTTTCCTATCCTTTGTTTCCACTGCTTTATTTTCATTATTAATGACATGGTTTACAGCCTGACAGGTGTCTATTCATCATATAACCTGTGCCTCTCCCAGCTGATTGCAGATCCTTTAATGACTGGGATTTACCAGGTTTATCTTAGTGTCCCTAGTACTTGGCAAGATGCCTTCAATAGTAGGTGCTCAATAACTGTGGATGAATTTACATTTGTTTTAGGTACTTTGCAGCAACTCAGTTTGAACCCCTGGCAGCAAGATCTGCTTTTCCTTGTTTTGATGAACCAGGATTTAAAGCCACATTTATCATCAGGATCATAAGGGATGAGCAATATACTGCTTTATCAAATATGCCTAAGGTACTGTTCTGTTCCTTAATGTAAAACCTTTGAGTGGATCTCTTTCTTTGTAATTAATACTTGATTTCCTCTTTGTGATAATGTTGAGAATGATTAAAATCATATACATTCTTATTCTTTCTTAAAATACTTAAGTAAAAGTTAAAATATACATTGGAATTAATTAAGAAGTCAGCCCAAGGAGCAGTTGAAGGAAGAGGAAGACCTGCTGGATGTGGAATGTGTGGGCAGGAAATGGAAGTGTGTGCCATATACTAAAGCTGTACAAATAATAATATTATATGAACTAGTACTAAAGATCACAGTGGTATTTTCTGAGATGTGTATTTGCTATTCTAAAAAGTGATACATGATAGTGTTGAGTCATGACTGACCTTGGTGTTTTATTGGTTATTTGAAAAATCTCTATGGTAATGTGGAGGTTTAACAAGAGCGTGTACCTCTTTCTTAGATGTAAATTCTGTGTGGGAGGCAGTGGGGATGAAACAAAGCAGAATTTCTTTTATGCTAAACAGAAGCTAGGGTTTTGGTTTTTTTCCCTGACACATGAGTGGCCATGTGGAACCCATGTGGTTAGTGGAGAGGAACAGCCACATCTAACAGACTATGGAGTCAACCTTTGTAGATAAGAGAGGATGTGATCCGTCCTTCAATAGGGACATCACTTCAGCAGCTCCACTCCTAGCCATACTCTTCACCTTAATCTTCCTTTAAAAGAGGGGAGATACCTACTTGCCTAATATCCCAAAACGTATCTTAATTCATGGTCAGAAAATCTTGCAACGTTGTGTGCATTCTCTCATCTTGTATCTACTGCATACTTCTCTAGTGACTTGTCACATTTGATTCTGCTAAGCCTTCTTAAGGTCATCAACATAGCACTTTAAAAAAGCTGTTTCGGATCTTTCAGAGGGATATCCCATTTGTAGCTCCTTCTTCTGAATTTGTAGCAGTAGAATGGAGCACTCCTACATCATAAGGAAGGATTTGGTTTTGGTGGTATTTTAAAGGGGAAAGACAGAACCACTGATATTCACTATTTCTAAGTTACATTTATTTAAAGTGGATCTTTTGAAATTAAAATTCCTTAATGATTTTCACTGTACTCGGTATATTTGCATGATGAAGCACAATGGAGCAGGTGGAGAGTAAAGGCCATGCTCTGTTTAGAGTAAGAGTCATGCTCTCTTGTGCTGAGAGACTAAAATATGCCAACATCTTCCCTACTTGTGTCCTATTTGGATTTTCAATTTCTTAGTTTGTTATTGTCATTTATTCCCATAGTTACCTAGATATCTTTTCCCCTTTGCTTGTAGAATTCATCAGTCATCATGGAAGATGGACTCGTTCAAGATGAGTTTTCTGAGAGTGTGAAAATGAGCACTTACCTTGTTGCATTCATTGTTGGGGAGATGAAGAACCTGAGTCAGGATGTAAATGGAACCCTGGTATGTTGTTGTAGTAATTGTCTTGAAAGCCTGTTTCATAAGAGGTTAAGAGAGATTCTTTAATAATTTCTGACAGCTGCTTTATGAAGGAAAATAAGCTTTTTAAAAAAATTTTAAATTTAAATTCAATTAACATAAAATATATTATTTGTTTCAGGGTACAAGTCCATGATTCATCAGTCTTATATAATACTCAGTGCTCCTTACAACGCATATCCTCCCCAGTGTCCATCACCCAGTTACCCCATCCCTACCCCACCCTCCCCTCCAGCAACCTTCTGTTTGTTTCCTATGATTTAGAGATCTTATGGTTTGTCTCCCTCTCTAGTTTTGTCTTGTTTCATTTCTTCCTCTCTTCTTGTTTCTTAAGTTCCACATAGGAAAATAAGCTTTTGGATCACAACTCTGACAACTTATGCTAGAAATGTTACTTTTTGCTTAGTTTTATTTTCTTTCATTAATTAAATACCCAAGTCAATAATTTTCAAGTTTCCTTTAATTTTACTTCTACAAGAGAATTCCAGTAAGACAGTATATGTATAACAAAGCTTCTATAACTGGGCTGCATGATATGGTAGTCAGGGGCTTTATGTGGTTTTTACATTTAATTAACCAAAATTAGATGATAGCATCATGGCTGAATAAGGTGTCCCTCAGTCATGTCCTCTCACCCCAACAATAATTGACATCTGTTCATGGACAAAAATGGAAGCTGTGGGATCCAGCACCATATGCCAAAGGACCTGGGAGGAATCTTGCCCACCGATGCATCAGGTACTAGGCATACAGACCATGGTCCTGGCTGTGGACCCTGTAATGGCATGTGAAACAGCCCTAGCCCTCTTGGCCATGGTGTGGGAAACCTGAGAAATACTGTCTTAGATAGTAATACCTGGACAAAATAGCCTTTGTGGAAGTCCATATTTCTAGCCAAAAAGTTCAGCACTTTTGGAGGAAAGAAATGCAAGTTTGGATGCATTGGCAAGAGCAGTTACTAAAGAGTGGAGGAGGTGACTGCTACTTCAGGTGTGAAGACAATGTAAAACTTCAAGGAACATGAAAAATCAAGAAAACATGACAACACCAGAGAATCACAATAGTCTTCCAGTAACAGATCCCAAAAACTTGGAGATCTGATTTACCCAACAAAGAATTCAAAATAGCTTTTTTAAGGAAACTTAATGAGGTATAAGAAAACACAAAAAGATAATTCAGTGGAATCTAGAAACAATACATGAACAAAATGAGAGTTGTAACAGATAGAGAAATCATAAGAAAGAATTTATTCTGGGGCTGAAAAATATGAGTGAAATTAAAAAAGGGGAAGTAGAGAACATCTATAGTAGAATGGATCAAGCAAAAGAAAGAATCTGTGAGTTAGAGGACAGGAAAGTTGAGGGGCGCTTGGATGGCTCATTTGGTTAAGCATCCAACTTTTGATTTCATTTAAGGTCATGAGCTCAGGGTCCTGGGATGGAGCCCCATGATGAGCTCCCCATGAACAGGGAGCATGCTCAAGGATTCCTCTTCTCCCCTTATCCCCCAGCCTGGCACATGCACTGCCCCCCCCACCCCCAAATCTTTAAAAGAAAAAAAAAGAGGCAGGAAAGTTGATATTATCCAGCAAGAGAACAAATAAAAATGGAGAAAAGACTGAAGAAAGCCTGATTTATAGGACACCATCCAAGAAACAATTTGTGAATTACTGGAGTTCCAAAAGGAAGAGACGGAGGAGGGGGGCAGAAAGCTTATTCAAAAGAAGTAATGGCTGACAGCTATCCAAATATGGTGAGAAATTTGGATAATCAAGTTTATGAAATTGACAGGTTATCAAGCAAACAGCTTGAAGAGAGACATGATAATAAAACTGTCAAAAAATCAAAGAGAATCTTAAAAGGATCAAAAGAAGAGAAGCTTGTATCTTTCAAGGAATATGTCTATCAGTGGATTTCTCTGCAGAGAACTTAGCAACTGTAAGAGAGTCAGATGATTCAAGGTGCTGAAAGAAAGAACTGCCAGTCAAAATACTCTTGTCTAACAAAGTTTTCCTACAGAAATGAAAGAGAGATAGACTTTCCCAGACAAAAGCTGAAGGAGTCCTTCACCATTAGCTCTCCCTTAAAAAGTACTGAAAGGAGTGCTTCCAGTTGAAATAAAAAGACACTAATTAGTAAAATGAAAATATATGAAAATACACAACACACTGGTAAAGGTAAGTATATAGCCAAATTTAGAATACTCTTTTATAGTATCATATGGTGGTGTATGCATCCAACAGAATGCATAAAAAGCAGTTCTGAGAAGGATGTTTTGAGTGATAAATGCCTATGTTAAGAAACAAGAAAGATCCCAAATAAACAACCTGACTTTATACCTCAAGGAACCAGAAAAAGAACAAACTAAATTCAAAGTCAACAGAAGAAAGGAAATAACAAAGATCAGAATACAAATAAGTGAAAGAGGTAACAGAGAAACATGAGAAAAGATCAGTGAAACTGGAGCCAGGTTTTTTGTTTGTTTGTTTGTTTGTTTGTTTTGAAAAATAAATAAAAATGACAGACCTTTACTTGGACTAAGGAAACATAAGATTCAAAATTGGAAATGAAAGAGGCATTACCTTGATAACACAGAAATACAAAGGAACATAAGAGACTACTATGAACAATTATAGGCCAATAAAATGGATAATCTAGAAAAAATGGATAAATTCCTAGAAACATACAACCTAACAAGACTGAGTCATGAAGACATAAAACATCTGAACGGATCAGAAATGAGTAAAGAGATTGAATCAGTAATCAAAAACCTCCCAGCAAAGAAAGTCCAGGATCAGTTGGTCTCTCTGGTGAATTCTATCAAACATTAAAGAAAAATTAATGCCAATTCTTCTCAAACTCTCTAAAAAATTGGAAAGGAGGAAATACTTCCTGACTTACTTTACGAGGCTAGCATTACCATCATATCAAAGCCAGATAAGGACATCACAAGAAAACTATAGGCCAATGTCCCTGATGAATATACATACAGTAGATGTCTCTGCAAAAAGTTCTTAAGAAAATGTTAGCAAATTGAATTCAGTAGCACATTAAAAGGATCATAGACTATGATCAAAGGGGATTTATCTCTGGGATACAAGATGTTTCATCATATGCAAATCATAAATATGTTACATCACATTAATAGAATGAGAGATAAATAGCACATGATCATCTCAATAGCTACAGAAAAAGTATTTGACAAAGTACAGCTTTCCTTCCTGATTAAAAAACTCTAAACAAATTAGGTATAGAAGAGTATAACTCAACATAATAAAAAGCCATATATGACAAGCCCACAGGTAACATTATACTCAACAGTGAAAGGCTGAAGATCAGGAACAAGAAAAGGGTGCCCACTCTCACTACTCTTATTTAAAATAGTACTTGAAATCTTAGCTGGAGAACTTAGACAAGAAAAAAGAAACGTGGAGGGGTCAAGATGGCAGAGAAGTAGCAGGCTGAGACTACATCAGGTAACAGGAGATCAGCTAGATAGCTTATCAAACCATTGTGAACACCTACAAATCCAACAGGAGATTGAAGAGAAGAAGAGCAACAATTCTAGAAACAGAAAATCGACCACTTTATGAAAGATAGGACTGGCGAAATGAATCCAAAGCCACGGGAAAATAGACCGTGGGGAGAGGGGCCGGCTCCCGGCAAGTGGTGGAAGAATGGAGGACAAAATCAGGACTTTTAAAAGTCTGCTCCACTGAGGGACAACGCTCCAGAGGCTAAACCGGGGTGAAGCCCACGCAGGGTCAGCGTGGCCCCAGGTCCTGTGGGGTCACAGAAAGATCGGGGGTGTCTGAGTGTCGCAGAGCTTGCAGGTATTAGAGCGGGGAATCCGGCTACAGAGACGGAGCTGAGGAGTGAGCTCTCAACTCGGGCTTACCTTGAACAGTAATCCGTGGCACAGGCCACTGCTCTGTGAGTGAGGTCCCCACAAGATCCGGGCAGGCATCCCCTGGGGTAGCTCAGGGATCTGCGGGGTTCGGATACTCCAGGCGGAGCTGTGTGCCAGAGACAGAGACACTTGGTCACAGGCTGGGTGAACTCAGAGCGCAGCCGGAGCCAGGGAGACGGGAGTGATTGGGCGCTTTTCTCTGAGGTCGCACTGAGGAATGGGACCCCGAGCTCTTGGCTCCTCTGGGCCGCAGACTAGGAGGCCGCCATATTCATTCCCGTCCTCCGGAACTGTACGGAAAGCGTTCAGGGATCAAAAGCTCCCGAAAGCGAACCCGAGCGGATTACTTAGCCTGGCCCCTTAAGGGCAGTGCAATTCCGCCTCGAGCAAAGACACTTGAGAATCACTACAACAGGCCCCTCCCCGAGAAGATCAACAAGAAACCCAGCCAAGACCAAGTTCACTTATCAAGGAGAACAGTGGAATTCCAGAGGAGGAGAAAGCAAAGCATGGAATTCATGGTTTTTTCCCCATGATTCTTTAGTCTTGCAGTTAATTAATTTTTTCAATTTTATTTTTTTTCTTCTAAATTTTTTTTAACTTTTACCCTTTCCTCTTAACGTTTTAAACTAAATTATCTTAACAATACCTTCATTAAAAAATAATAATAATCTTTTTTGAACCTTCATTATTATAGTCATATTTTATCCTTCATTGTATCTAACTTTATTTTTTGTATACACATAGGGTTTTTTTCTTCTAAAAAAATTTGGGGTACAACTTCTTCTAATAGATCAAAATATACCCTAAATCTAGTTCCGGGCTTCTTCTAGTCTCCAGCCCAAGCAAATTCTCTCCACTTTCTTTTTCTTTATTCTCCCAACCAACTTACTTTATCAACTCCTTTTTTAGAAATTTAAAAAAAAAATTTTTTTTTTCATCTTTATAGGCATATTCCATCCCTTCATTGTGTTTACCCTTACATATGTTTTTCATTCTTTAAAATTTTGGGAGGTAGTTTCTTCCAAGAGACTAAAATACTCCCAAAATTAAGTGGGTGACCCTGTTCTAGTCACCAGTCTAATATATATATATTTTTTTCTTTTCTATATTTTTTCTTTGTTTTCTTTTTCTAGGTTTTTTTTTCTGAACTTCTTTTTATCCCCTTTCTCCCCCCCCCCCATGATTTGGGGTCTCTTTTGATTTGGTTAAAGCCATTTTCCTGGGGTGTTTGCCACCCTTTTAGTATTTTATTTGCTCCTTCATATATTCTTATCTGGACAAAATGACAAGGCGGAAAAACTCACCACAAAAAAAAAAGAACAAGAGGCAGTACTGAAGGCTAGGGACCTAATCAATATGGACATTGGTAATATGTCAGATCTAGAGTTCAGAATGACGATTCTCAAGGTTCTAGCTGGGCTCGAAAAAGGCATGGAAGATATTGGAGAAACCCTCCCTGGAGAGATAAAAGCCCTTTCTGGAGAAATAAAAGAATGAAAATCTAACCAAGTTGAAATAAAAAAAGCTATTAATGAGGTGCAATAAAAAATGGAGGCTCTTACTGCTAGGATAAACGAGGCAGAAGAATTAGTGATATAAAAGACTAAATGACAGAGAATAAAGAAGCTGAGCAAAAGAGAGACAAACAAATACTGGACCATGAAGGGAGAAATCAAGAGATAAGTGACACCATAAGATGAAACAACATTAGAATAATTGGGATTCCAGAAGAAGAAGAAAGAGAGAGGGGAGCAGAAGGTATATTGGAGAGAATTATTGGAGAGAATTTTCCCAATATGGCAAAGGGAACAAGCATCAAAATCCAGGAGGTGCAGAACCCCCCTCAAAATCAATAAGAATAGGTCCACACCCTGTCACCTAATAGTAAAATTTACAAGTCTTAGCAACAAAGAGAAAATCCTGAAAGCAGCCTAGGAAAAGAAGTCTGTAACTTACGATGGTAAAAATATTAGATTGGCAGTAGACTTATCCACAGAGACCTGGCAGGCCAGAAAGAGCTGGCATGATATATTCAGAGCACTAAACGAGAAAAACATGCAGCCAAGAATACTATATCTAGCTAGGCTATCATTGAAAATAGAAGGAGAGATAAAAAGCTTCCAGGACAAACAAAAACTGAAAGAATGTGCAAACACCAAACCAGCTCTACAGGAAATACTGAAAGGGGTCCTCTAAGCAAAGAGAGAGCCTAAAAGTAGTAGATCAAAAAGGAACAGAGACAATATACAGTAACAGTCACCTTCCGGGCAGTACAATGACACTAAATTCATATCTCTCAATACTTACCCTGAATGTAAATGGGCTAAATGCCCCAATCAAAAGACACAGGGTATCAGAATGGATAAAAAAACAAAACCCATCAATATGTTGCCTACAAGAAACTCATTTTAGACCCGAAGACACCTTCAGTTGTAAAGTGAGGGGGTGGAAAACAATTTACCACGCTAATGGACATCAAAAGAAAGCTGGGGTGGCAATCCTTATATCAGATCAATTAGATTTTAAGCCAAAGACTCTAATAAGAAATGAGGAAGGACACTATATCATATTCGAAGGGTCTGTCCAACAAGAAGCTCTAACAATTTAAAATATCTATGCCCCTAACATGGGAGTAGCCAACTATATAAACCAATTAATAACAAAATCAAAGAAACACATCGACAATAATACAATAATAGTAGGGGACTTTAACACTCCCCTCACTGAAATGGACAGATCATCCAAGCAAAAGATCAACAAGGAAATAAAGGCCTTAAATGACACACTGGAACAGATGGACATCACAGATATATTCAGAACATTCCATCCCAAAGTAACAGAATACACATTCTTCTCTAGTGCATGTGGGACATTCTCCAGAATAGACCACATCCTGAGACATAATGCAGGTCTCAACCAGTATCAAAAGATTGGGATCATTCCCTGCTCATTTTCAGACCACAATGCTCTGAAGCTAGAACTCAATCACAAGAGGAAATTTGGAAAGAACCCAAATACATGGAGACTAAACAGCATCATTCTAAAGAATGAATGGGTCAACCAGGAAATTAAAGAAGAATTGAAAAAATTCATGGAAACAAATGATAATGAAAACACAACTGTTCAAAATCTGCGGGACACAGCAAAGGCAGTCCTGGGAGGAAAATATATAGCAATACAAGCCTTTCTCAAGAAACAAGAAAGGTCCCAAATACACAACCTAACCCTACACCTAAAGGAGCTGGAGAAAGAACAACAAAGAAAGCCTAAACCCAGCAGGAGATGAGAAATAATAAAGGTCAGAGCAGAAATCAATGAAATAGAAACAAAAACAAAACAAAACAAAACAAAAAAAACACGAAACTAGGAGCTGGTTCTTTGAAAGAATTAATAAGATTGATAACCCCCTGGCCAGACTTATCCAAAAAATGGAAAAAAAAAAAAAAAAAGAGAGAGAGAGAGAGAGAGAGAGAAAGGACCCAAATAAATGAAATCATGAATGAAAGAGGAGAGATCACAACCAACAGCAAAGAAATACAAACAATTATAAGAACATACTATGAGCAACTCTACACCAACAAATTTGATAATCTGGAAGATATGGATGCATTCCTAGAGACATATAAACTACCACAACTGAACCAGGAAGAAATAGAAAACCTGATCAGACCCATAACCAGTAAGGAGATTGAAACAGTCATCAAAAATCTCCAAACAAATAAAAGCCCAGGGCTAGATGGCTTCCCAGGGGAATTCTACCAAACATTTAAAGAAGAATTAGTTCCTATTCTCCTGTAACTGTTCCAAAAAATAGAAATGGAAGGAAAACTTCCAAACTCATTTTATGAGGCCAGCATCACCTTGATCCCAAAACCAGACAAGGATCCTATCAAAAAAGAGAATTACAGACCAATATCCTTGATGAACACAGATGCGAAAATTCTCACCAAAATACTAGCCAGTAGGATCCAACAGTACATTAAAAGGATTATTCACCATGACCAAGTGGGATTTATTCTAGGGCTGCAAGGTTGGTTCAACATCCGCAAATCAATCAGTGTGATACAATACATTAATAAAAGAAAAGAATGAGAACCATATGATACTCTCAATAGATGCTGAAAAAACATTTGACAAAGTACAGCATCCCTTCCTGATCAAAACTCTTCAAAGTGTAGGGACAGAGGGCACATACCTCAATATTATCAAAGCCATCTATGAAAAACCCACTGCAAATATCATTCTCAATGGAGAAAAACTGAAAGCTTTTCCACTAAGATCAGGAACACGGCAGGGATGTCCTTTATCACCACTGCTATTCAACATAGTACTAGAAGTCCTAGGCTCAGCAATCAGACAACAAAAAGAAATTAGAAGCATCCAAATCGGTAAAGAAGAAATCAAACTATCAGTCTTTGCAGATGATGTGATACTATATGTGGAAAACCCAAAAGACTCCACTGCAAAACTGCTAGAACTTGTACAGGAATTCAGTAAAGTGTCAGGATATAAAGTCAATGCACAGAAATCAGTTGCATTTCTTTACACCAACAAGAAGACAGAAGAAAGAGAAATTAAGGAGTCAATCCCATTTACAATTGGACCCCAAACCATAGGTACCTGGGAATAAACCTAACCAAAGAGGCAAAGAATCTGTACTCAGAAAACTGTAAAGTACTCATGAAAGAAATTGAGGAAGACACAAAGAAATGGAAAAATGTTCCATGCTCCTGGATTGGAAGAACAAATATTATGAAAATGTCTATGCTACCTAAAGCAATCTACACATTTAATTCAATCCCTATCAAAATCCCATCCATTTTTTTCAAAGAAATGGAACAAATAATCCTAAAGTTTATATGGAACCAGAAAAGACCTTGAATAGCCAAAGGAATATTGAAAAAGAAAGCCAAAGGTGGTGGCATCACAATTCCGGACTTCAAGCTCTATTACAAAGCTGTCGTCACCAAGACAGTATGGTACTGTCACAAAAAGACACATAGATCAGTGGAACAGAATAGAGAGCCCAGAAATAGACCCTCAACTTTATGGTCAACTAATCTTCGATAAAGGAGGAAAGAATGACCAATGGAAAAAAGACAGCCTCTTGAGCAAATGGTGTTGGGAAAATTGGACAGCCACATGCAGAAAAATGAAATTGGACCATTTCCTTACACCACACACGAAAATAGACTCAAAATGGATGAAGGACCTCAGTGTGAGAAAGGAATCCATCCAAATCCTTGAGGAGAACACAGGCAGCAACCTCTTTGACCTCAGCCACAGCAACTTCTTCCTAGGAACATCGCCAAAGGCAAGGGAAGCAAGGGCAAAAATGAACTATTGGGATTTCATCAAGATCAAAAGCTTTTGCATAGCAAAGGAAACAGTTAACAAAACCAAAAGACAACTCTCAGAATGGGAGAAGATATTTGCAAACAACATATCAGATAAAGGGCTAGTATCCAAAATCTATAAAGAGCTTAGCAAACTCAACACCCAAAGAATAAATAATCCAATCAAGAAATGGTCAGAGGACATGAACAGACTTTTCTGCAAAGAAGGCATCCAAATGGCAAACAGACACATGAAAAAATGCTCCACATCACTCGGCATCAGGGAAATACAAATCAAAACCACAGTGAGATACCACCTCACACCAGTCAGAATGGCTAAAATTAACAAGTCAGGAAATGACAGATGCTGGCAAGGATGTGGAGAAAGAGGAACCCTCCTACACTGTTGGTTGGAATGCAAGCTGGTGCAACCACTCTGGAAAACAGTATGGAGGTTCCTCAAAAAGTTGAAAATAGAGCTACCCTATGACCCAGCAATTGCACTACTGGGTATTTACCCTAAAAATACAAACAGAGTGATCCAAAGGGGCACGTGCACCCAAATGTTTATAGCAGCAATGTCCACAATAGCCAAACTATGGAAAGAACCTAGATGTCCATCAACAGATGAATGGATAAAGAAGATGTGGTATATATATACAATGGAACACTATGCAGCCATCAAAAGAAATGAAATCTTGCCATTTGCGACGACGTGGATGGAACTAGAGGGTATTATGCTTAGTGAAATAAGTCAATCAGAGAAAGACAACTATCATATGATCTCCCTGAAATGAGGAAGTGGAGATGCAAGTGGGTGGTTTGGGGGAGTATGAAAAGAATAAATGAAACAAGATGGGATCAGGAGGGAGACAAACCATAAATGACTCTTAATCTCGCAGAACAAACTGAGGGTTGCTGTGGGGAGGGGAGTCGGGAGAGGGTGGTGGGGTTATGGACATTGGGGGGCGGTGTGTGCTGTGGTGAGTGCTGTGAAGTGTGTAAACCTGGCGATTCACAGACCTGTACCCCTGGGGCTAAAAATACATTATATGTTTATTTAAAAAAAAAAAAAAGTTCATTTAAAAAAAAAAAGAAAATAAAGAAATGCAAGGGGTGCCTGAGTGGCTCAGTGGGTTAAAGCCTCTGCCTTCGGCTTGGGTCATGTTCTCAGGGTCCTGGGATTGAGCCCCTCGTAGGACTCTCTGCTCGGCGGGGAACCTGCTTCCTCCTCTCTCTCTGCCTGAGTCTTTGCCTACTTGTGATCTCTGTCTGTCAAATAAATAAATAAAATCTTTAAAAAAAAAAGAAAAGAAAAGAAAAAAGAAATGCAAGGCATTCATATTGGAAAGACAGAAGTGAAATTGTCTTTATTTGCAAATGTTACGATATTATGTATAGAAAATCCTAAAGACTCTACCAAAAACTGTTAGAACTAATCAATGAATTTGGTTAAGTTGCAGGATTCAAACCAGCATACAGAAGTCAGTTGAATTCCTGTATACTAACAATGAAATATCTGAAAAATAAATAAAGAAAATCCTATTCGTGATAGCATTCAAAACCAATAAAATACTTAGGAATAAATTTAGCAAAGGAGGTGAAAGATCTTTACACTGAAAACTGTAAGATTTTGTTGAAAGAAATTAAAGAAGACAAAATAAATGGAAATATATACCATGTTCATGAATCATAAATATTAATATTGTTAAAATGTCCATACTACGCAAAGCCATCTATAGATTCAGTGCAGTTCCTATAAAAATTTCAATGGCATTTTTCACAGAAAAAAAAAAAGGGCAACAATTCTAAAATGTGTATGGAACCACAGACCTTGAATATCTAGAAAAATCTTGAGAAAGAACAAAGCTGGAGATATCACACTTCCAAATTTCAATCTATACTACAAAACTATGGTAATCAAAACTGTGTATGTATACTAATATATGTATATGTGTACATATGTATACTAATCAAGAGAGTATGGTGCTGGCATAAAAATAGACACATTGACCAAGAAATGGAATTAAGAACCCAGAAAAAAAAAATGCATAACTGCTCAACTCATATATAACAAGGAAGCCAAGAATACTCAGTGGGGAAAGGATAGGCTCTTTAATAAATGGTGCTGAGAAAACTGGACAATCACGTGTATAAGAATGAAGTTGGACTCTCGTCTTACATCACTCATAAAAATTAAACATATTAAAGACTTAAACATAAGGTCTGAAACCATAAGACTTCTTTCTAGGGGGAAAAAAACCTCCTTGACATTGGTCTTGGTAATGATTTCTTGTATACGACACCAAAACCAAGCAACAAAAGCAAAATTCAGTAAGTGGGACTACATCAAACTAAAGAGCTTCTGCACAGGACACCTAGGTGGCTCAGTCAGTTAAGCATTTGCCTTTGGCTCAGGTCATGATCCCAGGGTCCTGGGATTGAGCTCTGCATGGGCTCTCTGCTCACTAGGGAGCCTGCTTCTCCTTCCTCTGCAGCCCCCCTGCTTGTGATCTCTCTCTCTGTCAAATAAATAAATCTTTAAAAAGCTTATGCACAGCAAAAAGAAACATCAACAAAATGAAAAGGCAACCGAAAGAATGGGAGCAAGTATTTGCAAATCATGTATATGATAAGGGATTAATATCCAAGATATATAAGGAACTCCTACAACTCACTAGCAAAAATATATATAAACAATCTGATTTAGAAGTAGGTAGAGGAGAGGTGCCTGTCTCTCTCAGTCCGCAGAGCATGCAGCTCTTGATCTTGAAGTTGTGAGTTTGCCCTACATTGGGTATAGAGAGTACTTAAAAATAAAATCTTAAGGGGCGCCTGGGTGGCTCAGTGGGTTAAGCCACTGCCTTCGGCTCAGGTCATGATCTCAGTGTCCTGGGATCGAGTCCCGCATCGGGCTCTCTGCTCATCGGGGAGCCTGCTTCCCTCTGTCTCTCTCTGCCTGCCTCTGTCTACTGTGATCTCTCTCTGTCAAATAAATAAATAAAATCTTAAAAAAAATAAAATAAAATAAAATAAAATCTTAAGAAAAAAAAAATAGAGGAACTGAACTGATATTTTCCCAAAGAAGACATAGAAGTGGCCAGCAAGTACATGAAAAGGTGCTCAACATCACCAATCACAAGGGAAATGCAAACCAAACTTCAAGGAGATATCACCTCACAATTGTTAGAATGACTGCCATTAAAAAGGTGAGAGTTAGTAAGTGTTTGGTGAAGATGTGGTGGAAAGGGGAACGCTTGTGCACTGTTGGTAGAATGTAAACTGATAAAGCCCCTATGGAAAGCAATGTGGATGTACCTCAAAAAATTAAAAATAGAACTACCATATGATCCAGCAATCCTACTTCTAGGTATACATCCAAAGGAAATGTAACGAGGCTCTCAAAAAGATATCTACTCCCCCATGTCTGTTGTCGGATTATTCACAAGAGCCAAGATATGGAACCAACCTAAAGGTCTTTCTGCAGATGAATGGATAGAGAAGGTGTGGTAAACGTATTATGGATTATTATTTAGCCATGAGAAAGAAGGAGATCCTTCCATTTGCAATAATATAGATGGACCTGGATGGCATTATGTTAAATGACATAAATAACGTTAATAGACAAAGACTTTATATATTATCTCACATGAAGAATCTAAGAAAGCTGAACTTTTAGAGACTAGAATGGTGGTTGTCAGGGTCTGAGTGGTGAGGGGGAAAATAGGAAAATGTTGGTCCAGCGGTATAAACTTCCAGTTATAAGTTTGAGATCTAATGTATAGCACAGTGACTGTAATTAAGAATGCTGCATTATATGCTTGAAAGTTGCTGAAAGACTAGATCTTAAAAGTTCTCATCACAGGGGCGCCTGGGTGGCTCAGTGGGTTAGGCTGCTGCCTTTGGCTCAGGTCATGATCTCGGGGTCCTGGTATCGAGTCCCGCATCGGGCTCTCTGCTCGGCAGGAAGCCTGCTTCCCTCTCTCTCTCTGCCTGCCTCTCCGTCTACTTGTGATCTCTCTCTGTCAAATAAATAAATAACATCTTTAAAAAAAAAAGATTATTAAAAAAAAAAAAGTTCTCATCACAGAAAAGAATCGGTAATTATGTGAGGTGATGGAGGTGTCCTAAGTAATACTACTGTGGTAATCATTTCACAATATAACAGTGTATCAAAGCAACACATTGCACACCTTAAACTTTCACAGTGTTATGTGTTAATTATATCAATATGTAAAGTTGCAAAAAATTAAATTTTAAAAACTCACTTCCTCGAGTCTCAGTAGTCACATTTTTAGTGTTCTTGTGGCTAGTGGTTACTATGTTGCATATCATGAATATTGAACATTTCCATCAGTGCAGAAAATTTTATTGGACAGCACTGTATCTAAAACATGCAGATTTAAGAGATAGTGTACAAATGTAGTTAGGAGATAAACTCCAGGTTATAACAGTTAATTTAATCTTCCTTTTTAAAAAAGGAAGTTCAGATTGAGTTTCCTTAGAATAGTGAGTAAGACTGTTTAAAGGTCTTATGTATCTATAATTTGTAAAAGTTATTTGTTCTAATTAGGCTTCTCTGCTTTTCTTTGTCATTAGTCCCTGTCAATAAACGATTATTTGTTTAGATTTTACTCTTTAATTTCACCATAGAGACCTAGTTAATATTTTCATACACTAACACTATAGGAGAAAGGGTCTTTTTTAAACTAAAAATGATTATTCTTCATGATAGAAATATAATTTTTAGATTTTTTTCATATTTTGATCACCTCAGTGAATATTTTTACTCATTGAACACATTCAGTTGGAGCTGGCTTTCCTTTTTAGATTTAAAGCTTTATTTTAATCACATTATATTTAGATTTTGCTAATCAAAAAGCATATACTCATTCTGTTAGAAAAGCTTATCATGGCTACCGCATAACTCTTAGAGGTAAGGGCAGAGATGAGGATTATGGCTTTTCATCAGCAGTGATACCCTATGCCATTATGCTCAGCAGTAAAAGATGGAACGACTCACGAAGTTTCAGCATTCAAGGTTGAGTGTAGACTATATAATGGCCAAGTGCTTAAATGATTTACAAATCTTTGGCCTGAAAGAGTTTTTGTCAAGTCTAAACCAAAGAATTTTTCAGAATCCTTTGAAAAGGATAGTGAGATTGGTTTAAATCTGATAAAATTCAATTAATTTTTCTTCAAGCATCACACCACAGACTGGGCTGTTGATTCAGATGTTGCAGCCTGGATAAAATCCAAAAGGCTCAACCTAGGAGAGTCAGGTTTGCTTCTTCAAAACCCAGCTGAATACCATCCTCTCCTTGAAGCAGTTCATTCTTTCCCCAGCTGGGATTAATCATTCCCTCTGTGATCTTTCATAGCACTTTAGTTACATCTCTGTTGTAATTATCACACTCTTTGATATAAAACCCCCAGCACTTTTTATTGTGTCCCAAAGTATATGCAGTCTTGGCTTTTTCTTTCCCCTCTGTCCCTTCCTCCCTTCCTCCTTCCTTCTTACTGCCTCTAGGATTACATTTAAACTCATCATTCAGATCTTCAGGGCTCTCTTAGAAATCTGTCTTTGTTTCTCATTGCTCTAGTATGGATTTGGCCAAGCTGAACTATCCACTGCTCAGATATATACCTTATTCTCATATATAGAGAGGGGGGCAGGGGAAATGGAGAGAGCAGGAAAGTGATTGATTGAGACTGAGATAGAGAGGAATTTGGGGTGGCTTTTTCTTTCCTTTTAATTTCTGCGTGTTATGAAGCAACATGGTTAAACATGTGCTCTGGAGTCCCTCCTCTATAGCTTCCTAGGATGTGCTCTTGAGCAGATTCCTCTGTAATCCTGCCTAAACCTCACCTTCTACAAATCTAGTGCTGTATTGCCTATATTAGCCTGCCCTCTCAAGGATTAAACGGTAATTTTTTTTGTAAAATACTTACTGCCTGGGAGATAGTAATACACACGCGCGCGCGCGCACACACACACACACACACACACACACACACGAAGGGTACTCTTTTTTTATCCATTTGCAAACATACATGAACTTCCTTGTATGTCTGTGAATATAAAGTCATAACTATTAAAAATTATTTTTATTAACATATGATGTATTATTTGCCCCAGGGGTACAGGTCTGTGAATCATCAGGCTTACACATTTCACAGCATTCACCATAGCCCATACCCTCCCCAGTGTCCATCACCCCACAGCCACGATCTCCCTACCCCCACCCCCCAGCAACCCTCAGTTTGTTTCATGAGATTAAGAGTCTCCTATGATTAGTCTCCCTCCCGATCCCATCTTGTTTCATTTTTTTCCTTCCCTAGCCCCCACAGCCCCCTGTCCTGCATCTCAAATTCCTCATGTCAGAGAGATCATATGATAATTGTCTTTTTTCTGATTGTAAAGTCTTAACTTTTAATGCTACCCAGCACCTGCATATTTCAAAACGTGTTCTAAAAAAAAAAAATGTTATACAAATAAACAGTTATTTCATTAATTTTCTCTCTTTTTATTAGGATGAGGGAAGACTCTAATACTCATGGAGCTATACTCTGTGCTGGCCTCTGTCTTAGGCACTCATTTATAAATACCTTCTTGGTTCATAAACTACACGGGAAGGAAACATTAATCCCGTATTGCTGAGGAAGAAACAGTGTCTCAGAGAGGTTGCGTTAAGTGACCCAAGATTACGTAGTAAGTGAGAGTCAGGATTATACTGTCCACCACAATGTGCTGCTGCTTACACCCAGTGACAGAAATAACTTCTGTATGTACAGTGACAATAAATCTCAACTTGAAGTCTAACAAAGGATTTTTCTTACACTAAAATCTTTAGGATGGATTCTGTTTTGTGTAGTAGTTGACATTAGGCCTATTTCACAAGGTTCAGGAATAAGGCAGTGGGGCTTTATTTACTAATGTCAGTCTTACCAAAGAGCTAGAAATGTCAAAGTTATTAAACATGCCTGCTTGAGTGATAAAGATCACTACATTGTCAACGTTTTAAAGAAAGAGGAACATTTGTCTTTATCATTTCTGTCTGGTCTTCAGTGTTCTTTACACCTCTTTCTGTTTTCAGAAATGCCAGAATTACCTAGAAAATTCTACACCAGTTTTGAAATACACCGCTTTGTTTGTCTTGAGGTTTTTGTTTTATTTTTGCCATTGCCTGATTTTGTTTTTATCGTAGACAGGTCTAATTTGTAGAATCATAGAGTGCAGTGCTGGTTAGTCAGATGTACACACCATGTTTTAAGCTGTAAGTCTTAAGGTCTGAATGCTAGTTGACTTCCATTTGACAGTGTTTAGAGTGCTCTTATCAAGCCCAGAATACTGGTCAAGACTTCTTTGTTATTGTTGAATTAGGTTGTTTTGTTTCTTACTGCTTCTTTTGCTCTTAAAACAAGCTTGCTAATAATGATAATTACCAGATGATTTATCTAGTGAGAACTCATAGCACATCATTTTTTAAGGGAAGAAAAAGGCGGGGGAGAGTAAATAATAAACTATCTTTTTTCCTAATCACTGTATTCCAGAAGTGAACTAAATGGATCCCTTGGTCAGATTTTAGTTTCATGTGAATTTCTTCTTCCTCCTTTATTTTTCCTCCAAAGAAAGGTGCTTTCACACATAGAGAGAGGCGTGGCCAAATGGTATGTGTGGCAGAGGGATGTTGGAGGAGGAATCTGAGGGACATGGATGGTATTTTCATTGGGATAGCATCTTGGAGGTTAATGTGTTGACTATAATATAAAATATGTGTTTCTGGAAAGAATAGGCAGAGATAATGAAGATTTGTCTCAAATTCCTAGTGATCTTGGTATAGTCATTTACAATGGAAGTTAGAGATTGTAACAGAATATGTCAGTCTTCCTCCCCTCCCCCCACTAACATTGACTGCAGAGGGGAAGGATGCAGGAAGTACACACATCAATGGAATGAGCTTATAGTTCCTTTGGCAAGTGGTGACTGCATTCAATAAACTGGTCAGTAAGGACTACAGATGGCAGAGTGCTGGGCTGGTGAAGTACTCTTGGCCACATGAGGCGAGAGGTTAAATTTCTTTCATAGTTCCCTTAATAATATAGTTTTAACTGATTAACTCTAGTCCTAGATAGGTTATTTTTCCTATATGTTGGCACAAATGCTCTACTCACACATATTTTACCCCATTTCTGTATTTTTTAATAATAATAATGATACTACTAACTACCATTTATTGAACACTTATATCGTGTCATGAACTAGTCTAAGTTCTATATATGTTTTAGCCCATTTAATCTTCCCAGCAACCCAGTGAAGGTAGGAGTTACTTTTCTCACCCAACAAGGAGAGTTAACCAAACTGCTCAAGGTCATACAACTAGCAGAGATTTATTTTTTTTACTTAATTTTTTTCCCTTACATTTAATTTTTATTCTGTGTTACCTCTATGTTTTTGTGATTAACTGTAGACTAAAGCCCCACATAAGGACAACTCTGACTGAAAACTATTTGACCTTTTAGAAATTGTTGACAGTTTTTTAGCCCTTTAATGAGAGAATTGAATTAGAGTTCAGTGCATTTTTTGCAAGTGGTGAATTATTCAGTAAGTCTCCATTTCCCATCAGTTGAGATTTTTTTTTTTAAAGTTTTTATTTTCTACTATGTCTTGGCCATATCTCACATTCCCAGGTGAGTATAGAGGGCTTCTGTTTTTTTCAATCAACTGAAAAACAACAAATAATGCTTTTTAAGAACCCATTGCTTTTAACATAAAATTGCTTAAAACTTGCCTTTTGATACTTATTGAATAAGATGTTTATAGTTAGTTATAGCTTATGTGTTTAACTTATACACTTAGAAAAAGAGAGAAAAAATAGCAATTTAAATGATGTGGGCAATCAGATATGCCTGCCTCCCCTCTTTGTGAGCATGTATCCTGAAGGGAATGGGCAATTGGAATATGGATTTATTATCCCCTTCGTTGGTTTTAGTTACTGTGTGCCACTCACTGAGCATTGGATTCTGTTTGGTATGATTATTTCTTATACAACATGACCCATGAAAACACGCCAACAACTGGAAAAAAGTAAGCTATCCCAAGGCTGGAAGAAAAACAGGCTTGCCATACTTACTGACAAAGCATGCATTGGTCTGTAACAGATTTTCCCAGGGTAATTTCAACAAATGTGTAATTTCTGCCTTGTATGTTTGCTTTAGAGCTAACTCCCTTATGTGACTCCTCTGTGTTGAGTGCCTGTTTGATGCCAGGTACTGTAAAAGTGCTAAAAAGAGGAAAATTTGTTTTGTCCTTCAAATTTTTCAGTCTTGATAGCTCATAGGTTAGGAAGGGCAACTTTAGGTAATGGAGAAGACAAGTATCATGAAATTAATAGGCAACGGCTTATATGTTGCTATGATATGACCCAAATAGTTTATTTGGGATGTTCTGTTAACTTAAAAAAAATCAGTAAGTTTTTGAACACAGTGGTATGTGTGGAAGTGACTTGCTAAATTCTCCAGGGGCTTATTGATTTGGAAGCAAGAGTTTCTGTCCTATAAAATCTCATAAAACTCTTTTTTCAGTTCTCACATATGCTTCACAGTATTCACATGACTATCATGCCATTTTGGTTGTACCTGTCTTTACATCATATATACACATATGTATATGTTTTCTTTTAGGTTTCTATATATGCTGTACCAGAAAAGATTGGTCAAGTTCACCATGCCTTGGAAACAACTGTGAAGCTTCTTGAATTCTATCAAAACTACTTTGAAATTCAATACCCGCTTAAGAAATTGGGTAAGAATCAAACAATGCCTCTGATTTTCATTACTTTTACAACCTAGATTCATTTTGCAAATGTTTTTTTAGAAAACTTTTGCCAAAGTTATTTTAAAAGAAAACTAAGAAACACTTAAATCTTTAAAAATTGTCTCTATTTGTTGAGATTATTCAGATTCCATAAAAACATCTAAATGTGGAGCTTAAAACACTTAGAAGTTTATGGAGGTGTTAAAAGGGCTTACACAGTGTATAAGCTGTGTACGTGGAAATTTGCTTAGGGCTTAGTCTGGAGTTTGACTAATTCTCACCTCCTAAGAAATTCCTGATTCAAATAACAAGAATTGAGTATTGGGAGCTCAGGAAAGCAAGAGCATGTCAGAGCTGTTTAACCAGGAGCTAGATAGAGGAATGTCGGATCTGTACCTTATCCTCCCTGCTCTAAAAAGTTGATTCATTGTGAAGGAATTAGGTTTCTCTTCCTTCGCTAAGTGACAGGGGAGCAGTGACTCTAAAGGGATGGTTCAGGTCTTTCTCAACTGACTGACAGGTGGGGAACGTACAAGACAGGAGTAGGTTTCCATTTGCTGAGTATAAAATGACCTCACTGTCTCCTGATTCACAGTGATAAACCAATGGGTAAAATATTTTTATTTAGGGAGTGCCCTAGATGAAGGAAAGTTGATCACTTCTTTCTTCTCATATCCAGATTTGGTGGCTATTCCTGACTTTGAAGCAGGAGCAATGGAAAATTGGGGTTTGCTCACCTTCCGAGAAGAAACACTTCTGTATGACAACAATACTTCTTCAGTGGTGGACAGAAAACTGGTTACTAAAATTATTGCTCATGAGCTATCCCATCAGGTATTAGTAGCCAAGAATATTGTATTTCATTTCTCTTTTATATCCTAGAGTTTTAGAGTAGAATTAGATGCTAATAAGAAATTTAGTGTTTTATTGTAGTATCACCTTCTTTCATAATAAAGTGGTGTTTTCTTTTTTTTTTTAGATTTATTTATTTATTTGACAGGGAAATAGTGAGAGCAGGAACACAAGCAGGGGGAGTGGGAGAAGGAGAAGCAGGCTTCCCGACAAGCAGGGAGCCTGATGTGGGTCTCAATCCCAGGACCCTGGGATCATGACCTGAGCTGAAGGCAGATGCCTAATGACTGAGCCACCCAGGTGCCCCTGGGTGTTTTCTAACACAAACTTGATTTCAAATGAAAATGCCTTCTCATGTTTGTGTAGCATTTTACAGTTTATAAAGCATTTGCACATCCATTATCTCACTTACTTTTCATAACTGCTCTGAGGTAGGTGATAATCCCAATTTACAGATATGGAAACTGAGACTCAGTTTAAATAAATGACTTACCCAAAGTCATACAATTAATAATTGGCAGCACTGGGCTTGAAGACCACTGTCTACTCAAGATCTGCCTCTCCTTTCTTGCCCTGTAATGATAGAGATCTATTTCACCCCTGACAGATGCCAGCTGCTCAGTATAGCTTTGTGGTGGACAAACCCCTCCCCTAAATTTCACTCTGTTCTCAAAACTCTTGGACTGTAGTTGTCAGGACTAGATTTATGTTTTCTTCTCCTGCTCAAACTGTGTTCTTTGTTAATTTGAGAGAGGGAGGGTACTCTTTGTATGATAAGGAGAAAAAGAAAGAAAATTATGTGGGTATGTGAACATCCTGTTTTCTTCCCCAATACCTCGTCTTTCTTTTGTCCCTTGCTGAGGGGCTTAACAGTGTTGGGTATGGGGGTGCCTGGGTGGCTCTCTGGGTTAAAGCCTCTGCCTTCAGCTCAGGTCATGATATCAGGGTCCTGGGATCGAACCCCGCATTGGGCTTTCTCCTCAGAAGGAAGACTGCTTCCCTCTCTCTCTCTGCCTGCCTCTCTGCCTACTTGTGATTTCTCTCTCTGTCAAATAAATAAATAAAATCTAAAAACAAAACAAAACAGTGTTGGGTATGGTTTGGGGGTGTCACGATGGAAGGGGGACGTGGAAGAAGAGTAGCACATGCTCTGGTCAGTTTGCTTCCTGTCTCAAACACCATATATGTGCAACTCTGGAGCCCTTGTGAACACTTCGTAACAGGCTGACATCTGAAGCACATTTTTATTGACAGTCATGGTTTTGGGCATGTAGCCACGTTGTCCTTTAGAGGATATCCTCTTGGTCTTTTATGCGTGGAGCCACCCATCACCACTTCTCTGTTACTTCTGCTTTAAGTCTTAGAAACCATATTCCTCTGAAACAGGTTTAAAGATAATATCTTTGAAAAGCATGTTATTATAATTCTCAAAACTGTTCTGTTTCAATACCTAGTAATACTATTTTGCTGCTGGTTTGAGATGAGCCGTAGGCCACACTAAATTGCATACCCACCACTCCATTTTGGGGATTTTTGAGATACCTTTTTTTTAGGAGAGTCTCCTATCATTGTTATCCTTCTTATGGTTATATCATAGAAGAAGACATTTAAAGAACTTTCTGATGCCCTTTATTTATATGCATGCCAACTATCTTAAGGAACGTTACTTGAATTCTGTTTTGAATCCTGTAAATACCTCCTCTCAAGTGCCTGAGGAGAAACATGAAGCCTGGGCTTATGTAGGAAAATCTGTCACATACAAATTTATTTCTTAGTTGTCATGGATGGCTGTAGATAGAATGGAAATAATCTTAATAACTTAATATTAGAAGGTAAAAGAATTTCATTATCTAGGAAATAATACTTTTAATGAAGTGGCTAAAAACTGTTTTTACCTAGCAAACAGTGTGTGTGTTAATTTGATAAATATGCTAATTGTGTTTCTTGCTTGTTTTTCCATTCAACAGAGTAAAATATTAAAATTTTTATTTTCATTTTAGAGTAAATATATACAAATTTTCTCATAAGTGTTTAATTTGAACGTAGTTTCTTTAACTAATAACTATTTTTAAGTAGTTATAATCTGGATATAGGTGATTAATCTGACAATTCAATTATTAGGACATTTTTAAGAATGTAAATACTGTGTTGGTTAGTAGTTTGTTTTTTCCCCACAGTGGTTTGGTAATCTGGTCACAATGGAGTGGTGGAATGATCTGTGGCTAAATGAAGGGTTTGCTACATTCATGCAGTATTTCTCTTTGGAAAAAATATTTAAAGAGCTCTTCAGTGTAAGTACACCGTTTGTTATACATACTCTCATATTTGCCATTTGGAGAAATGAAAGTGTTTCTAGAAAGATAAAATTGATCCTTGTTGCTGATGAATCTTCAACTTCTTGACATTTGGCAATGAAAACTAAGCTTTTATTTATTGAAATGTTTCATTGAAAGCTGAAGTTATGTGAAATTATTTTATACTTTGTTAAGATGAACATTTTAAATCACTTTGTTACATTTTATTTTTAAGAGATGTGGCCCTTCTCCTTGAAGGAATTTAGATAAAGTTGAAAAACCTTTTTTGGACAACAAAACATTTTATCGTTTGTATAAAGAGAGAAAGAAATTAAGACAATGTTATCTCTCTGTTGTTACTGTGATCCTTCTTGTAACATGGTACATAGACCGATACAGACAAGTAATTTGCCCTGTTAAGATACAAACCATATTTTGTACCCTTTCTAAAGGGATATCATTGAGATATCATTCTGTCATAGAGGTCATAATAATGATACTGTATTATTAGACTCTGGAGATGTTTCCTATCATTAGAGATATTTGAACACACCAGGCCGTAGTACAATAGGTATTGCCAAATAATCCAAGCAATAGGTGGAAGTGTGTAAATAAAGATCCCATTCAGCCCTAAAATTCTCTGACTTTATATTAAACTTCCTGGGTATATGATCCAAGACTGTTTCAAAATAGGGATACTCTTAAGAGCTTTTAATCTGAACTTTTTATGTAAGTCCTGTTCAAAAACTTCAGGTGGGTAGAAGGAACTAGAATACTAAGCAAAATATTCTAAATCTATGTGTGTTACTTAATTGAGCAATGAGATATACAGTTTCACCACTTGGTGGTGCCCAGAATGTTTAAAACCTTCTAATGGATATTCTAGGGGAGCTTGTCTACTGAGCTATCAATGAATTCTATTTAAGTGTCATATTTTATTTTGAATGAATCTCAGTTAAGGGAAATGTCTATTATCTTAATAGAAACCATGTATGAAAAGTTGGCTTAAGGACCAATTTTTATTTTTATTTTTTAATTTCAGATGCTATTTTAAAAATGTACACTAACCATTTTAGAATATTTACTTTGATTTTCTCTCTGGACTTGACACATTTGGTTGCTTTAGTAATAGATTCTTAATTTATTCTTACGGCATGGTTTAAGAGACAATGCTTTTCATGTGGCTAGGAAGTTATAATTTTTTTTTTTTTAATTTAAGGAATACAAATGAAAGTTGCTGTATTCCTACATTTTAAAAGCTTATTTTCTAAAGTCTAGTGAAGATTTTTTTTAATAATGAACTTAAACAGTTATTAGTCTAACTCATATAAATAATTACTATACTTGCCTTTGCCTTTGATACTTTTTGTGGTTTCCTAATCTGTTTGATGTTTTTGCTAGTATGAAGATTTCTTAGATGCTCGATTTAAAACCATGAAGAAAGATTCCTTGAATTCATCTCATCCAATATCATCATCATCTGTTGAGTCTTCAGAACAGATTGAAGAAATGTTTGATTCTCTTTCCTATTTTAAGGTACTGTTTGGTATACCAAGTACCTGGAATGGGTTTCAAATTAATTTCTTTTTTTTTTTTTTAAGATTTTATTTATTTATTTGACAGAGGTAGAGAGAGATCACAAGTAGGCAGAGAGGGAAGGGGAAGCAGGCTCCCCGCTGAGCAGAGAGCCCAATGCAGGGCTCAATCCCAGGACCCTGAGATCATGACCTCAGCCAAAGGCAGAGGCTGAACCCACTGAGTCACCCAGGCGCCCCTCAAATTAATTTTGTATGTGAGCAAGCTGCATGATTTAGATTACTTTAAAGATTATATTTTAAGATTATTTTCATGTATTTTCATGTTTGCTTCTATTTAAATCTTGGTTTTAACTTTTCTGGGTTTTTCTCCATATCTCTGTTCTCATTTAAGTTCTGTAACTGGTATTCTGGGTAGTTAATCAGATCATACAGCCATATATCTCTTAAAGTTGGTTCAGTCTACAGATCTACAGGTAGAATATATCCAGGGGATGTTCTAAGCAAGCCCTTGGCTGGGTTATTGACAATTGAGGCATGTTCCAAAGTCACAATTGCCAAAACACATAAATAAAAAGAGATTGTAAGAACTGAAAAGTAGATTGTAGGATCAGAAACATAGACTCCAGGTTTGGGAGTAAAGCAAAAACAGAAAACTAGAAACCTGATTAGGATCACCATAGATCAGGGGCACCTTGGTGGCTCAGATGGCTGAGTGTCTGCTTTTGGCTCAGATCATGATCTCTGAGTCCTGGGATCGAGCCCTGTGTTGGGCTTCCTGCTCAGTGGGGAGTTTGCTTCTTCCTTTACTGCTACAACTTCCCTCCACCCCCACTCATGCGCTTAAAAAAAAAAAAAAAAAAAAAAAAAAAGGAAGTCCTAACACGATGTGGTCAAAGTGTAAAAATAGGAGTGGTACTGAAAGTGGAAGGAAAATGATGACTGTAAAAGCACTGGGTGGAGGGAAGTTCTGGAAGGATTTAGTGACAGGGTAAGGCAGGTAAACAAAGAGGTAGCCATGTTTTCCAGGCGAACACCTGACTGGCATGGAAAATGGTTATACTGTTAACAAATAAGGAATCAGGAATTTAGTTAGCTATATTAAATATATTCCAATCAGAGCTGCTGCTGTGATTTTTAAAGCCTGTATTGGATCTGTTGACAAAAATGTTTAAACTTGTGGTTCTGTTCTTGTACAGAGCTGTTACTTCAAGATTTGTTTTGACTGAGCTCCATCATCCTCTGACCCCCACCCCCTAAACCCTGAATTCAGTGTCTTCTGATCATTTGGTTTCTACAGCATATCTAACTCCTGTCAGTATGGTAACTACTTATTTCAGGATTTTGGAATCAGGATTTTCGAATATTTGGGCAAATATCCCACATAATTGGGAAAAGTGGGACACTGAGTAATTTACCAATATTGTATGCAAGAACAAATAAGCATGATTAGGGAAATGTGTTTGACAGACATATTCTTTCTGGGTTTTTAATCTCTAAGCCTAATTCTGATATAGGATGTCTGTTGAGATCAACTAGGAAGTAAATTTTGAAATAAAAGGAAAAAGGTCTAAAATTTAAATGCCAAGAGCCACCAAAATGAGGTGGTTCCATGGAGATGAAGATCAAGCAAGAGACTGAGAACGATGGGCAGTGATTAGGGGGAGAATCAAGAGGGTGTCCCAAGGCCAAGTGCAGAAAGGCTCTAAAGGGGAAGTGAGTAATCAGTCATATCAAATGCTGCTAGCAGGTTGATAAGTTGAGTGTGGGAATTACCATTGGTTTGACACCATGAAGTTCTCCAGTGACCTTGATAAAAACATTTTTAGTGATGGTTGGATGATGGGTCTAGAGAAAGCTGTAAGAGAGCAAATGGAGATGGCAGATGTGGACAACTCTTTTAAGGAGTTTACTACAAAGAGAGTATAAGAAATAGGGTGATAACTGGAAGAGGCATGGGGTTAAAGGAAGGAAGGACATTTTTTATTTGCTTTAAATGAGGAATGTTGCATAGTTTTGTTAATGGGAATGTAACAGTAGTGAGGGAAAGTTGGTGATGCAGGGGTGAAAGGGATCTGTTGGGAACAGGAATGAGTACTTAAGTTGATAGAAAAAGTAACAACATGAAGCACAATATAGAAAAAAGGGAGTAAATAGAAAAAAGGGAGTAGTAGTTATTAAGTTGAGTTGTCTATATCTGATCATCTTGATGGCTTAATACTGCTACATTTTTACCAGAAGTGAAATTCAAAGATTATTTGAGTACCTTCGTTACTAAGTGCTGTTTTAGTCACTGGATTTGAGCTTTTTGGATTTTCCCTCAGCTAGCATACAGTCTAGAAGAGGAAATAAGTATATATCTACATCTATAAATACATACTTAAATGTATATCTACCTAAATATCTATCTAAATATATATATTAAATACATATCTGTAGCTGATGCAGGGAGTGATATAAATTGTTTTTGAAGTTGGAGAACTATTTCTATCTTGAATCAGGGAAGGCCTCCCAAAGATGTTGTTTGGAAATGACGACCTGGGCTTCTGCGGCAGTCTAGTGTCACTGAAGAGCCTTAACAGTTGCATGCCGGGTTCGGAATTATTAGTGTATGCTTTCTGCCCTATGCATTCACTAGTTTCCAGCATATCTGAAGTGACTCTGCAGGAAGAAGAGAGATCTTCGTTACGTTAGCAACATGATATACTAAAACTGGAAATTAATGTACTCCCAAGCTGAGAGGCCTCTGGAGCTCTGCTTGTTGATTATCTCTGGCAGTGAACTCATGAATTCAACTTTTGGTATTTTGAGCTCTGGGATTGGGATGGGGATTCCACAGAAAAATGTGGCATGCTTTTCTATTAAAGATGTATTCATAAACACTTATCATAGCACTGAGACAGGAACTGACAGACCACATAAAGTAGCTTATAGTAGAATTAGTGCACGTGGGAATCTGCTCCCATTATTCTTTTGTCAAATCCCTTAAAATAATTTTTCAGACAATCTGAGCACAATTCACATCTGATTATATGACAGTAAATAACTGTGTATTATAACTGGTTCTCTATAAGAATATACTTAGAATAATTATATTTTGAATTTTAGGTTCTCAATTCTATAACCTTTTATTTCATTTCCCATTATTTCCCCTTTTTCTCACTTTTTTTTAAAAATAGGGAGCTTCCCTCTTGTTGATGCTGAAAACTTACCTCAGTGAAGATGTATTTCAACATGCTGTTGTTTTTTACCTGCATAATCATAGCTATGCATCTATTCAAAGTGATGATCTGTGGGATAGTTTTAATGAGGTAAGTGACCCAAATATTTCATTTAGTTCTGAGAGAAGAGTTCTTCTATTTATATTTTTATCAAGTATATAACTAAGCTATGGGACCAAGAATAGTTATTTGAGAGAGAGGGGATGACTGGATTAAATGTCAAGAAATGGAAGTACTCATCTTAAGTATTGAGATTATTGTGTATGGCCCTGTGTAACTATTTTTGTTCTATACCTTAATCTCAATTCCTACTTTGTAGGAAAGTTGACCTTCCTGAATTAATATATGTTACTATATTTTCATTATTTGATTTTTTCAAAAATCTGTTTTCCTTTTCTTATGCTTTTGCATCTTTATCTATCTCTGATTCATAATTTTTTCCTACACTCTGCTCTATAAATCCTCCTGTATTTTGTGGCCATGTTCCTACAAGGCCATCTTTATAGAGGATAGATCATAAGCTGCCGCCATGGGCTGCGTATTGCTCTTGGATCATTTTGCTGTTTGGATTTTGTTGTTCCTGCAGGTGTTCTAACAAGCAGTGCAGTTAAGTTCGAGTTAGGCTTCAGAGCAGTGCGTGAACCCAGCCTGCATTGTACATTTCTGCTAATTGCATAACCCTTATGAGCATTTTGGTATGTCACCCTGATCCAGATCAATGGTTCTTAATGTTTTGGAAGATCACAGACGTATTTGAAACTTTGAAGAATATTCTGGACATGTTCCCCAGAAAAAACACATATATACACAAAGTTTCAAAGTTTTAGGGCCCTGGATTAAGAATTCCTATTCTGGGGGCACCTGGGTGGCACAGTCGGTTAATTGTCTGACTCTTGGTTTCGGCTCAGGGTTGTGGATCTCAGGATCGTGAAATTCAGCCCATGTCAGGCTCCACACTCAGCGCAGAGTCCGCTTAAGACTCTCTCCTTCTGCCCCTCCCCTCTGGGCACACTCACTCTCTCTGTCTCTCAAATAAGTGAATAAATCTTAAACAACAACAACAACAACAACAAAAACACCTTCTACTCTGAATCTTTCCCATATACTCTCTCTGCTTCCTTATCTTATCTGAAACCTTGCATTTTCTAGCTGTTAACCCTGCGCCCAGAAGATAGACCTTCCCTTCTCTCTGAGTTCTCTTTGCGAAGATGAATTAGTCCTTATTACTTAAAAGTTGCTTCCAAATCACTGTTTTTTCTCTCATTATATGGTAACATTTCAATTGAAAGCCACATTATTTATTCTATACTCATTGCATTATCTCCTGACCTTTAGAATATATTTCTGCCTTTCTGACTGTCTTCAGCTTTTGCATCATAATGTTTTCCTATCCCAATCTCGCCCCTAACACTATCCCCAGGTCTTTCAGCACCTACATCAAATAATGCACTGGGCTTTTCATTTCCATTCTGTTTGAGAGGCCCAAAAGTGCCTTTGGCAAAGTTTGTTTTCTTCCCAATTCCTTATCTATAGAGATGAATAGATCAGAGCCACGAGAAATGTAATATTAATATTGCAATGAATTTGGGTAGATTTCATCCATCCTTTCTGCTTTAAATAAATGGGCATATGGATGTAGAGGTGAGGCCTGTCGTCATGGAACGATACTGTTAGCAAACACTTAAAGTGCTTAATGATTTTAGGGGCTTGCCATTCAAATCCATATGCAACCTAGAAAATGGTTGGAATCGGAAGGTTAACTCACCTGCTTTAAAGAGATAGTTCCAGAATTTCTTCTTAATCAATGATCCCAGTGTCATAGAGATAGTGGACTTTAGAGGGTCTGTGAATCTCCGACGCTGGATTCTAGATTTCGTAGATACACTGATGCAGTTTCTGGGAGAGAGCACTGGGCCCATTGACATCTTACTCTGTCGCTGCTTTCTGACGCTCCCCACGGTATTAGTTCTTTCCAAGGTGGACACTCACATGTACGGAAAGCAGAGGGTCTGGATGCAGGCTGACTCACAGGAGAAAGTAGCTGTGCTTCTTACTGTAGAGTATTTGTCATGATTCATACCTTCTAAAGAGTGGTATTGTGAGCTGAAAGAGTGCTTGTCCTGACGTAGAGATTTGGACAAACTCTGGGTGTACTTCTTTTTCTTTCTTTCTTTCTTTCTTTTTTTTTTTTTAAGATTTTATTTATTTATTTGACAGAGATCACAAGCAGGCAGAGAGAGAGGAAGAGAAGCAGGCCTCCTGCTGAGCAGAGAGCCCGATGCGGGGGCTCGATCCCAGGATTCTGGGATCATGACCTGAGCTGAAAGCAGAGGCTTAACCCACTGAGCCACCCAGGCGCCCTGTACTTCTTTTTCAACACAGGGTTTCTCTCACTTTCTCTAGTTATCACTTAGTTCTGTTCCAGGTGACTTTCCTTTTGGCAGCTGCTCATTCACTTAGATCAAAAGTGTAAATTTAACTCTGTATTTGTGCTTCTGGTTTTCTATTAACAGAATGTGTAGTCTTCATAGAATATGGTAGGCAGAGAGGGAAAGGTAGAAACTAAGCTGTTCACTTTTAAGCAAAAATAAATTATTCTTTCTTTCTTTTTTTTTTTTTTTTTTTTTGTAGATCACAAACAAAACACTAGATGTAAAAAAAATGATGAAAACCTGGACCCTGCAAAAAGGATTTCCTTTAGTGACTGTTCAGAGAAAAGGAAGGGAGCTTCATGTGCAACAAGAAAGATACTTTTTAAATACAAAGCCTGAAATTCAACCTTCAGATGCAAGGTACATTCCAGCTTTCTCCTCCAGCTCTCTCTCTTACACCCTTGGATTAGAGTATTTGCAGTCACAGGTTTCTATGAAACCTAACAAGATTATCTTTTTCTGGGAATAGCTTGAAAATTTCTTCTTCCTGCCAAAAGGAAAAAAAAAAAAAAAAAAAGACCCAACAAATTATGTGTAACTGACTGAAATATTGGAGAGAGTAATAATCTTCCAAATTTTTTTTTTTTACAGCTATCTCTGGCATATTCCACTATCCTATGTCACTGAGGGAAGAAATTTCTCAAAATACCCATTGGTATATTTACTGGACAAAAAGTCAGGTTTGACTCTAATTAATTCTTTTCTGATAAGAAATATGTAACAGCATATTTTTTTAAAACTCTGACCTAGCAGCAGGAAGGAGATTATGGTTTCCAAAGTACACACTGTTGGAGCTAGTTTTACGAATCACCTACACAAGATAGGACTAAAGTGAGTTTGGTCCCTATATCATGTATGAAGTTAGTCTTTCTTGTTCATGGGAAGGAAAGTATAGAAAATTTCCTTGAATGTGCTAGCAGTCTTGGTAGAAAACAGCAAATGCTGTCTTTTTTTATATCCTAGATAAATATTTTATGTTACCAAGTATAAAGTAGTAGAAGCAGAGCAGTCTCTTAAAGTATACTCCGCTCTCTACGTTTTAGGGGTGAGTTTGGGCAACTGCATTTCAGGTGATTCTCATGCATTATAAAGGTTGATTCATGATCTAGATTTAGAGCAAATAATCATTACAAAATGTCCTATGAACATAGTATACATTTTTTGTTAATAAGAAAATTGGGTAAGAAATTATGATTCCAAAGAGGGGGATAAGAAAATGTAAAGATTGTATATGTTGTTGGACCCGTAGGAGTCTATAAAAAACAAAATTGAAATGTAGTTTCTGACCATTTGTTAAATACCACTGTAAATGCCACACCATGCACCCTCTTAATTTACATCCTGAAAGAACATGAAGGTCTTGGGTCCTGCAGGAACCATTAGTGATACTCTAGATTTATGAAAAGGGAACATTTCCTGTTTGAATTTGTATCTGGTTTTCACACCTATATTTTTGAGAGGGGAGTAGAGTCTAGTGGCTAATGGAATGGACTTTGGAACCAGAGTGTCTGGTTCACTTGTATGCCTGCATGTTGCTCTATGATTCTCTGCACCTCATTCCCTCAGCTACGGAGTGGACATCATGACCCTATTTTATAGTGTTATAGATTGAGTTCATTTATGTGAAGCACCTACAGTGAGTGATGTCTGGCCTGTGTTACGTGGTATATACAAGTTACCTGTTGTTATTCATGTTATTATTGAAAAATAAATCTTTAAACATAGTATATCCACATTATATAAAATCTAGAAAATGGAGAACAGATCACCCCATCACAACTATTCTCATGATTATTTCTTTCTAATAATTTTTAAATGTTTTTTTACTTAGTTGATACCATTGTGTACAAGTGATTTTTATCTTGCCTTTTTAAAAAACACATACAATATTGATTTGATTTTTCCTTACTGTTGGACACTTGATTCACCATTTGTCTCTATTTTAAAAAAAGGTCTTGGTAAAAATTTGTGATCTTAAATGTTTTGCCATTATATGAACTTCTTCATAGGAATGCTTCTCAGAAATGAAGACTGTTATCTTTTGTGATTTAATACACATTTCTAAGTTGCCTTTCTGAGATGTAATAATTTATAATGCCAGGTGAAATACGTGAGCATGCCAATTGCATTGCCGTTTAACTAGAGTTGAGTGTTAAAACAATCTCGTTTAAAACATTAAGAACACTTGATAGTATTATATCTTTGATTAATATAACATAACCAGGGGTTCAAGGAAGGGCTGCCTTTGATGAAAACAAAACTCGTTACTTTTAAGTGGCCTTGGAAGGACGGTCCCTGACTAAAGAAAGAACACTTAATCCCATCTCCCTTTTTGGACCAATAAGGAAATTTTCCAGACCTCCCAATAGTATGTAAATTTTTGGTGGTATTAGAAATAATTGGGCAATGAGAAACCTGCTTTTATAAAAGACCCTTAACTTTTAAAGCTCAGTTTGAATGTGAGCTTTGAAAACTGTCTTTGAGTCTCGTATCCCAAAGTCTAGCTCCTGTTTTCCTGCTGTAGCCTTTTCTCCCTCCGCCCTTCCCTGGCACTCTGTGCTTCTGCTCTACAGAAACTGTTTCATACCTCAGTTGTGCTCTCCTGCCCTTGCACGTGCTGTTTGCTCTCCGGAAGAACACTCTTACCTTTCCACTCCCTTGATTTACTCTATTCATTCTTCAGATCCCAGCGCGCTCACTGCTTGCTCCAGGCAGCCTTCCCTAACCTCAAGACAGGTTAGATGTCTGCTTGTGTGCTCTGATGATACGCTCTACTTTTCTTCTTTTGATGTACTGTAAATACTGTTGCCCTTAGGTCTGTCCCCACATTAGATGTGTTCCCTATTTAAGGTAGAGTTCCTGGCTAGCTGAATCACTTTTGCAACCTTAGCACCCAGCCCGCACACATTTTTTAAATGGATAAACTTCAGTATGTAACGGGGTGACTCAATTTCAGGTCTCACTGTGAAAAGTTTTAGGAAAAGAGCATTCAAAGCCTGATGAAATGATAACTTCTATTTTCCTTCCTCTGCAAGTATTCTTAATAAAGGGGAATATGCAAAATGTGCCATAATATAATTGGTTTAATCTGGAGCTGGAACGGAGCCAACAGATGATGAAAGCAGTGTCTGTTACGTCCTCTTCTCAAATGTCCTTCCCCTTGCTGCCGCCGCCATTGCTGCCGCTGCTGCCCCCGCTGTTTCAATTCCTGGCAGTGCAGGTTTTGAGAGTCCACACTGAAAATGTTCTGTCCTCACTAAAAATTATTGACCCTGAGGGTGGTTGGGTCTTCTTGGTTCCTAATGCTCTGGTGAGAAGCACTCTTATTTTATTTGCATTTTAATTTTTTTCTATTCTCAAAAGAAGTGTAGCAGAGACGGGGGCTACAGAGGCTTACTTTTTGCCATATGACTTTAGTACGGTGTGTGATTTGTTAAGTCTCTAGTATATTTCCATGTGTTCTAATGCCAGGGCTGCTGGGTTAGTCCATTTGTTCAGTCAACTATAGGAGTTATGTGTGATCAATATCTTTGTCACTTTTTCCCACATACGTGAATTTTGAGTGATTAATAGTTGGGCTTAAGAAGGTGTGAAAGGGGCCATTTTGTCAAGCTACATATTGAGGAAATTTCACTAAAATAATGAGTGTCTCCCTCTCCCTTCTCTCCTCTTTTCCCTCCCCACTCCCTCTCTCATCTACATCTTACTCAGACCTAAGCTCTTTAACTGTAGGAAATCTTTATATTAAATCTAATTTGAAACATTGATGATACCACTGTGCCAGAAGTATGTATCTCAAACTAAAAGACCTGGCGTTGTCTTTGAATAAAGGGCATTTGGAAGAAAAGAATAAGGAAGGGCATATAATTAAGGTATTTATTATGTGCCATCCTTTGCTCTTGTCCCCCCCCCCAATAAAATAAAGGAGAATAAAGGGTACTGGGGAAAGGAATGCTTTTTTTTTTTTTTTTTTAATTTATTTGACAGAGATCACAAGTAGGCAGAGAGTCAGGCAGAGAGAGAGGGGGAAGGCAGGCTCCCTGCTGAGCAGAGAGCCCGATGCGGGGCTCGATCCCAGGACCCTGAGATCATGACCCGAGCCGAAAGCAGAGGCTTTAACCCACTGAGCCACCCAGGTACCCCGAAAGGAATGCTTTTGAACAAGAGGGGATGTAGTTTAACTGCGCATATCGTGCTAGCCTTCTGGAGCAAGCTGCACAGGCAACTTCTCAACTTTGTGTAAGAACTTGTTTTTTGTTTCTGTGTTTTAGCGTTTCTGTATAAAACAGTAGTTGATTTTCGTAGCTCATTGACAAATGGTTTTTAAAATCACTACTAAATTGCTTCATCTGGGCTTCTGCCATATAAGATTGGAGTGAGTCTTTTTTAATACTCAATGGACTGTGAAAATTGAACTCTTAACCTGTTAATGATTACGATAAATTAAAAACATATGAGGGTAGCCTCATCCACATTTGAGCTGTAGGATGTAGTTACCTCCCTTGTGTGCAAAGCTATTATTTTTTGATACCTGTGGTTTTAAGGTCCTTCATTCTGGATCATTCAGAAGACCTGAGGGAGACTAATATGTTGATTCTTTAAATGATAACTCTCCTCTCTCTGCTCTTGGCTACACTGCTTTGTATTCTGTCATCGAGATGACAGTAATAATTTCGAGTACACTCCCAGCTGTCTTCCTCCTTTCTACCGTCTGGACTTGGCCAAGTTTACAACACGGCGAATTGCTTATCAGTCAAAATACACTGTATTTCAGTATTTTCCTGTATCCATCCAGTGGAAGAATTGCCATACTTATCATTTCTTGCCTCTTTTTTTGGCAAAGGGAGATTTGGAGCTCTTTAGACTTGATTCCCAAGGTTCTTTCTTGATAAAAGCTCTGCAGGAAATTGTGTTAGGTGACCTGGAGAAGGTCAATATTTTTTCCGTAGTTACTGATAAAGTTAATTTCATCAGTTTTTTTATATTATATATATTATATATATATTATATATATAATATATTATAATATATATTATATTAATAATTTCATCATTGTTTTTTAAAATGTCTCCCTATTATTCCGTAGAACTGCATTCTGCTCTACGAAAAGGAATAAATCCTATTAATGTAGTTGACTTTTCCCATCTTCTGCTCTATCAGCCATAGAACAGAAATTAATATAGGATTTTTTAATGGAAAAAACTGATTATTTGGTATGTCATGTTAGGACATGATCAGAATGTAAGTCTTTTCCATATTAAACATCCTTTGTAGTTTCAGTAGAATTGGAGTAACTCAGGTATTAAGAGAATCTGATAAATTTTAATAACTCATGCTTTTGAAGTTGATAGACCCTGAGATTTTAGGTACCAAATTTAAATGTGTTTCTAATGCATTTTATGTGCAAAAGCCATCATACAGAGTTATTATGGTAGTGAAAATTTTAAAACAGTGTAAGTATTTCCAAATAGAAGATGGGTTAAACTATGGTAGCTTTTCAAATGGAATTTATGAAGATACTTGAATACAGTGGATATGCTTCATACTGCATATGAAGACACTGGAAAAAATGGCTGAGGTAGAAACTGATAGGTAAAAAAGCAGTACAAATATTAATGCATATCTATCCACTGTGTGAAATATTAATTAAAATGTGTATGGGAAAAGTCTTGGCACAGAATACACCCCACAAAGCTATCATTGTCTGAGTTTAGATTATTTTCTTTGTCTCTGTTCTTCTTTGATAATTTTTAAAAATTAGTACTCCTTAAAGTTGGAAAGAAAACTTACTTCGTGGGGCACCTGGGTGGCTCAGTGGGTTAAGGCCTCTGCCTTCGGCTTGGGTCGTGATCGCAGGGTCATGGGATCGAGCCCTGCATCGGGCTCTCTGCTCGGCGGGGAGCCTGCTTCCTCCTCTCTCTCTGCCTGCCTCTCTGCCTACTTGTGACCTCTGTCTGTCAAATAAATAAAAAAAGAAAAAAAAAAAAGAAAACTTACTTCATAAGTATCTATAAACCATATTTAGATTTGGTTTGAAAACCTTTACTGTGACATGGTTATTTTGTTCATTCATTTATTAATTAACCAAGGATTTTTTTTTTTTTAGTATCTGCTAGGAACATTGTTCTGGGCACTGAGGGATTAGCAGTAAACAAAATAGTAAGCTCATGGAACTAGATTCTAGTAAAAAGTAAATCTGGAGATGCTCAGAAGCATACGCTTAACTATTAAATCCAAGTCTTTGTTGCCAACTTACATAAAGGACATTTCTCGATTCGTAATTTAAAGGATTTGAAAAATTCCTACATATATTTTGTAGTCAGATTTTGTAGTAATATATTTTGGTAGTCATATATTTTATGACTCCTTATTAATTGAAATCATTTTATATAAATTACCAACAATTCTTTTAGCATTCCTATATTTAATAGTAGGGACCCAAAAATGCATATCACTTTCCTGTTATTATAACCGACTTATTTATTTGTGCCTAATGAGATCTTCATCCTCCCCTAATGTCTATTTTTGCTAGCTTTGAATTATGTGACTTTTCTAAATAGCTTCATTTATTCTTCCTCCAATGTAATTAAAGACAAAGACTGAGATGGAACACTTTTTACATATTTTGTCACTATCTTCCCTGCTTCCTCACCCTACACACTCTCATCACCTTCTTAAAACACCTGTATATCTTGAACTCTCAACTTGGATGTCATTTCTTCCCAGAAACCTCTCCTAACCTCCACTTGGTGGTGGAGCATTTCTTCTATGTTCTTCCATAGAATGCCAAATTTTCTTTTTCCGTCGATAACATTTATATGATACTCTGTTTGCCTGACTACATTGGGCTGTAAGATCTGGGGAAGAAGGGGCATTTCTCCCTTGTTCACCATTAAATAAAAAATTGTTAAATGAATGCGTGGTAAATGGTAGGTATTCATCCTTTCTGATGGCTGAGTAATAATCCGATATATATATGAACCACATCTTCTTTATCCATTAAGGAGGGCACATGATGTGGTGAGCACTGGGTGTTATACACAATTAATGAATTGTTGAACACTACATCAAACACTAATGACATACTATATGTTGGCTAATTGATCTTAAGTTAAAAAAAAAAAAGTAAAAAAAATTTTTGAAACAAATGAGTGGTGATCTTTGCTGACTTTAAAATAACTGCACTAGGAGGCAGACATTTAGTTCCTTAGTAGAATAATTAAATGTAACAATATACTATATTAACTTTGAAACAAACAAAATGCCCATTCAGTACTTTTTCTTCTCCTATTATCTCTCCTCTCTTTCTCTCATTTTTTGGTCTGTATTAGGTGTCATCAATCTTACAGAAGAAGTGCAGTGGGTCAAAGTCAATACGAACATGAACGGCTATTATGTAGTACACTATGAGGATGATGACTGGGAAGCACTAATCAAACAGCTGAAAACAAATCCTTACGTCCTGAGTGACAAAGACCGAGCCAACCTCATCAACAACATCTTTGAGCTTGCAGGGTAACGTGAGCTTGGTTTGGGTTAGCTGGTTGGTTTTTAAACAAGTGTTCTGCAGAAAAAAACACTTTAGAAAAACAATTCAAGAGAACTAGCGCATGTATTGTCTGTTAGGTGTACTCGTTTTGGATGATTGGGAAGATGTAAGTTCTAATCCTTGCCTTCAGGGGTGTTATAATCTATATAGAAACATCCACTACAAACACAGTGAACAGTTAAATAACAAGATTTAAATAATATCTTAAGACTTGCCCATACCAACAAGTAGGACACCTGTTTGCTGAGTAAAGTAGGCATCCAGGCTTTATTTCATGAGAGAATTCTTTTCAAGCAGCATTTAGTTTAGGCGTGAAGCTTAGTGCCTACCCACTGGTTTAAGCGATGTGTCTGAGAAGTGGGGCCTTCTTACTTGTGTACAGCTTGCCTCCTAACTACTCTGTGCATTATGGAATCCCAAAACCATGTATGGCAGTGATGTGTGTAGCTATCCTCTTAAAAGTAAGAGTACCAACTTGGGTTGTTATTGGGTCTAGAGACACATGGAATATTCAAAAGTGTTCTTTCTGACCTTTGTTGACCTTCTTATTTTGGTTCATTTTGTATGAAGTGACCTTACATCATCTGAGCCATCATTGTTTTGACTTCTCCTAAATGGTTAATTCTTAAAATATGCTCACCATAAATTCACAGTGGACCTGTAACAAGTTTGACAAATTCCCATACAAATAACAAAATATTTTCTTTTTGATTCAAATCCTCTTTATGCTACTTGTCCTCACCTGGTAAATATAAGTAATAAATAAATAAATAAAGGTAGTACTCTTCATCGTTTCCCATGAAACGGGACGTTATAATACTTTCCATGAGTCTGTAGCAATTTACAGGTGACTTGGGGAATAAAACTTGAACTCTTGTTTATCTTTCTCATGAAATCTATCTTTAACCTTGGGTCATACACATGAACTTAATCAAGGATAATAATATTTAGTCTGACTTTACAGGATACCACTCTAAGCTTAAAATTTTAGTTCTTCAAGACTCACCATCTGTTCATAACATTTCTCTGCATGTCTATAGAGTTCATCTCCCTCAGCATATTGACTTTTCTGTTCCATTACCTTTTAGCTTAGGCAAGGTATCTATTCAGAGGGCCTTTGATTTGATTGATTACCTTGGAAACGAGAACTATACTGCACCCATCACTGAAGCCCTGTTCCAGACCGGCCTCATCTATAACCTCCTTGAAAAGCTAGGATACATGGATCTGGCCTCAAGAGTAGTGGTAAGTCTCCCTTATTGCCAGTATGTCTTTGTTGCTTGCCTTTAATGTTGTGATTCACAGTTCTCTTCAGCAGAGTAATTGGCTGAAAAAGCAACCAGCCACGTTCCCTTTTCTTCATTTTCCTAGTTATGAAATCTTTACTTTGAATCATAATGACATTGCTGAGCAGGAAGTGTTGATAAAAGGCTTGCATAACATGGTCTTGTTTGAATATCAAAATAAAGAATTCTGACACTGCTGTCAAAATGAGGTCACATGAAAAGAAAACCTCTATTCGAATCCCAGTCTATTTTTACATAATAAATGCTTGAAGTAGGTCCTTTTGCAATGGGGTGTTCCCCATTGATTTCCTAGTTGGTCATTATGAAATGACGGTGATGTTTGTATTGAGAATATCCTGTTTTAGGAGTTCTTACTGATACCTCTCTTACGGAGGATGATACTGGTGGATATATTTCTCTGCAAAGTACTAAAGGAGTCTCGGTATTGGGGACTGCTTTCCCTTTTTTAAAACCAGTTGCCTAATTAGTATTAAATTAGATTTAATACTGATCTCTCAGTATTAAACTGTTGACAGAGTAAAAGCTTGGGAGGAAGAGATTAATTCTTTGTTTCATCTGACTCTGAATCATCACATTCTGACAACAGGTTTTGCTTTAGAGACCAGTCAGATTTTCCAGGGACTAGGCAAAAGTCAGCTTTCAGAAAAAGGAAGTATTGAACCAGAAATTAGAATGTCTTTTAGGGTTTTGGTGTCTTCACTGGGGAAGGCAAGAGGTTGGAGTACATCTTTTTTTTTTTTTTTTTTTTTTTTTTTAAACAACCCCCTTTCTGCCTCTTGCTAGGCTACTGCACATCTTCTGTGATGAGTTCTCCCATCACACACTATTCTCAGCGTGAGGAGGCAAGGCCAGCTGGTGGGCCATATGGAGCTTGAGAAGCACCCTTCCCCCCAGGTCTCTGATCTGACCCCAAAAGAGCCATGCCTATCCCTTCCCTTAAGTGTGATGCTTAAGTCAGATGATTTCTGAGGGCTTTTCTAATTGTTAAGATTTTCAACTTTCTTCTGTATCATGAGGCTCTTACCATCCTTAATAAAAACCAATATCTTCAAAATGTGACTCAACCCATAGTAAATACTGAGCAAATAAATGAGTGAAACATACCAGAAACTGGTTCATTTCAGTGCTTGTTATGTTCTATACACCATGCTTAAGTGTTTAATGTAGATTACCTCATTTAATCCTCACACAATGCCAGACAGATATCTCTACCTTCCTTGGATAGATAGGTAGAATCAATAACCTCCCTCCCATCACTTACTAGTAAATTAAAAAGCTGAGCTTCAAACTCAGATTAGTTCCACTCTGAAGCCCAGTTGTTTTGTGTTATGTTGCTGTATTTTAACTTAATTTGTCTTCTAGCAATGTCATCTTTCAAAGGATACCTTTTGGTTGGAAAAATCAAGTCTGTTTCTTTGCTGCTATCATTTTTTTTAGATGGAGGTTGTAAATTAAAACCATTTGAAAAATTTGTAGACCGTGTGTTTAAGGTTTAAGATGACAGACTTACACTTAATGCCCTTGAAAATAAAGTTGTCAACTTAATATTTGAGATTTCTTTTATATTTAAAATGTTAATAAAATTTATAGTCTCTGTGTGCACTTCGAGGAGTATGCAGATAACTTATTGGTCTCTTTAGGGCAAATTTAGAATCCAACACTGACTTTGTACTGTTAGTATATGGAAGAGATTGGCTTTGTGGTAGCCACTTCAGCTACTGTAGGTGAACGTTTGAGTTGTTTGCAATTTGGAGCTATTACGAATAGCATTGCTACGAATATTCTTATATATAGCTTTGTTGAATATATGTATGTATTTCCATGGGGTATGTATCTGGAAGTGGAATTGCTGAGTCATAACATATTTATAGTTAATACTGTACCATCAAATCGTTGTTCAATGTTGTATCAGTTTGTGCTCCATCAGGAGGGTATGAGAATTTAAGTACTATTCTGGCTCTGTATCCTTGTCAACACTTTGTATTAATAGAGATCTTTTTCCTTTTAGCCATCCAGTTGGATGCATAGTGGTATTGCAATTTTGGCTTTAATTTGTATTTCCCGGGTGCCTGGGTGAGTCAGTCGGTTAAGCATCTGCCTTCTGCTCAGGTCATGATCCCAGAGTTCCAGGATCAAGTCCCGCGTTGGCTCCCTGCTCAGTGGGGACCCTGCTTCTCCTCCTGTCCCTCACCCCACTTTCGTGCTCTTTCTTTCTCTCAGATAAATAAGTAAAATCTTTTAAAAAAATTATTTGTATTTCCCTAATGACTAGTGAAGATGAATTCCTTTGGATTTGTTTATTGACCATTAGAGGTACACTTTGGTTAAGTGCCCAGGTGATTAATGTTTTTTCTATTGGATTTTCTGCCTTTTTCTAATTGATTTGTAGAGCTCTTTATATATTCAAGATAGGAGTCCTTTGTTGCTCATGTATATTTCCAAGTATCTTCTCCCCCTCAGGCTTACTTTTTCAGTCTCTTTATGATGTTTTTTGATTAGCGTAAATTCTTAATTTTTGTGTATGAAATCTGCCAACCCACAGATTTTCTCCCTTGTTCCCTTCTGAAAACTTTATGATTTTACCTTACGCATTTAGAACGATGACCCATCTGGAATTGATTTTTGTGTATGGTATGAGTTAGACACAAAGATTCTTTTTTTGATATGGCCATCCAGTTGATCCATCACCAGTGTGCTTCATTGTATACATAGATTTTTTTATTATTGAATTTTTATGATTACTTTGGGGGTTATTAGTGCCATATCAAATCAACACCACTTGCGGTGGTAATTTAGTTTCCTTTAGCTGCCATAATAAACTAGTACAAACTTGTTGTCTTAAAACAACAGAAACATGTTCTCTTACAGTTCTGGAAGCTAGAAGGTCAAAATTAAGGTGTTGGCAGGGCAGATGGATTCCTTCTGAGGGAGACTGTGTTCATGCATCTCTGCCAGCTTTGAGCAGTTGCCAGCGGTACTTAGCATTCCTTAGCTTGTAGATGCATCACTACAATTTCTGCCTCTGTCTTGACCTGACTTTCTCTCTTTGTTTCTGTGTCCAAATTTCCCTGTTTTTATATAGGCACCAGTCAGTAGATTTGGGCCCATCCAATTCAGTATGACCTTATCTTAAATCAATTACATCTGCAAATACCTATTCCCAAATAACTTTACACTCACAGATTCTAAGCAGACATGAAGGTTGGGGGGATACAATAAATAACTTGAGTATGTATCACTCATTTTTTTTTTTTTTTTTACTATTGAAGGATCATGTTGGTAGTGAATATACTTTAAGAAGTTAGCAGAATGGGGGCACCTGGGTGGCTCAGTAGGTTAATGCCTCTGCCTTCAGCTCAGGTCATAATCCCAGGGTTCTGGGATCGAGCCAAGCGTCAGGCTGTCTGCTCAGCAGGGAGCCTGCTTCCCCCACCCCCCCGCCCTCTCTGCCTACTTGTGATCTCTTTCTGTCAAATAAATAAATAAAATCTTTTTTATAAAAATGTATAAAGAATTATTCTTTAAAAAAAAAAAGTTAGCTGAATGTTCTTGAAGCTGCCCAGCTAGTTAAATTTCATGGTGACAGAAGCCATTCTTCCCCCTGCCTCTCTCCAGTAACTCTGTTGGGGGCCTAGTGTCAGAAAGCTCTTGATACTTACCTCAGGCTGTCTATGCTGTGAACACAGATGCTAAATTCAATCTAAGGAGTTAGATCTTTTGAGTATTTTCTTTCTGTGACGCTCGAGTAACTCTGAGTCCTCATCCCAGATGATGATTTCCAGTGTGCTGGGCAGGCATGTGTTTATGAAGAATATACGTCAGGGCGGGGCCCAGGGGATGGATGCTTAGAGGAAAAGGGCAGCTTAATGTGTGTTTGTGAGCCTATGGGCCCATAACTGCTGGAGATTTTGTACACTTGATCATTAGTTAAAAGTCAGGTTAGGTAACCAAGAGTGAGAAATTGTCTCTTAAATTCAGAGGGCATTCTGCTACCATCAAAGCGCTCAAATATAAAATCTGATACTGTAGTTAGAGATAGGAATGGTAGACATTTCTGAATCCTTGGATCCAATCTTCAAATAGTATTTGTGATTAAGACTGGTGTCTAATTTTCTGTGTTGTCACCAGAGCATTTTGAACATATATTGGTCATTTTGTTATCTAGGCTGCACATACCTACACAATACATACATCTCTATCACATTTTGTGATGTATGCTGTGGTGTTAGGGTGGATAGGGTCTGCAGGCACTTTTGAATTGTGTCAAATGGTTCACATCTGATGTTATTGTCTGATCCCAGCCATATTCCTGTTTCATCACTTACACATCTGTCATTCTTTTACATATGAGGGATTGGTGGGATAAACCTTTTGCAATAAAAGCTGACACATCACTTTTAAGAAGCTGAGTTGACCCAAGAAAGAACTCCCTGGTCATATTGGTGTAAAATTAAAGCAGTAAATCAAAATGTAGTACATAATATAAATGCCACCATCTTTCCTGTCTGCTTTATTTTAAAAATCATTTTGTGTAACTGTTCTTGCATTTTATTGCATACCCAATGTTTGTAGCTTGTATAACCCATCCGTTTATTTTCTCTCCCCACTTGCCATTTTCATTTTATAAAATCAGAGGATTGGATTCTATTGTTTAATGGGTTTAAATTTTACAAAACATAATTTAGAATCATGGAAAAACAGGTTCTTTCTTTGAACCACTGGCTTCAACAAAGAAGCACGTGCTCTATGACTTATTAATATTAAAAATAAAACCTGGATTACTTATAAAATTGATAAAACAGGAATTTTCTAAAAACAGAATTATTTTTATAATAAAATCTTTTGTTCTATTATGTTATCATTTGAAACATATATAAAATCAACTCTTTGGGGATTTCATCTTAACTCTTTGGTACCAGAAATAACTAGTAAGATTGCACCCAGTCACTCCAGTGGAATAACTGCTCGGGAATTAGCCTGAGCTTCTTCAAGTGTTGGGCGTCCCTTGCTTCCAGTATTTTAATGTGCCATTTTTTTCCCCTACTCATTTCTATATGTTTTAGTAAACTCTCACTGACATTTTTCTCCGCTGAATTTTTTTTAGTAGTATCTCAAGCATGTAACTTTTTTTCTTCTCATTCTTCGCTTGTTTCTGCTCGACAGTTCTGAGTAGCTCTGAATTTTCTTTTATTCTTTATTCATTTGGGATGTTTTGCCGTCATGCCATTGAGAACGTCAGGCCAGTGGCAGGCGGCATGCTCGGTGCAGCCGTGTGTATCAGTAGGACCTCCTGCCTTGCTTTCATGTCTCTTGGATTATCCATCAGCGTGGCAAGTATTTTTCCACTTCATGTCTTCTCAATGACTCGCAGGCTTTGTTATTCACACATTCCACAAGGTGTCTGTTCTCTATTTCATTGCTTTTGAAGCAAACAAAAGCGAGTTGACACGTTATCACAAACTTGGAGTCCTTCTCCTTGCCCAGATTCCGTTTTTTCTTTCTCGTAGCTCCACGGGAGACTTCCTTAGAGAAGGTCTGCTGAGAAAATGGCGTCAGCAGTTTAAAAAGCTCCAACTAGGACTCATTTTAGGTATTGACCGTGGTACTCTGCAAGAAAAAGATGCTCCGTGAAGAATTTGAGCTGATTTTCTGGGGCGTATGAGTGTTACAAACCAATGAATCTAGCATATGGGTATTCACTGTGTTACTCTTGTTTTACTACAGGTCTGAAAATACTTTACATAAAAAGTTGAGGGTGGGGAGATAACTATAAACAACTCTTGCCTGCATGCCTCCTTTTCTTGCTAATTCAATTAGATTAATTTGTTACATCATCAAGCTAACTGATATTTTAAGTATTCCTTTCATACTGCATTTAGAGACATTTAAACATCTGCCTGTCGGTAAAGAAGTATATTTTTCTCATTGTTTTATGGGTTTATGGAGTCTAAAGTCATGAGGTTAGAAAGTTCCAGCCCACTTCTGGCAGTGGCTATAAGTGATACTTGCTGGCAGGAAAATATCTTCTCACTGAGTACACACAGAAGACAGGCTTTCTACTGCAGTGAAGTCATCTGTTCTTTCTGTGTTATGTAATTAAGAGACCCTCTCCCCCTTGGCTCTAGAAGCTGATGTATAGTCTTTGTTATTGAATGGTTTTGTCCAGTTGCACGTGGGCTTTGTATGTCAGTTGATATTTATGAAGTAATACCTAGGCCCTCTTTTATCGCCCTGAGTGAACATTGGGGAAGAAAGATCTAGCCATCTTGATTTTTCTGATTGTCCTAATGATTGTTAACAATTTGTCTCTGTAGGCCAGGGTATTTAAATTACTTCGAAGCCAAATCGAACAGCAGACTTGGACTGACGAAGGCCCCCCGTCTGCCCGGGAGCTTCGGTCAGTCTTGCTCGAGTTCGCGTGCGCCCACAGCCTCGAGAACTACAGCACTGTGGCAATGAAGCTGTTTGACGATTGGGTGGCATCCAACGGAACTCAAAGGTGACATGTCCTTCTACGCAAATGAGCTCTCTTCCTCTTCCTTACCTTGGTATCATGTACTGAAACCAGGATCTTTTCATCCTGGCTCAAAAATGTTATAAGACTGTTAGCGTAGGTGAATTCTGTATACTTGTATTGTCAAATAAGACTGTTTTTTTTAAACCGTAGTAAAATACATGAAGCATAAAATTTATTATCTTAACATGTTTTAAGTGTACAGTTCAGTAGTGTAAGTATATTCACACTGTTGAGCAATGAATCTCCAGAACTTTTTATCTTGCAAAACTTGAACTCCTTACCCAGACAACTCTCCATTTTCTCCAGTCCCCAGCCTCTGGCAGCCACGGTTCTATTTTCTGCTCTAAGTACCCTATGTGAGTGAAATGTACAGTATTTGTCTTTTTCTGACTGACTTGTTTCACTTGTCCTCAAGGTTCATCTGTGTTGTAGCATGTGTTAGAATGTTGTTCCTTTTTAAGGCTGAATATATTCATTGTGTGTATACGGTATAAATGGTATATACACACCGAATTTTGTTTCTTGATTCACCCATTGATAGACATTTGAGTTGCTTCCACCTTTTGGCTTTTGCAGATAATGCTGCTGTGAACGTAGGTATACAGATACCTCTTCAAGACTGCTTCTGACTCTTTCAGATGTGTACCTAGAAGTGATATTGCTCTATCATATGGTAGATCTATTTTTAATTTGGGAGGGGGGGGGCTACCGCCATGTTGTTTTACATAGTGGTTGCACCATTTTATAGTCCCACCAGTAGGGCACAGGGGTTCCAGTTTTGTCACATCCTCACCAAGTACTTGCTGTTTTCTGCTTTTTTATAGCAGCCATAGGTGTGGGTGTGAGCTGTCGAACAAGTCTCTTGTAATTTAGCACTATACCATAGCAAATGTAGTTAGCAGTTAGTAGACATGTTTTTGATGATGACTGGTTCTCTCTGTGTTCCTTAGTGGACATTATGAAAATAGATTCAAGCATCAGATGGGAGTTGGGGTGGAGGATTGGGATAACCTACTGACATCCTTTCCAGCTCTGAGATCTTAATAAGGCCAGAAAACTGCTTCTTCCCCCTCTTCTCACCACTGTATTTCCACCATGGAACTCACCACAATACGTGGTAATGCATTGATTTATTCTGTACATTGTGATAGCCTCTGAATTCCCAGAGGGAGAGACAGGGTCTCCTTCCTCTCTTTCCCAGCTTCCAACCAGGTGTCTGCCTGATTCTTTGTGGGTGCTCAGTGAATAATTACTGCATTAAGTTGAATTGATAGTCTTTATGGTCACACCACCAGGGAAGTAGTTGCCCACTGAGTTAAATATTTTCTTGACAATGAGTTGTAAAGATTCTTCTGTTATGTGCTATGACTCCACAACCACCACTATAGTTAATTCCTTGCCTTTGTATCTAGGATTTCTTTTCCTTGTTTTTCTCATATTCGTGCCTTTCTTACAGCCTACCTACTGATGTCATGAGTACTGTGTTCAAGGTTGGAGCAAAAACGGAGAAAGGCTGGTCATTCCTGTTAAGCAAGTATATCTCTATAGACTCCGAAGCAGAAAAGAATAAAATACTTGAAGCTCTTGCCAGCTCAGAGGATGTACGGAAACTTTACTGGTATGAAACCACCTAAGCAATATGATATATAAAAACCAAAAGCATAAAAGCATGGTGCTCCTGGGTTTGGGGAGCTCCTTTTCTCTGGGATCTCCCTATTTCTGCCTTTACTTGTGGACTAGCCTTGACTTTGGACAGTGTGTGGAGGAGCCCACATGTGTTGGGCTTCATCTCAGGGACTGGACCTCTACGGATGGGCAGGAGGGGCTTTGCCTAAAAGAGATTGGGAGATGCCAAAAATCACAGTCCCCTTCTCCTTTGTGCTTAAGAACTTTTTGATCTGCTTGAAATGTTATCTTTAGTTAGTGCTTTTTCTTTTCTTTCCTTTTTTTTTTTTTTTTTTTTTTTGGTCAAGGCATTGCTATATCCAAGCTATCATTTTAAAAATGCAGATTTACTTCAGTAAAACATGTAAAAACCATGGGTTATACATTCATGTGAATTTGTCAGACCTTTCCTTTTTTTTTTTCTTAGAGTTTTTATTTACTTAATTGACAGAGAACGTACATAAGCAGTGGGAGCAGCAGACTCCCTGCTAAGTGGGGAGCCTAATGCAGGACTCGATCCCAGGACTCTGGGATCATGACCTGAGCCGAAGGCAGACGCTTAACCAATAGAGCCACCCAGGTGCCCCAGACCTTTCCTCCTTTTTAGTATCCAGCAGATGAAGGGCTAGAGGTGGTAGTTTCACATGGGGTAAGAGGGGCAGTAAAGAGGTGAGGTTTCCTGGCAGGAAGAAGAGTCAGTGTCAGGTAGAGGAGCTGTAGGTAACCAGGAGAAATATGAAGGTATCTTGAAAGTCAGCAGTGGGAAGGAAAGGAGAGGCCCGTGGCTCTCATTGCTTTTTGCTCAGGTAAATCCTTCTAGTGTTCCAGAGGTGTTCTTAGCACCTATCCAGACCCACTTTCCAGAGGACGCACTATAGTCATTTTCTTTAAAGTAGTAGCCAGCCTCTGACCCAAGCAAATAAAAAAAAGTTTTTGTTTTTAAATCAGTAATAATTTTGTCTTGAACTAGTAGTACACTGATGAATTCCCCAGTATAAATATTTAAACAGTACCTAAGGAAACGGAATAAAATGTGAAAGTACCTCTCATATGACCCCTCACTTCCATCCTTACTCTTTTCTCTCTGTTAACAGCGTCTTTCCCGGTGTGTGTATTTATATACTGAGCATAGTTTATACTATACCGGGTGATCTGTAACATTCTTTGTAGTGAGTGATCAGTCTTTGAGATTTGCCTTGTTCATTCATAAAGCTTATTTCATTTGTTTTTATGGCTACACACCATTCCACAATATGGCTCTATCACATGTTATTTAATCCATCACATCTTGGTGGGCATTTGGGTTTCCTCCCATTAAAAATTGTTCTGGGGCGCCTGGGTGGCTCAGTGGGTTAAAGTCTCTGCCTTCAGCTCAGGTCGTGATCTCAGGGTCCTGGGATCGAGCCCCGCATCAGGCTTTCTGCTCAGCAGGGAGCCTGCTTCCTCCTCTCTCTCTCTCTGCCTGCCTCTCTGCTTACTTGTGATCTCTCTCTGTCAAATAAATAAAATCTTTAAAAAAAAAATTGTTCTGCATTCTTTTGGGGTTATGTGTTTTCCTGCTAGAAACAGATATTCTAGCATGATAGATGAGAATTGCATTTATTTAAGTATCAGGCTTTAGTATTTATTAGCTGTGTCCTGGTGTCAATTTAAATAACCTCAGTTTCTTAAACTGTAAAGTGGAGATAGGTAATGATTCCCTATTTGAAGCCTTGTTGTATCAAGAATTTAGAACATAATCTAGTACATATAAAGTATCGATAAATGTTAACTATTAATATTAAAAGCATATTCTAAAATGTTCTTGCTTTTTTACATCAAACAGCCCAGTTTTTTAAGAGTACCAATGTACCTATCTACTCATATCAAATAAGGTTTTTAACAACAACAACAAAATCCGGTCTTCAGAGTTATAATAAGTTCTACTTGAATTTATTTCCTAAATGTCCTTACTACATTAAGAACTATTTTATTATTGTGTGACAGTATATTTAAGTCCTTATCTTATTGGTGAGTTCTGCCTTCATGTAAAAAAATGACAAGTTTTCAGTGTGTGGATCAATCTTAGACCAACCCAAAACTTACATCCTTTGAATTGCTTCAGAACCTTAATTCGGAGACTGGCACTGATTTTAAGTTCAGTGATCACTTCATGACGAATACTTATTTTGGAAACTACATCTGCTTTGCTCTTCAGGTTAATGAAAAATAGCCTCAGTGGCGATACCATCCGAACACAAAAGCTGTCTTTCATCATTAGAACAGTTGGCCGACACTTCCCTGGACACTTGCTGGCATGGGATTTTGTCAAAGAGAACTGGAGCAAGCTTGTCCAGAAGTAAGTTTCTCAGATAACTACTAATTTTTCATATTCTCCGGTTCTTCATTTGAAACTCTTCCCAATGTTGTACTGATTCATAGGATTTAAGATCTGCTGTGAGAGGAAAAATGCTTCAGTGACAGTTTAACTGAAACACCCAGAAATTTTCACCCTTGTAAATGTAATCCCATAATGTGAGTTGTTTGACAGTGGTGCTCCGTTCGGGTACTGATTAAGCCCAGCCATGCTGGACACTTAGGTCACTTCGCTTCATGTGGCCATTGACTATTTCAGAAGAGCTGTTTAGTTATGTGTGTTGAAAAATACCTCTTCATTGCCAAGGGATTGAATAAGAACTCAATAGCCACCCAGACAGCATGCGGAGGATTTTTTTTTTTCTTTCGAAGTAGTAATGGCATTTCTGGGGTAAGGTGTGATTTTTGAATCAATTAAATGAATTAATAATTTATCTGGGTATCCATAACTCCTGCCTTTTTCTGCCCACCTTTCCTTGCCACTGATAGTGGGAATGTGTGTAGGGTTACTTCCGATTTACTGAGCTTCGTTACCCAGGAGCAGGACTTCCCAGTCCGCCTTTGGCCTGTATAATGTATGGTCAAATAATTCTTTTCCACTTAGGAACTTTGCTTCCTAGCAGCTGCCTCATGTTTTTGCTCTTTTGGCTCTTGTATTTGTGTTTCTTCAGGTTTCATCTGGGGTCCTATACCATACAAAGTATTGTTGCTGGGTCGACGCACCTGTTTTCAACAAAGGCGCATTTGTCTGAGGTTGGTTGTATAAAATGTTAGCAGGGAGATTGGGTCACCCTTTCCCCTTAGGCTGCTCAGTCTAAGTCAGATGGTGCCTTGTCATGCCAGTTTCTGCCCCTTCTCTCTGTTGTGCCAGCAATTCTGCCCTGGGATTACTTCTTAAAGTTGGGGGTGGGGGCTCAGCAACGAGGACAAATTCTGATGAGGAAGATTTCTGATTCCATTCTCAACAGTATTCCTGCATCTGCCTGATACAGATCACTTTTTGAATTAAGACCAGCATATGCCAAGTCTCTTTTTAAGTGGTAATAAAATGGTTTTAAAGAATTCCATTCCAAAGGTAGAACTGGGCACTAATTCTAATTTTAGACTACTTCATTTACTGTTACTTGGCTTTTTTTCTTTTTTCCCATTCTAAACTGGAAAAATTCATGCTTGTGGAACTAAGGGCAATTCATTTTTAAAATTACCTCAGATTTCACCATACGTGATCAGGAATTGATGTAAATACTTCAAATATTAAAGTACTTCTTGGAGACACCTGGGTGGCTCAGTTGGTTACGCGTCTGCCTTCCATTCAGGTCATGGTCCCGAGGTCCTGGGATTGAGTCCCGCATCGGACTCCCTGCTCAGCGGGGTGTCTCCTTCTCCCTCTCCCTGCTCCCACCCTTTGCTCGTACTCTCTCTTGCTTTCTCTCTCTCTCTCTCAAATAAATAAATAAAATCTTTTAAAAATTAAAACAAAAATAAAGTCCTTTTCTGTACTTCTTTCAAGAACTCAGCGTAGGCATGACTCAGTTAAACTTATCAGAAAAGGATATTCAGAGTTACCTATGATTTGCTGTTCTTTTGAAATACTTCTGCATGCAACTTTTACAGGTCCAGGCGTTCTTTGAAAATCAGTCAGAGGCAACCTTTCGGCTTCGCTGTGTCCAGGAGGCTCTGGAAGTCATCCAGTTGAATATCCGTTGGATGGAGAAGAACCTCAAAACTCTGACATGGTGGTTGTAGCATACACAACTGTGCCCCATTTTGTTGCCTGTTCAAAGAGCTTGTTAACAGGGGCTCTGCTGCTTTTGCAAAAAGCCAAGGTGAAGTCAGAATTGCTTCCAAGTCGTTTGCAGTCTTTAGGAGTTCTAGTTCGCTCAGGGCCCGTCTGTGTTTTTCATCTGTCTTTCTCAAATTGTCTTTGGGCAGTACGTAGTTATTTATTACAAAATTATATTCACCTATATGCCAACAATAGTAATTTTTCTACTTTGAAGATACACAAGTGGGGGGGGAAACGTCTATTTTGGTTCTGTTCTGTTTCTCAGTATCCGGAAAGTACTGACCCAGCGAAACAAAGGAAGATCTACCGTGGGAGCCGGCCTCTGCGGGCGCTGCTTTGCCAGCCTTGTTGCTGCCTAGTGATAGATGATAGATGTTCCTTGAGTGTGGTACAGAACATAGCTTCAAAAACTATGGTAACGCAGTCTGCGAATCCTACAACTGTTAGAAAACTGATCTCAGGTGTGCAGATCTACTTTGGTTTGAGGTTTTGATTAATCTTTTATTTTCTGAAACAAAGTTTAAATAAGATCTAAGCTTCCATTTTTTTTTCTGCAGAACAGCCAGGTGCTACAGAATTTTTAAATTTTTGTTGTTCTGAAAAGCTAAGTAACAAGGATAAGAGATTAAATTTTCCAGATATCTAGTACTTATTTTTTCATCTTTTAGGAAAATGTTTCAAACTGAGCTAGCTTTAATTATAATTATTTTATTTATGAATTCCAATATTCTCCGAATCTGTACACCTTTATCACTCCCTACCATAGATATAGCTTGTGTTATAGAAGAATATGTCTACATGTGTGGCAAGCATTTTGTTAGTACTGTTGTCTTTTATCATGACTTTATCACTGTTACTAAAAATAAAATTAGGTTGCCTTTGATGTTACCTGATCATAGACACTTGCTCTGTCAGTCATACTCCTGTGTAGATTTTCATGTTATATGGTAGCATATATTAGAAGCATATTTTAAAATAGGGCCTTTGAGAAATTGAACATTTTTATTTGAAGTTCACCATAGTACCTTAAAGGAAAAAAGAGAATATGGGATAGGAGTAACTTGATTCAGATTTAATAGGGTGGGCTTTGAATTTTTTCTACTATCAAAACAGTACTTTTCTTTAGTTGAAAAATCAGTGGGTTGTATTTGTTTTATTTTATTTTGTTTCTATCATGGCCAAACTAACTGATTAAAAGGAATGGCCAAGGAAAGAAAGAAAGGGAAGATTTCCGAAATCGTATGGCATTTTCACTCCTTGTAAAGGAGAAATACTGTACTTGAATTTTTTGAGCTATGCAGACTTAATACCTAGATTGTTGAGTTTCTTTGATTCTTAGGGGAAAAGCTTTCTTCCTAATAATTTTTGAGTACTTAGTATTTTGTTTGAAAACATCTTCTGTGTACATAAAAAGGGTAGATACCCATTTGTGAGCACTTAAAACACTCCAGAGAATCAATGGGAAAGGTCACCTTTTTTTAAGTTAGCAGGTATACAGTGAAAATATGTGGGATTGTGTATAAAATTATATTTTATTTTATGAAAATATTTTTATATACCAAAATTTAAAATGCTGGCAAGCTAAAAGGTAGCTTTCTTTAATCCTAGTGTGTTTTTCCCCAAGTTAGTCTTTTCTAAACATTTACCTCTGGTTCAGAGTACAAAATATTATATCCGGAGAATTGCAGAATCCTCTAAAGATGTCTTATGGAAACTGGGGTGATTGTAGGTCTTTATTCCTCTTGTGCTCAGCAGACGAATAATAGTTTAGTTGATATTGGAAGTTAGCATGTTTTTATATTTTTAGAGTGGGGAAAATACTAAACTTTTGAGGGGTTTTTTGGTTGCTGGTTTTTTACCATGTTATATTACTGAATTCCACTTTGATACAGAGTTTAAATTTTGCTACTTCTCAACATCAGTTAAGATTTTTCAGTTATACCTGCCCATCTTTACATTGCTCCTGTAATGTGTGTTAACTCTGCATATGGCAAATCTTATCTTGAATTATATCATTTTTCCTGAGTGTGTGTGTATGTGTGTGTGTGGGCAGAGGGTAATGTTTAAGTAAATCCTTATCAAAACATGGGCTAAAAGAAGAGCTGCCTTGTAATCCATTGCTTTCTTTGTACTCAATCTGTTCATTGCCATAATGCGGGATCCCTGCTGGCTGTAGTTCTATTTGTAGGCCTCCCCTGGAGTAGCCCTCACCTCACTGTTTCCCACAGAATTCCATAATTTTTAATGTCAAGCTAACCCATCTCTATGGCACTTCCAAAAACAACCCTTAGGAATATAAGGCTATGAATAGGTAGAACATGTGGCATAACAGGCATAACTGTAGCTTTTGAAGTTTTATGCCCCCACACTTTGGCTTAACCATGGTGTCTCTGAGAACTCCCGTCTGTGCGCCTGTGGCTCGCCAGGCCTAGCGTGACGCGGTCAGGTGTTCATGTTCATTGCAGATGGTTGAGCTGCTTGAACGTAGTAGAAGACGCCCATTATGCTGGATGATTAAGAAAGGTAAAGTTGGGAATTTGGAATTGTAGAAGAAAAACTTGTGCTTTGGAGATGAAGTAGAAATCTAAGGCATCCAAGTTCTTTATCGACAAGAGATTGGATACATTAAACTGCAGGTAGTGTCAGCTCCCACCCCCAGCGGCCGGCCCCCATCTCATCGTTTTCTATAAATCCCTGTAAGTGAAACTGTGTTGCCATTGTGTGAGTGTTCCTGAACTTTCTTTCCATCCCAGGTTCCGCTTAATTCTCTTTGCCGTTCATGTTTTCATTTTATTGTACTTGAGCCTCTGTAGGAACAAAAGAGCTGTCAGAGGAGTTCTGGGTATATAGAGGCTCTGGAACAGCGTCAGTCTCCCTGGGGACCGAACAGAGTCCTTTCTGAATACTGGAAAGTAAGAAATGAAAGTTAAGTGTTGAATTTGTCAGATTACTGGTAGCCTGTTACTGAGTTGTATTGTAAAAGCCAATGCAAACTAAAGCACCTGGGCCCATAATGTGTGGTCGGATTGCTGAGTATTAATGTCACCCCCTTTCATTTCATGGGACTGCAGAGAAGGCATAGGAGTTCAGGACACGTATCTCGCCGAGGACAGCGTTTCCTGGGTGGAGTTTGCAAAATGAGATCTGAATTCCATAGGTCTGATAGAGCTCTTTTTCTCCCCTTCGCCTTTGTCATGTGGTTTTTACTGCAATGAATTCTCTTTCTAAAGAGCTTCTTCTCTCCCGACTCTGACACTTCCATTTGTACTTTAAAAAAAGAATGTGTGTATTTTTGCTAATTTTTGCATTCTTTTCTTTTGTGCTTCATTCTCTGCACTGGCAGTAGGTCCTGAATGAGAAGTGGCTGTTCACACATGGGATAAATCTCCTCTCCTCCCTTTCCCTTCTCTGCATGTGCAATAGCCCATAGAGCAGTGGATTGATGTCTTTGAGTGGCTTTTGGTGGGGAAAGGGATATATACTTTTTGAATGTACATATGTGGTTTTGATCTACTTTTATTTTCCTTCATTTTGTGTACTGTCTTCTGATAAAGAGTGAGATACTGTCCTGTGAGAATCTCTTCTGCCCTTCCTATATTGCCTGTGTGAGCAACAGCTGCCCAGTAGTTACTTGATGTTTCTTTTTTGGAAGTTGATGGTGATACTGGGGGGGTGGGGGGGAGAGCAGAGTATGTTCTTTTTAAAATCCATGCAAAATGTTTTTGCTGCTGTTTTGTGGGTGTTATTTCATTTTGCACTTTGTTCGTCTTTCTCGTGGTTCATTTTCCTAATGAACTGTGGCAGTCCAGAAGTCTGATGGATGCCCAGGTATCGCTTCCCTTGTTGCTTGCATGGACAGTAACTACAGATTAGTTGTAGCTGCTCTTGTTTGGATCTAGTCTTGTGGGGTGGGGGTTGTGTATCATCCTTCCAGATGTCTATCTGTGTTATGCCCCTTTCTTTATGTTTCATTTTATGTATGTTCTTTTGAATGTGTGCATACATATTTAGTGAAATTGAGGTTCAGAGTATGACAGATTTCCTGTTTGCCCTTTTCCTTATTGCCTTCTTGGGTGGTAGCTGATGTTTTGTTTTGTTTTGCGGGGTGGGAGAAAGCTGGGTATGTACTTATATGTAAATAGACTTCCTACTACTTGACATTACTTATTCCTTTCGTACTGCCTCCTCCTGAGAGGACGTCAAAGTACGCAATGAGACGTGGAGGTCCGGATGTATGACATTCTCCTCTTGTCCCCTTCCCTTATTGCCTGAGTGGGCAATAGCTGGTAGAGTAGTTGTTGGAGTGGGGTCTGGCGGGGGGGTGGGGTGGGGGAGGTATGTGTACATGCTGTATATACCTGTTTTTACTACCAAGTTGTATTATTTCATTGGGTATCCCAACTGGAAGTCACCCAATGAACCACGGAGGTCCGGATGTATAACAATCTCCTCTTGTTCCCTTCCCTTATTGCCCGAGTGGGCAATAGCTGGTAGAGTAGTTAATTAGTTTCAGGGGTTCTTTTGTGGGTTTGGGGGTTATTACTTTAAATGTGTGTGTGTGTGTGTGTGTGTGTGTGTGTTTACTTCCTTATTATATAGTGCTTCTCTGTGTACCCAGTCTTTCACTTGGACACATAGGTTCCTAAAGAACCATGGAGTTCTTGATGTGTAGCAATCTCCTCTTCTTCCTTTCCCTTTTTATCTATGTAGGCAATAATTTTCAAGTAGTTTGGGTTTTTTGAGATCTTGGGGGTGGGAAGAGACTGAGGGCGGGATATAGACTTTTGAAAACTGTATGTACAGTGTTCGTTACTACATTGTGTTATTCCATTTTGTACCCCGTCCCTTCCTTGGACGTGGGGGTACCTAATGAGATGTGGAGGTCTGAATGTATGACGGTGTCCTCTTGTTCCCTCCCATTATTGCCTCTGTGGGCAATAGTTTTAGAGTAGTTCTAGATTAGTTTTTTTACTCTACCCCTCCCTCCTCAGAGAGGGTGGGAATATGTACTTTTTAAAATGTATATAAATATTTTTGTTCCTTTTTTCTGTTACTACATCTTGTACCTAGCTCTTTCCATGGATATTTAGGTACATGATGAAAATTAAGGTTCATTCTATGAAAAAAATCTCCTCTTTTCCCCTTCCCTTATTGCCTATCCGGGCAATGACTAGCGGCATAGTTGTTTAGAGGGTTTTTTTGGCAGGGTGGTGGGGGCATTTCTGGGTTTACATTTTAAAAGATGTATATATACGTCTGCTGTGGTGGTGGTGGTGGTTGTTTTGGTCTTTTACTTTGAACTGATTTTTTTTTGGTTTGGATTTGTAGATACACAGCGTAGTGCAGAGGCCCAGATCCAGAGGCGTGATAAACCTGTTCTCTCTTCCCTTACAGCCTGTGCACGACTGTAGGAGGATACTGGAGGACTTGGTGTTTGTTTTTTGTGTTTGAAGTTCTTAATGGGGAATGGGCTTATTAGGTAAGATAGGTGGTTTTTTAAATGTATATAAATGTTTCTGCTTCTTTTTGGTTGTTTACTTCATTTTGAATCTAGTCCTTTGCATGACAATTTAGGTACTTACTGAAAGTTGAGATTGATTCTATGAAAAATCTCCCCTACTCCCCTTCCCTCATTGCCTGGCCGGCAGTGGTAGAAGAATAGATGTTTAGTTTCTTTTTTTGGAGGGATGGGGGGTGGGTGTAGTCTGAGTGAGAGAGAGAGAGAGTGTGTGTGTGTGTGTGCGCGCATGTGTGTGTGTGTGTGTGTGTGTGTGTGTGTGTATAAAAAAATTTTTTAATGTATATAAATGTTTGCTACGTTTTGTGTGTTAATTCACTTAGTACTCAGTCCTTTGTGGGACTTGTAATTACATAATGAAACACGGAGGTCCATACGTATGATAAATCTCCTCTGCATCCCTTCCCTCACTGCCTGCATGGGCAATAGTTTTATAATTTGGGGTGATTTTTTTAAGGGAGAGAATGATTTGGGTGGGTTATGGGGGGAGGGGAAAAGGACAGGATATATGAACTTTTAAAAACTGTATATAAATGTTTTCCTATTACTGATTTTGTACCTAGTCTTAGCGTGATGTCTAGGTACAAGATGAAAATTGAGGATCAGTGTATGACAAATCTCCCCTTCTCCCCTTTCCCTTATTGCCTGTGTTGGCGATAGTGAGTAGAATAGTTGTGTGTTGTTTATTTACTTAGTTTTTTGGGAGGGGTTATATTTTTGGCAGGGGAATATTCTTAATATGAGTGGTGGTTTTTTTGTTTCATTTTGTATTTAGTTCTTTGCATTGCTATCTCTATTGGGACCTAATGAAAATTCAGTTTCATAAATTGATAGATCGCTTCTTCCTTTCCCACATATTTCTTCATTTAGCAGTGCCAATTATAGTTGTTGTTTTGTGGTTATTTTGTTTTATTCTCTAGGATATATACCTTTAAAAATGTAAGTGTATATAAGCACATATCTAATCTGCTTTTTTTTTCATTATTTTTCATTAATATATAGTCCCTTTCCGGGTTGAGCATGGATCTAAGAAAAAAAATCAAGTCCCACCGAATCCCTGACCTCTGACTTGAAAGGCATGGGGTGGTGTAACTCATGACAACAGGTATAGAGCAAATAAGTTGGGAGAAGACACTTGGCTGTGGTTGACTTAGGATAGCTTATCAGTTTCAGCATTTCTTGTGCTGATTCAAACTGAAGGAAATGGTGAGAAGGGACCTGTACTTTGGAGAGTTCAGAAAGCCAAGAAGATAATACTAAGTACAAAGTAGGTTTAGAGGTCTTTGTTGATTAATCTTCAGTAATAACAGTGATGCCTAGAACTTATGTGAAGACCCTTGAGAGTAGCTTCTTTTGGGGGCCTGGAATTCTGACTTATCTACAGAAGTCTCCTGTAGTTCCATCAATAGCATGTTCTTATGTAACCGATAGAACTTATTTTGATCTTTGGAATGAATGTTTTGAGTTATTGCCACAGTTCTGGTGAATAACCGCATGGGTCCCAAAATAAATCATTCCAGAACTAATTGGAGGACAGGCCCTCCCTCAGCGCCCATCTATGGTAGGGCAAGTTGGCCCTTTACTACCCAGAGCTCTTCTGTGTGGCTACTTCTCTCTCCTCAGTTCTCCGTTAGCTGGACCATTCCTGTTTTGTTTTTTCTTTTGGCCTTCAGCGCCTGCAGTATTAGATGTTACCCTCATGTACGCTTAAAAATATAAGCCCGTGTTGCCTCATCAGCTGTACGTTTTTGCATGCGTTTCATACATCCAGACTTGGCATGTTCACTTTCAGCATTCTTGAGTCGTACTGACTCTTCACCTACCACATGGTAAATGTTAGGACTCCAGGTTTGTCTGCATCAAAGAAAATGCATGTGTCAAGTCCCTCACTCCCTCTCTGCCTCTCTTCCTTCCTTCCTTGCTTTTTTTCTTCAAGCTTCTGAGCAATCTTCATTTGTTCTGCAGTTTATAATGAATATAATGCTGAAGATTTGCCATATTATTTTATTATATATATTTTTTAGAAATGTTGATAGGACTCCTAGAACATTTGCAAAAAGATACCATTTACCATATCAAACTCTCAGGTTCTAGTGTTCAAAAATTAGCCTGTACTTTGCTGTTATTTATACCTGCTGCTGTAGAAAAAAATAAGAGTTTGTTCATGACACATGTAACTTTGATCATAAATAAGCGAGAAAGGGGCACCTTTTTGGAATTAGTCATGGTAGTCATTAGTGATATTTCTGAACAGTTCTTAATTTGAAATACTTCAAAGAAGTAAAGGTCATGGCTTAGCTGAATGAAATGCTCCAGAATTTGCACTGTATAAACCATCAGTACATAATACACTTGTGTGTGTATGTGTGTGTGTGTGTGTGTGCATACAGATATATATATATATAGAATTATAGCATAATTGGAGCATTTGCATTAATCAGCAAACTCACAGTGAGACAAAACTTAGTCTTATAGCCGTCTTGATTAAAGCCAAGTGTTCCATGTTGCTATGAAGAGTAGTCTCTTTCAAACACTTTGAAAAGTAATTACTTGGAAACTTGTAAAAGTATTACATATTTGTATTTAAACACCTAAATGGATCTCCAGTTCTTTGAATCTGAGCTTGTGGGTGGAATTCTAAATTTGTATCATAATCTGTCTTTTGTGGAAAATTTTGAAAACAGTATGTATAATATATATGCAAATTGTGTTGTGTCACTTGTAAAGGGAAAAGGCTTATTTTTCTTTGTATTTCTGATAACTTGTTTTGCATATGACCAGCACTGACTGAAAGGCATGTGTAATTGCAAACACTGTTGCTTTTTTTTTTTTTTTTTTTTTGAAATGAAAATAAAAGTATTTAAATATAAATGTTGTGTGGCCTATTTGGATGAAAAAAAAAAATTAGGTATGTAAAATGGTGCATCTTCTCAGATTACATGCTCTACCAGGATAGTGACCATACTCATTGTGTTGCATGATTTGGTTTCTACCCCACTAGGACCCCAGTATCTCTACTGACTGTAACTCAAGGTTTCTCAAACTCACACTAATAGTGGGCCTGTCCTGTGCTTTCTCTGATGACTAGTAACATCCTCAGCCTCTAATGTAAATAGCATATACAAGTTAATGGCAACTCCAGTGTGACAATGAAAATGCCTCTAGACATTGCCAAATTTTTCCTGTGATGCAGTGGGGATTAAAACTTTCAGTGGAGGGACGCCTGGGTGGCTCAGTTGGTTGGACGACTGCCTTCGGCTCAGGTCATGATCCTGGAGTCCCGGGATCGAGTCCCGCATCGGGCTCCCAGCTCCACGGGGAGTCTGCTTCTCTCTCTGACCTTCTCCTCGCTCATGCTCTCTCTCACTGTCTCTCTCTCAAATAAATAAATAAAATCTTAAAAAAAAAAAAAAACTTTCAGTGGATGCTTGGAGCAGGGGGCTCAGTAACAGTTACAGGAGCTCTATCTAGGGCAATGGTTTACTTTTTAGACTGAACTGCTTCTTATGAATGCTCAGTACCAGTTGATACAGTAATAGTTAAGTACCTTACTCCGTATGAGATGTGTAATGACTTATGCCAGTGAAACCAAAGATCACTCACGATCTGAATTTGAAAGTGAAAGGACACTGAATGTTACCAAGGAATCCCCCCACCCTTGCTGTGATTCACATATAATTGGAGCGGGGGTACACAGCTTTCAAGGGAGATGGTGAGGTGTTTTGTTTTTTTTTAAGTTAAAACTATATATTTTATTTATTTGTTTATTTATTCATTCATTCATTCATTCATTAAACATTCCTGGTCAGGTTGACTAAGAGTTTCTCTATTCTAACGCACCATGAGTGGTCTTGAGGGACAATTAAAAATTTCTTAGGCTTCCAGATGGGGTAACTAGAAACAATATTATCTTACAGGTAATTGTTAAGGCTTAAAGTTGGGCATTTTAGGGCAAATACAGTGTCTCATCATCCCCTTACCCAAAACCTTATTTCTTGGGGCACAAAACTATCTTGAAGCTATACCTTTTAAGAATCTGTTATGATATATGTTGGAGAATCAACAAAGTGAAGGCAACCTACTGAATGAGGAAGATATTTGCAAGTGATCTGTTAAGAGGTAACTATCCAAAATATATAAATGACTTATACCACTCAACACTAGAAAACCAAATAATCTGATTATTATGGGCAGAAGACCTGAATAGACATTTTTCAAAAGAAGACAATATGGATGGCCAGCAGACACATGAAAAGATGATCAGCAGCGCTCATCGTCAGAGAAATGCGAATGAAAACCATGATGATAAGTCACCTTGCATCTGTCAGGATGGCTAATGTCAAGAAGACAGGAGATTTCAAGTGTCAGCAAGGATATGGAGAAAAAGGAACCCTCAAGCACTGTTGGTGGGAATGTAAACTGATGCAGCCACTTTGGAAAATGGTATGGAGGATCCTCACAAAATTAGAATTACCATATGATCCAGTAATTTTACTACTGGTCATTTATCCAAAGGAAAAAAAATAACCCCATTAATTTGAAAAGCTATATGCACCCCTATGTTTATTGGAGCATTATTTACAATAGCCAAGACATGGAAGGAACCTAAGTATCCCATTGGTAGATGAATGGATTTCATATATATGTATATGAAATATATATATAATGGAGCATTATTCAGACATAAAAAAGAATAAGATCTTGCCATTTACGACAACATGATGAGTTGGAGGTTAATATGCTAAGCGAAATGAGACTGCCAAATACCATATGATTTTGCTCATATGTGGAATCTAACACCAAAGCAGAAAGAAACCCATAAATACAGAGAACGAACTGATGATTGCCAGAGTGGTGAGGGGTACGGGGATGGGCGAAACGGGCGAAAGGGCATGGGAGGTACAGGCTTGCAGTTAGGAAATGAGTATGTCATTGGGATGAAAGGCACAGTGTAGGGATTATGGTAAGTGGTACTGTAACAGTGTTGTATGGAGGCGTATGGCAGCTGTCCTTGTGGGGAGCTTAACGAAGAGCTGTTGAGTCATGTTGTACATCTGAAACTAATGTAGCATTGTGTTGTCAACTATACTTCAACTAATGATCATAATATGCTAGAGAAATGTTCTTAGGAGTTGGGGAGGTTTTGATCAAAAGCTACTGGTTACAGTTTTTATACTTTTTTATTCATTGATATCTGCAAAAACAGTTGAACTAAAACCCTTTATAAATGTAGAGAAGAGTTCTTTGATTTCAATGGACTTTTTGATGAGAGTAATAGAACTTTAGTTTTTAAAGTCATTTTTAGGATTCATGGCATAGAAGAGTTTGATTCGGTTATATTTTCTTTTTTTTTTTTTTAAGATTTTATTTATTTATTTGACAGAGAGAGAGATCACAGTAGACAGAGGCAGGCAGAGAGAGAGAGAGGGAAGCAGGCTCCCCGCTGAGCAGAGAGCCCGATGCGGGACTCGATCCCAGGACCCTGGGATCATGACCTGAGCCGAAGGCAGTGGCTTAACCCACTGAGCCACCCAGGCGCCCTATATTTTCTTTTTGCTTTACTTCAATTCTTACCCTAAAGCCCTACCTGCCCCCCACACCCACTGCAGCACACACACGCACGTGCACACACACGCACAAGCATCCAGGGCTTCCTAAAACTTGTGTGTGAGGTGAACAGCTGACTTACATGCTCCACAGGCATGTTATTACCAGAGAGCAAAAACATACTTTTAAATCATCATTATCGCCCACCTTCACTAATTAGCAATATGTTTCCAGTGCTTTCTGCTTGGTCTTCATTTTTATTACCTTTCTTAGGGATAGTCATCCAGTCAGTTACGTGATGGTGATTTCTGTTGTTGGCTGAACCGAATTAGAATCAGGACCTTTGCTTATATGTATAATAACTTTTTTCCCCCTAATATCCCACTTATTTTTTTGAAGGAAGAACATAATGTAATTAACATAATAAAATGATCAAAAAATGGATTAGAGTAGGTGATGTTGCTGAAGGGGCAGACAGGAAGCCACGTCAGCTTACGAAAGGCTACTTAGCTGACCCAGGTGTTGCTTATCCACAAGCTGTTTGTCTAGAAGCAGGTGTGGCTAGCTGCGAGCCCTTCAGTGGTGTCTGCTGACATGACCCTTCTCTGTGAATGTAGCGAGTGTCAGGCGCTTCGAGCAGGTTGGTGCACTGGCTGCCCGAGGCGTGTAGTGGCTGCTTCTATCTTCATTTACGTCACCTCCCAGCCCTTTGTGATTTTTTAATTGAAGCTGAATTCTTGGAGTATCACTATTATGACATAGTAGCAAAAGGTAATGATTCCTAGAAATTTAAAATATTTGAAAGGCCATGGAACATAGACTAGCATCGATCAGGACTGGAATCGATTCCCAGTTCAGTCATTTGCCACTTGGTACTTAATTCCTATAAGCTTCAGTTTCCTCCAATAATGAAACAGGGATACTACCTACCTTATGAGGTTGTTCACCTCACAATAAATAAAATATCTATAAATTACCTAGCACAATACCTATAATTATCAAAGTGAGATAGTAAATGTCAACTGCTATTGATAAAACTTCTTGCTGCTTTCTGGGGTACACAGATGTTAATACCCTCAGTTCCAGATGGAAATGAGGTTTGCTTTTTTTTTTACTTGAATAGGTTATATAACTTGCCAGTTAGGAAATTAGAGAAATAGTGCTCGCTTTGGCAGCACATATACTAAAAAGAAGAAAGAAATTAGAGAAATAATTCTGGTCTAATCCTCTTTATAAATGTAAGCCATAAATATGCAGATTTGAGAATTATTATAGTATATTAGAAAAAGCATGAAGTTATATAGGTTTCACAACTGAAATAATGTCCTGTCACTGAATTTGGCTAATTATAAATATGTATGAAATAAAATCCTGATTATTGACTAATCTGCAATAATGGTAACAATACCTACTTTGTAAGAATAACATCAGGCAGGCACAGGTATATGGGAAATAAATCTGGTACTTCGTAGGTACTCAGTAAATACTCTTTTTTCCTTTCAGTGATTTATTTGCCTTAAATATGCAAAAGAATTAAGCATACACAAGTCTTAGTTCTAGCCAGAAAATCTATGTACAACTGAGCATGTGGCAGAGAAATTGGCCAAATGTGTTAAGATCTCTCTTCATGGGACACCTGGGTGGCTCAGTCATTAAGCTTCTGCCCTCAGTTCAGGTCATGATCTCAGGGTCCTGGGATCAAGTCCCACACCGGGCTCTCTGCTCAGCAGGGAGCCTGCTTCCCCCTCTCTCTCTGGCTGCTGCTCTGCCTACTTGTGTTCTCTCTCTCTGTCAAATAAATAAATAAATCTTAAAAAAAAAAAAAAGATTTCCGTGCTAGAGAAAACCTCCCATATGACATAGTCTAATTCCCTCCTTTTACTGATAATGTAAGGGCACCAGAGGCTATGCCTTAGTGAAGACCCCCAGAATATAACATTATATGTTGAATTTGTATATGTGTTTGTATTAGAAAAATTTTGTGTTGCCTTTGACACAAATTACGTGCATTGGCCTGCAGGATACCATTTCCTTGGAAACAAGAGTAGTAGAATTCACTATTGAAAGAGGTGTTTGATTATTTTAATGTAGAGTGTGGAGCTAAAAACTACCCTAGTATTTTAACCTTTAAACTCAACAATGTGGGGGTGCCTGGGTGGCTCAGTCGATTAAGCATCTGCCTTTGGCTCAGGTCATGACCCCAGGATCCTGGGATCGAGCCCACATCAGGCTCCCTGTTCAGTGGGGAACCTGCCTCTCCCTTTGCCTCTCCCTCTGCTTGTGTTCTCTCTCTCTGTCAAATAAATAAATAAAATCTTTAAAAAAACAAACTCAACAACAAGAACGATCTACTACAATCTCCAAAGCGTCGGTACACAGACGTTAACATCCATATACCTCATCCACATACCCTTTTGTGCATGATTGAAGTAAGTGGGTTTCAATGAAGTAACCTTTCTCGGGTGGGAGATGCTAAGGGCAGAGAGGTTCAGACAGACCTCTGTTACCCCCACGGGAGACACCAGGGAGGAGAAAGTGGTGGTTAACAATGGTGAGGGGCCATCGCCGTCATGGGTGATGAACTGGATGGAAGGAACATAGATATCAGCTTCACCAACTGCAGGTAGAAGATGAGGAAGTTCACAGGAAGTTTACAGTCTGGGAAAAGACACAGTATTAACATGTAATTTTAGAGTCGTTTTCACATATTTAATCTTTATTGAGAGTGGGGGGGCATAATGGATGTCAGTTGACCTTCCTCTGCCCTGCATCTCAGCCCATTGTCTCTTTTCTGTCCTGAGCAAACCTGAACTTAGAGCCTAGTGCCTCTTACAATTCCTTCCTACAAACCCACTGCTGGCAAAGCATTACTGAGCATTGCAAATTTTCCCCAGGATTACATAGGGGAGAATCTCTCTCGTGCCACAACAAACAGCTTCATCCTCACTTAATATTTCTCTTCTCCAGAGCCCCTCCCTCACCTTGTTGTTTCTGTGGGATCTTTTCACTCACTGTACTCCACCAAAGTGTGCATACAGATGGACACCGGGACACGCAAACACACACATGCCTCACTGACTGCTCATTTGTACTCCTAGACATCTCCTTGAACTTGAAATGTCTCTCCTCTGTGGCACTGCACATCGGCAGCCGACGGCCTGTGGTGAGCAGCTGGCCCGGTGATTTAGAGGACCGTCTGTGGCCTTTTGCTATTTATTTTGCTATACTCCTTGTAATCTTACTCCCAGCACCTTATCCACTATGTTTCAAACAAGCACATTGTTCTCATAAAAGGAAACTTTATCCACCTCATTTGATTGGCAACCAATTTTTTCCTGTTTTTTCTAGGTTAATATGAGAATGAGTTTATAATATCTGAGCACATCCTGACTCTGGGTGAGAGAAAGCAGCCCTAAATTGAACTGGTAGAAGACGGAAACCAGGCCATCGTTTTCAAAGTTTTTCATGGCTCATTCATTCAATAAATATTTGTAATCATCTACTCTGCACCAGGCCTTGTGAGAGGTGGGTACGTGAGGCTCGGCTCTAATGTGAGCAGCTGGCTCCAGCTGGGAGAATGCCACCTGGGTTTTATAAACACTGCCTGCGCGGTGGGTGGTAAACCGGCGAGGGCGTTTGGGTTCCTGAGGAACAGAAGTGAAGGGCGTCCCGTGGGAGGTTCTAACTTTGAGGCCCGGAGTGCTTACAACCACCCCAGTAACAGCACCGCCCTGAGTGGGGCGGGGCTGGGGGGACCCTCGTGTCCTCCACCAGAATTCCCCTCTGCTCATTTGGGTGTGCAGCACCAGGGAAAAACGGAGGCCTCACCACAGGGACTGCATAAGTGGCCACATGTAATGCCTTGTGTCACTGACTGGGAACCACAGGCACTTTGGCTGGGCTCTGAGTGACCACGCAGGGATTCATTCCTAAGGGTGTTCCAAGTGAATGACAAGAGGCTGGAAGTTAATTGCCTGTTGCAGTTTTACTCCAGGTTCCCCCCAAGTTCTAATTAGCCATAAATGAGCTTGGCTCACCTCAACCCAAGTTGTAAGAGTGCTTTCTTGTCTGAGTTGCTCCGTGTAGCCAAGCAAGAATAAGAAGAGTGTTTCAAGGTAGACTCATAAATGAGGGAGTCTTGATTTACACCAACGTTCAATAAAAGGTAGAGGGCTTGCCTGTTGTGGAAAAACCAATAGATGATGTCCCAGAGTATGATGAGTTAAATGCGCCACATGGGAAATGCACTGCTTGTCTGAGAGGCTTCTAGAGGATAGGCACTGTGCCTCTTTTATTTCAATGACTGCCTCTCAGCTTTAGCAAGGAGGCTTGATCTCTCCAAGTTCCCTGCTTTAAATTAAGAGCAGTCTGCAGAGACCTTTTAGAACGTGCTTGGGATGCATCAGCAGCAGCCAGTGGATTAAATAAAAACCAAAACCTCTGATGGCTTCTGTCCTTGCCAGTGCTCCCCGGGAGTGATCAAGAGCAGGTGGGAAGACTTGTTTGTCCTGAGATGGCTGAGGGTCCATACAGTCCACACAGAAGGAATCCCAGACTCATATAGAGACTAGGGAAATTTGAGTGAAATGGAAGGAATCCTGGAAAATGTGCTCCTGTGAGAGGACACTAAAGAAAACAAGTCTGTGAAGACTGGACAAAAACAGAAGTACTTCTCTCTAGTTTGAAAGAGATGGCTAGCCAGCTCTAATGGACATCCCATACCTTCCTGAAAAGTGGCCGAAGCTGTGATCTGACTTAGGCAGCCCAGAAATCTCCAATGACCAAGAAATGAGTTGAGCTGTCCTAAGCAGGACTTGCTGCAGCAGGAGACTGGGAAGGTGGTACCTTCCCAGGACAGCCAGATCCCATCTGGGAGGAGTCGGGCCAGGGCCTTGGATGGAGGTTACCACCTCCCAGAGGTGGGAATGTGCTGCCAGGTCCTTGCAGGCAAGGGATCTTCCCTAGGATCTGTGACATAAGGGTTTCCGAGGGTTAGGCAAGAAGAGTGTGGTCCTCAGAGCTGTTCCTTGGTTACCTTGCAGATGGTTGTCCCGAGTTAGCCCAGGAGCATGTGCCATCCGTACGGAGGCCAAAGTATTGACTATTTGCCATGAAATGTGCTTCCAAAGGGCATCACACTGAGTATACAGAAGAGAACGGCAGCTCATTGTCCTCAGCCTCCAGCTGCTCCAAGCAAATGTCCTCTTTCACTTGTTACCAGGCCAACTCTGTAAATAGTTTGTAGAAAAACACAGAAGATGCATTGAGACCAGACTAACAGGAAGGTTGGGTATTGCAGGTATTGGGCCCTGGACTTGGGGAAGGCAGTCTAGCAAACATGACCTTGTGACTTCTGTGGCTCCACTCTCCACAGGGTTTGTTCAAGGTGATGATGCTTTGAGGCAGGTGATTCATGATTTGGAATTCCAAGCTTACTGATGCACCATACACACTAGCAGTCCACTTTTGTAGACTTGCCTAGGAGACTAAGAAGCATCCCTGGAGCCAGGAAGCCTCTCCCTTGTTTCATGAAGGCCAGCCAATAGCTGGGGAGGGGCCCGAGAGAAGCAGGTAGATTAAGGCTTTCAACCTCTGAGGTGTATAGTGGTACTCATTTCCTCGTATCCTTGTATATCATGTGTATCTCCTTTCCTGTTATGGATAAGAAATCATTTCTGGCCCAAGCAAAGTAGTAGAAGCAGAAGATATCACAAGAAAAGAAAACTACAAATCATTGCTTAAAGAAATTAAAGAAGATCTTAATAAACAGAAAGATCCCATGTTCATGGGATCACTGGAACACTTTGTATTGTTAAGAAGTCAGTACTCCTCAAACTTATTTAGAGATTCAACACAATTTCTACCAGAATCCCAGCTGGCTTCTTTGTAGGAGCCAATGACCACATCCTAAAATTCCATGAAAACTCAAGGAACCCAGAATAGCCAAAACAATGTTGAAAGGAGAGCAAAGTTGGAGGACTCACACTACACAATTTCACAACCTACTATATACTACAGCAGTCAAGACAGGTATGGTAGAGCCATAAGGACAGACCTACAGATCAATGGAATAGAATTGAAAGTCCAGAAATAAACACATACAGCTACAGACAATTGATTTTTTTTATTTAAAGATTTAAAGATTTTTTTATTTAAAGATTTATTTTTTAAAGTAATCTCTACACTTATTATGGGGCTCAAACTCAGAACCCTGAGATCAAGAGTTGCATGTCCCAGAGACTGAGGCAACCAGGCTCCCATGGTTAATTGATTTTTGACAAGGGTGCCAAAGTAATACAATGGGGAAGAAAACAATCTCTTCAACAAATGGTGCTGGAACAGCTAGATATCAACATATAAAAGAATGAATATGAACCACTACTTCATATCATATACAAAATCAACAATTAATCAAAATGGATCAAAGGCCTAAATGTAAGGGCTAAAGATATTAAACTCTTAGAAGAAAAACAACTGTAAATCTTCATGTCCTTCAGTTAGGCAATGGCCTAACTGCCAACAAGCAACAAAAGTGAAATGAACCTGAGGTCATTAGAATTAAAAACTTTTGTGCATCAAAGGACACTATGAAGAAAATGAATTGATACACCACAGAATGGCATAAATATTTTCAAATAATATGTCTGGTGAGAGTTTGGTATCCAGAATATATACAGTATTCATATAATTTAACAGTAAAAAGACAACCCACTTAAAAAATAAGCAAAGGATCTGATCTTCTTTTCCCAAAGAAGATGTAAAAATAGTCAGCAAGCACATGAAAATATACTTAACATCATTAGTCATCAAAAAATGCAAATCAAAACTCATGAGGTCCAATTCACAATTATAATTTAAAACTGGAAAATAGTAAGTGTTGGTGAGGAAATAGAGAAATTGAAACCCTCATACATTGGCTGGTGGGCATATAAAAAAAAATTCCTCAAAGGGTTAAAGAGAGTTATTGTAAGACCCACATTCAGGTACCCAAGAATTCAAACCAATGCTTATACAAAAAATTGTAGATGTATGTGTGGATGTTCATTGCTGCATTATTCATATTAGCTAAAAGCAGAAACAATCCGAGTGTCATTAATTAATTCATCAATTAATAAGAGAAGTGGTATATCCATTCAACAGAGTAGTATTCAGCTGTAAAAATGAATGAAGTAATGATAACATGCTCCAACATGGATGAATCTTGGAAATATCATACTAAGTGAAAGGTGGGAGGAGATACATCTCATTGAGAAAGTCTAATAATTTCACTGTTATCTTTCCTTCACTCTTCTGATCCTGGACAGAGAGCTCATGCTGTAAATCTCTGAGTGATGTGCTAGGTCCTATCTGTGAACTACAAAGGCCCAACATTGCCTCAGCACCCTTTCTTGGTGAAGTTGGTCCATTGGCTTATGGATGAGTTAGGTACCTGCCTAGCCTCTTCACTGTAGCTCAGTCAAGATTGATTGACCCAGGAATGAACACCTGGTATAGGGGAAATAAATCACAACTTGGGTAGATCCAATCAAGTACTCCAAACTACACAATACTGGGGCTTGGAGGAACTCAATCCATCAATTCACAGGAACTGGTTGCATTTATGAAGCTGATTTTTAAAGCATACCCTGATGCAATGGTAAGGTGACCAACTCCTGGTTTGCCTGAACTTTCCTGGTTTTAACACTGAAAATCTTGCATCACAAGAACCCCCACAGTTCAGGCAAACTGGGTAGCTTGTCACCCTAGAAGGGTGCCTCTGTGGAGCCAGGATACATATTGGTGCAGAAGTAGATAAAGGAAGCAGACGTATGTAAGCAGAGATGCAGAATTACAGGGCCAGCCCTAGAATCAGTGAGAGCTGCTGCCTCTTCTCCTGATGATTTTCCAGTTCCTTCCCCTTCTCACCTATTCATCTAATACCGGACCAAAGTTTATTGACCATTCACCTTGTTTTAGGCAATTTGGTAGGGATAAAGATGGTCTTGAGGCCTGGATTTCTTCCCATTCTTGGATTTTCCAAGATACCCAAAACCCTTTCAAGAAATTCTATTTTATGTTCAGCGAGTCTCTATTCCTTGAAATCAAACTATCTTTAAATACTTGTCTGTTAAAATGATGGAGGGCACAGGGAAGAGGGCAGGAAGCGGGTGTTTCAGCTTAAAAATTCCACAACTTGGGGCACCTGGGTGGCTCAGTGGGTTAAGCCTCTGCCTTCGGCTCAGGTCATGATCTCAGGGTCCTGGGATCGAGCCCTGCATCGGGCTCTCTGCTCAGCAGGGAGCCTGCTTCCCTCTCTCTCTCTCTCTGCCTGCCTCTCTGCCTACTCGTGATCTCTCTCTGTCAAATTAAAAAAAAAAAAAATTCCACAACTCTTCACATCAATGGATAAAGGACTCTCTGTTTATGGTATATGTCAACCTGTATCCTCCTACAGGACCAAGTTTGGGAACAGTGACATCCATAGGTCTTAATGGTTGGGAACAAGAAGACTAAACAGACATTTTAGACATGCAACTTGGATGAAGAAAACTTCCAGTTCCTTCCTTTCTAAAAGGTCTCCAATGAATCCTGGGTGTTCTCACTAGACCAGTGGCTTTCAGAAGTTTTTTACTTCTACCCTGAGAAAGACATGCAGCAAATATGGTAGATATCACCATGAACTACTCTGCAGCAATGAAAGCAATGGACCAGAGTATAGATAGTGTCTTTTTAGTTTCATGTCATGTAACTTATAAAAAACATGAACCCAGAAGAAGGAATATTTTAAAAAAACATACATGTATAACAAAAAAAAGTTAACACATTTAACACATGATAATGGTTGTCTATGGGGGACAAGGAGGTAAATGAAAGTGGAGGATGGGGGATTAAGGGAAATAAAGCAAGAGATGGAACTTCTGCTGACCAATGAGAAGATATGAAATGAACTAATTAGAGTCATTGCGATTTTTTTTAAAATGCATTTTACCCTGCAACCTATGTTTAGCTGTAATAAATGTTTCACAAATCATTATTTACCTTCACTATGTTCAGTATGCTCTCATCTTGTCTTATTTGACTTTTTAAAACATGAGTCACAACCTACTAAATTGTTTTCCCGTCTTTCTAATGCAATAGGACCTGCAACTGGCAAGCCGCATCGGACTGCGGCGAGAAGTACACGTGCTCAGCAGCTCTCTATTTGTGCGACAGACTCCAAAACCATTTAAGCACGGGAATTTTTGCAAGGGGAGGAAACAGTTTGCCTCTCTTTCATTTTTTTTTTTTTTGAAAGATTTTATTTATTAATTTGACAGACAGAGATCACAAGGAGGCAGAGAGATAGGCAAAGAGAGAGGAGGGAGCAGGCTCCCTGCTGAACAGAGAGCCTGACTTGGGGCTCGATCCCAGGACCCTGAGATCATGACCTGAGCCGAAGGCAGAGGCTTTTTACCCACTGAGCCACCCAGGCGCCCCGCCTCTCTTTCATTTTATACAGATACATTTTGGATTCATTTCTGCCTCTGATTGAAGTTCAGAACTACAATGTAGTAGGCAAAAAATGGTCCCCCAAAGTCCATGTCCTAACCGTAGGGAGCTTTTGTTACCTTATGGAAAACAAAGAAGAATTAAGTTTGCAGGTAGCACTAAGGTTGTCAGGAGCTGACGTTAAAATTGGGAGACTATTCTGGATTATCTAGTTGGACCCAATGGAGTCACAAGGGTCCTTAAAAGTGGAAAAAGAAGACCGATCAGAATGATGCAATGTGAGCGGGTCTCCACTCGTTTTTGTGGCATTTGAAGATGGAGAAAGGGAACTACCAGCCTAGGAATATGGGTTGACTCTAGAAGGTGAAAAAAGGCAAGGGAGCGGATCTTACCCAGAGCCTACAGAGAGGAACTCAGCCTTGCCAATGCTTACATTTTAGCCCGTGAGACCCCTATTAAACTCCTGCTCTCCAGAACTGTCAGGTAATAATTTTGTGTGTTTAAGCCACTGAAGTTTGTAATAATTTGTTACAGCAGCAGATGCAAAATAATTTATGCATGCAGTTAGAAAAGTTTCACCTTGGGGTGCCGGGGTGGCTCACTCAATTGAGCAGCCCACCTTGGATTTTGGCTCAGGTTCTAATCTCAGGGTCCCAGGATCGAGCCCTGTGTTAGGCTCCACGCTCAGAAGGAAGTCTGCTTAACACTCTTTCTCTCTCTCTCCCTTTCTCCACCTCTTTAAAATAAATAAATAAATCATGGGGCGCCTGGGTGGCTCAGTGGGTTAAAGCCTCTGCCTTCGGCTCAGGTCATGATCCCAGGGTCCTGGGATGGAGCCCCGCATTGGGCTCTCTGCTCAGCAGGGAGCCTGCTTCCCCTTTTCTCTCTGCCTGCCTCTCTGCGTGCTGGTGATCTCTGTCAAATAAATAAATAAGATCTTTTAAAAAAATAATAAAATAAATAAATACATCTTAAAAAAAATCAAAATAGAAATTGGATCTAATCAATTGTCAAGACGCTGGTAACTATAAATCGCGGACTTCTAACCTCTGAGAAAGGAAGTCTAAGCTTCAGGACCAGCTTTACCAATGCAAGCAGAGTTACTTGGCAACCAGAAAAACAAACCGTTTCAGGAGCAGCCTGCTGGAGACCGGAATCCCGGACATCTACCTTACTGTGTCTCTTGGTACAAACTTCTATTCTTTGTCTGTTTCTAACTACTTTTAAAAGTCCAGGGAGTGATTCAAAAGACATGTGTAAATCATTACGCATGATAATTTTCTCAAATATGGGATTCAGGGGTGGTAAAAATTGAAGAGACGATGGCTCTTGGAGAATCCTTGAGTAAAGAGCGCATCTAAAGGAGCAGATGCTAATGTCTTTTGGGTCACAGACTCACTTGAGATCCTTTTTAGAAGACTGTGCATATATACCTAGACACGATTTTGCATTTGGTTTTACTGATGTTACAGTTTCCTTCCTGTTTACATGCCCAAGTTTACAAACAGCTCATCTAAATAAGTATTGTGTTTGATTTTAGTGAGGGAGAAACTTCTTAGAAGACACTCCTGGGACTGAGCACAAATTAATGCACTAGAAGTAACATCTGTGTTCTAGTTAACTGTGAGGGGCTAGATTTTCTTCAAAGGGCTTATGCTTTTTGTTTTTGTCATCAGCAGGATCCACATCTACTACTTCACTGGGAGAGGATGTGGGCTCTTAAATGCTATAAGTGTGAGTGCTGTGGGACTGATTTTGTCAGCTGCAAGGCTCTGAAGTATCACTTTCGACAGAAGCATTTTGGAAAAGTTCACTGCGAAGAATGTGGCCGTGAAGTCCCAAGGGAAAGACTGCAGCATCACAGTGAGGTACAAGTGGGGAAAGCACCCCTGTTTTTTATTTGGTTTTTAATTCTCTTCATGGAGATTTGTTGACAGGAGACTAAAAATTAGAACAGAGCTCGTGGCCATAGGCCAGGTGGTGGGATGCAGCAGGAAGGCACACTTTTCAGTGTCCGCTAGGAAATACCCACCTCCTGGGGCTTCCCTTTGTTAAGGTTGCTCAGCAGAATTCACTGGACACAAGTGTTGTATTCAGAGCAGCTGCTGTGGTTGTAATTATTATTCCAAAATGCTTGTGACGTGTTGGGATTCTCACAGTTCTAGAATTTTTACTTTCGGTGTAACCTTAGAGGTACATGTATATACTTCTCACCTTCCTCCTCTCCCTTTCACAAATAAGGGAGCAGAGACCCAATTAGGGAAAATGATTTGCCCAAAGTCTCCAAATAGTAAATGTCAGAAAAAGAGCCAGTATGTCATTCTTCTGATTTTATAAAACAAAACCTAGTGCTTAAAAAAAAAAAAAAAAAAAGTATCCTTTTTTCAGCACTGTGGTTTTCATGGTTCATTTATTAATCTATAGCAGTACTCAGGGGTGCCTGGGTGGCTCAGTTGGTTAAGTGTCTGCCTTCCACTCCGGTCATGGTCCCAGGTTCCTGGGATCAAGCACCATGTTGGGCTTTCTGCTCTTTCTCCCTCTGCCTTCTCTGCATGTTTGTGCTTTCTCTGTCAAATAAATAAATAAAATCTTAAAAAAAAAAAAAAACAAAACAAAACTACAGCAGTGTTCCATCTATATCTAAAGAACGAATGGACTTTGTTGTGTTTAGGAAACAGAATGAGAATCTCTCTGCTCATGATTGGGAGCATTTAGTCAGAAGCCAAATGAAGATGAGGAGACCTTTCAAACAGCTCTTGTAATTCCTATGTTATGTGTTTACTTTTTCTCAGTCTGTACATGAGAGGTCAACCATGCAGACACACAAGTTTGGCTGGGAAAATCTAGAAGAAAGGAATATAAAGCATATGGCTACAGAAATATCAAAAACCTGTAGGATGTGTTCGAGGCGCTTTGGAACAATCCTTAGTCGGGAGAACCATGAACTACAGGAGCATCGATTCACAGCCAGTAAAAGAGGTAAAAAAGTTGCCTTGCTCTTTCCCTCTGTGTATATTTATGCAACGTAGAAACCATATTTTGGTTTTCCCTCAGCTCAAGGCTTTAGGGTTGCTCCCAGGAACAGGAAATAGAGAACGGAGGATGGAATCAGGGTGTGGCTTAGAACTACACACTTTTGGGGTGGCAGGGATGAAGAATAATTTTGCCAAGCCAAATTTGAAGAAGAAGCTGGAAAGCCAAGGTATCATTCAGAGAGACAATACAGCACAATTCTGTGGGCTTGCAGTCAAAAGTGGAACCGTGTCAGGAATTCAGGTGGGAGTCAAGTTATGGTTTATCCATGTCAAAAACAAGATAAACCACAGAACTAAGATCTTAACACATTTTGCTCTCATATGTGCAGTCTGTCCTCTAAACTAACTGGTGACAGCTGCTCTCTGAAAGGCTCTTAATAAATAGAACTTCTTCCAGGAAGTAGTAATTGATTCTGGATACACAGGTGTCACTGAAAAGTAATCATTTTTTGATGAACTTTCCCTAAAGAGAGTAGTATATAAATTGGATATTATGTTTCAAGCTGAAGAATCAAAGTATCAAAACAACAACAACAACAAAACCAACAATCTGTTAACTTGGCTTAATTGACAAAGCTTAACCAAGGGGCTCTGTATCCCTTGAGTGCTGATACAAGTTTCTTGTTACTGATTAGTTCTGAGTATGTTCTGATTTCCATTATGATTTTTTCTGGGATCCATGATTTATTTAAAGTCTGTGGTTCTTAAAATTCCTTAAAGCTTGAAGTATTTTTTGTTATTTTATTACTGGCTTCTCATTTAATTGCATAGTGGCCCGAGAATGTAATCTGTGGGACATTAGTTTTCTGGCACGTGCTGGGTTTTATTGGTAGCTGAGTATATATTCAATTCTTGTGAATGTTCTATGCATGCTTGAGGAGGAAGTTCATTCCCAGAGAGCATTAGTGAATGCTTTAAGGCACTTGAGCTCTCTTCTAGCCAGTGGCCAATCTAAAATGAATTCTCAGTGCTAATATGAATTGGTTGTATGAACCTGATTGAGGGACACCTTGTGATTGCAGATACTCAGGGATTTTTTTTTTCCTGGTCCATCCAATGCAGAAATTATGAAAGTTTCTTTGCTGTTGAAGGGGCTCAGGATATGCCACCCCAAATTATGCCAATTTGGTGTATTGATTATTTGGAGGTGAGGCAGTTGGTAAACAGGAAAAACAAGAACACTCTGCTTTCCCTACCTAAAAACAAGCCAGTGATCACCCCCTCCCCTGGACCAGGACCAGAAGAATAGCCTTTATCACTGGAGACCTAGAGACAGATGGCATATGAGTCTTCATAAACAAGCAAACCTTTATCACCTTTATCTGCCATTAGTTCCCCTTTTATATTTCCTAGTCACTTTCCCACAATTTATTGGCCTGAGAAGCCCCAAACCCTCTTCCCTTTGTCTAGTCACTTGTCTCCAATTTATTATACTTTGTATAAGTGGTGTACGAGCCCCCAGGTCTCATAGCTACTTTGAGTTCTTTTCTGTAAAGCATTCTGTGCATATTTAAAAAGAAATGTTAACAGTGATAAAATGTGTATGCCTCCTCTCCTGTGACTCTGTCTGTTGTCAGTTTAGTTCACATGTCCCTTTCACTGAACCTAGCAATTCAGTGTTCACTTTCTTCTCCTGAAGTGGGGTCAGTCTTGTCAGCATTTCTGGCTCAAAACAAACAAAAACCCCACACACCTGCGATGTCCCCCTTTAAAAATAATGCACTATCTCCAGATTTCTACATGTTGGCTTAGTTTTTTCTTTTAGAAAGCACGGTGCAGGCCAAACCAAACATTCTGGAGGCAGAATATGGCCTGTGGGCTGCTAGTTTCAGACTTTTAATAGATGGAACTTGGAATTCTGTACCCTGGGATCATTTGTTGAAACTTGTTAGCATACATGTTTTTCATTTAGAAACTTTAAATGATTTCATCGACTGGAACAAAAGATTTTTTTTTTTCTCTCACATAGAACGGTTGGAATATCTGTTTTCTAAGAAATTCAGCCATTCTTCTATAAAGACCTATATATATATAAATATATATATTTAGGGTTATTTATATATATATATATATATATATATATACATAATATAAAGGGTTAAATGTCAGCTAAGTCTAGAGGGGGTGACGTTTGGTGTTCACCTGATGTTTTACTAGCAAGCAGAGTCAGTCTCCCCATTATCACAGCTAGGTAGTCCTGGAGATTAACTAGACAGAATTTGCATGTAAAATTAGATTCTTGCCTTTGACACACATCTATTTCTGTGCAGCGAATATGAAATCCTAGTTATTTCTCTGTACAGCCCAAATGTCTATAGGATTTTCACCTCATCATATGTTGGAGTGTAAGAGTCCCCAAGAGCTACAGAGATTTGCAGATGAAAATATCCGCCCAGCCTCAGGTCCTCAGAACGCTGCCTGTGTGGCTGAGATCGGGGCCCTGCTCACACGGATCCAGGCTTGCTTTCCAGTGCCCACCTCCCGAGTGATCCAGGTAATCTGAGCCCCCAGCCCTCTGGCCAGGCCACACAGCCCTACGGAAGCCATTTTTCTCTCATGGAGGTAATGCACATCAACCGGGCAATGTCACGTGTTCAAAGGCCAGTGTTGCCTCCTGCGTGGGGTGACACGGCCTGCAAGGAGCCCTTTGAAATGCCAGGGAAGGCTTCAGGCTGCTGGAGCAGGCACGCAACCACGCGACATCTGGAGCCCATTAGGGTTGGCGATTTTTGCCCAAGGGATGAAAGTGCCTTTACATTGGCAGGACCAGGGAACTGGCTCACACTTGACCGATGTTTGTAAATGCTTAAGGGACTTTCAGGCAAAGGAGGTGAGCCTGTCCCCCAGGGCCCCGTTTCATGGCTGAGCAGTCTGCCTGTGGAAGTAATTAGGTGCTGCACTGATGGGCTCGCTGTCAACCTGAAGACAGCTCTGTGTGTCCAGGAATGGCTGTCCGCAGAGCACAGAAAATTTCCTGGACAAAAAAGGGATCCCAATGACAAGGATGATATGGTTTTCTCCCTATTGTTATTATTATTGTTAACATTAATACCATCAGTGCATACTTTTGAATCAGTTTTTAGAGAAACAATGTAGGGCAGTCCTGAGGGCCTTTCATTCCAATAATTTTTCTGCTCCTTCATTTAAAAATGCACAGATAGGGATTCCTGCCTGGCTCAGTAGGTAGAATAGGAGACTCTTAATCTCGGGGTCATGAGTTTGAGCCTGCGGAAGAGTGTAGACATTACTTAAAAAATAAATAAAAAAGAATTTTAAAAGGTGCCCCCGAGTGCACATGTAATTGTTATAAAATCATCCTTAAGCCATGCATTCATTTGAAATAATAAGTGATTTTTTAATGTAACTCAATAGCAAATATGACTTGAGTATGATTCAATTCTTCCTGAAGATAGTTATGACCAAAGCCTGCATACGAATGTTGTATTTTCTTCTACAGAGATGAGGTGTGGACACAGAGCTGGATATTGGGAGCCAGTGTTCAATTCTGGTCCTGTACGACACTCGCTCAAAACAAGGGCCACTGTTTGATTAAGCTGCAGAATTGTTGTGCCCTTTATCCCATTCTTGGAGACTGACTGTACACATTAGTGTGTTGAGAATTCTTGGGTTAAGACTGCTCAAAACGCCATTTCTCGTATTCCTTTGTCACTGTAATTTCTAATGGGAAATAGGTTTCATAAATTAATTGCACTAGTGAGAACTGTGTTAAGAACAGTCAGGATGGGAGAGACAGGGGGACACAAGGCACCCACTAGAGTTAGTCCTCATGACTAGCAGATAGAGAACGACGCTGGAGTCCAACCCTGGAATGCTTTCCAATGTCACGTGAAAGTGCGCTGTCCCTTTGTGTGTCACGGTCCTCCTTTGACAGACTGCTTTTGCCTCGTTTGGGACATTATGGTTCCCAAATCATAGGTAACAGCCTTCTTTTACTGACAGAGAGATTCCTTTGGGAACTGGCAACCTACATTTTCCTTGAGTGCTAAAGAAGGCAACAATGTACTGTTAATTACTTAACATTTTAACTTTTATAAAATTACATTTAGCAAGAGATCCAAAGTAAAATCTCATTAATTACAGGACATTTAAAAAATTTTTATTAACATATAATGTATTATTATTACAGAACATTTTATTAAAAATCATTCGAGATCTATTTAGAAGCAGAGCAAACGAACATCTACCAGGAATGGTAGTCACTTCTGGTTACAACTCTCACGGGTCAGGTTTGTTAGGACACTTAGGGCTGGGGCTGCCTGTCTGGGTGTTCACTGAGGGCTGCCATTGTGAGCTTTGGACTGTACAGTGGCAAATTTGATTTCTGCCCCGGGCCAGTGGCTCCCAAGCAGAAAGAGTCTAAGAACTTGTGGTGCTAAGTCTTCCCATGGATTTTCAGGCTTTTTTCTGCAAAGAATACTTCCTTTTTCATAGGCAAGGCTCAGTTCTCAGTAGACCATGATAGATTCCTTCCTCCTTTTCTTTTTCTTCTTTCAGGGTGAGTGGGGCTCAACTGCACATATTTGAGCTATTCCACAATGTTAATTGACCCTAAAATGCTACAACTTGAAATCTGTGCTTCTCTCAGGGTTAGTTTGGTTTTACCTACATTGTATCGTTTGTCTTCACAGGGTGGTTCTTACATAAAGGGGACTGATACTCAAGGATGCTCTGAGATTGACATCGTGTTGTTGTTCAGTGATGTGTTTGCCGATGTGAACCATTGCAAGAAACAACTGACAGAAGGGTTGGATGCTCTGAGAGAAAACTTGAAGCAAACTTCACATGGAAACAGGTCTGGGTGAAGGTGTTACTATGAATTCTCTTGTTCCATAGGTGGAAAAGTCAGCTAAGGAAAACTCTTAGCTTGACACAAAAGGGCATTATTAAATAATAATTACTTGTGTATACTAACATTAAATTCCTAGGAGGAAATTTGGAGAGATTGACTCGGAGGCATTTTTTTAAAAGACTTCTAGATAAACTTCCAATGAAAGTTCATGAATTTGAGATCTTATGATTTAAGGACTAATTATGTCTTCTCCAACGCACCTTTATTTAATTTCCATCCCCTTAGCTGAAATCTGACTCTGAGGAATGCAAACAGGAAGGGGTGGGAAAGGTGCCTCCAAGTACCAAGAATCTTTGAGACACATTTGTCTGATAAACATTCCCTTCAGCGGTATCCTGGGGTCTCTTGCTGATGTGGCTTTGCTGACATTACGTACAATGTCTCCTCTTTGCTCCAAATGTTGAACTAATCAGGCCTGGATTGTGTGTGTGTGTGTGTGTGTGTGTGTGTGTGTGTGTGTGTGTTTTGATAAGTTCCAAAAAGAGAAAAAGAAAGAAATGAAAAAGGCTTGACTTGTTATTTATTTTTCTATTTTATTTTTATATCACCTGTTACTTTTTCCAGTCTAGTGAATTGTGGTTGAAGAAAAATGCAAATATCTGTGTTATAAAATGAAGAAAATAGTTCTCCTGCGTAAAACAGACCAAGCTAGGTGCCGCTTGGATGTGAAAATAAGATCAGCATTTTAAAACAGTGTCTCAGAACTGTTTCTTAATTTAAATAATAGATTCATACCAAGTCCTTGCTTCAACTGAGTATAGAGAAGTAGCTTGAATTTGCCTTTTATTGAAAAACACTACCTTCAGGAATACCAAACACCTACTAAATTGTGGCAGTTAGCAAAAGACGTCAGATGAATGGCATGATGGTAACTGTAATGAAGTCCATTGGGTTGGAAAGGCAGAAAGGGAAATGATGGAGTTTCACATATGATTACACTTTGAATGGAGAAAGACCACCTTTAAGGCAAAGGAAAACAAAAAGGAGAAATGGGAGAATGTGTTTTTCATTTTACCCATTGCTTCTTCCAAGTTTTCCCCATTAAATTTGTAAACTATATGGTACATTATACCATTGTTATTATTATTTATCAAAACAGAATGTTAGTGTACTCTAAAGGCACATTAAAAATAAGAGTTAGGCTATATGCTTCCCATGGTGACCTTATTTGGAATCAAAATATTTGTTTTTCATTGTTAGGTCCTTTTTCTATACTCCTCGCCCACCCAACTTCAAAGAACCTTATGGACACACTCTCCCTAAACCTTTTTCCCCTCCTCCACAACTCAGGTGCCCTTTTCCTGGAAAAACAAAACAAAACAAAGTAAAACAAACAAACAAAACCCCCAAAACCAGTCCTTGAAGGTCTTTACTTTTTAGATTTCCAGAATGAGTTTTGAAGTAAAACCCATGAAAAATAACAGCCCTGAAAACCTTGGTTCATTTACTCTAATTGTTCCTGACTAAGAACAAGCAAACTCATTTTCTCATCTGTGTTCCTTCTATTCTTTCAACTCATTAAATAATTTAATTGAAACCCTTTAAGGTTGAACCGAATTCCCAGGTAACCACTGTCTTTCCTTTGCACCTGTTAAGTGCCTGTTCATTTTCTCTTCCCCCAAGTGACTTTTCTAGGGACTGAATTGTTTTAATTCAGCCCAGAATCTGTTTTAGCCCATGTTTTATTTTGCTGAATGGTTCCCGTGGCTGAATAGGAGCGTATTTGCTAAGGAATGAGGCTTCAAGGCAAACTGAGGAAGGACCCTGGAGGCAGGGAAGGAAGCAGGTTGTCGGAGGTGTTGGCCTATGCCCAGATCTGTGCGCAACAGGTGTTTTTTGGGGCTTTCTTCTCCACTACTCAGAGCAACTGAGACCATATCGCAATTCATTTGAAGGGAAAATTGAATTAAACATGGAAAAGAAGCAGATATGTGGGTCTGACAGTTGGTTTAGACTCCCACCCACTGAGAGTATAGAGTTTATTGTTTCAGTTGATGCCTGGTTTTTGGTGATATATTGTTTGTTGCTATTATTTTTAAAGCTATTCAGTTACTTTATTTTGAGAGATGGGTGTGAGGGAAAAAAAAAAAAACAACCTCTTTCTTTTCCTTTGAAACTGTTCTATGTCTTAACCTACCAGTAACAGCAACTGTTCTGTGTCAGTCATTTGCTGGGCCCTGCTTGTGAATGAAATCTCAGGAGACTTTCTCATTAAGCCCAAGGTACTGGAAATCATTTATATGCCAGAGGAACTGTGCTCCTCTCTTTACATGTCAGTGTGTTTATTATTAAAATACCACAACGGGAAAACATACTCTCAGCTTTTAAGGAGACACAGCTATAAAATATGCATCATGCCTATAATGGTTATGGTTATAATGGGGAGTTCTCCCCATTATCTCTTATGGCTTTGATTTAGAGGTTTTGAAAACAGGAATCTCTGTTTTGTTATATTATCCAGTCAGAGCATCTTAACACTCTCCTCCGAGAAATAGTTTTTCAGAGCCACATCGCAGGACATCGCAGGCATTGTCTTAATAAGATACGGACAAGACAAGACCTGTTCAGGGACTGGGCTGACAAGAACAGAATGGGAAATAATATCACCTGAGGATTTATGAGCAGGCCCTGCTATGACTCATGCGTCATTTCTACTAATAATATTAGCAAAAATCTTTTGGGATATTCATTGGAGAGTAAGATACATGCAGGGTAGCATAAGAGAGTACAGGCATTCTCTTTAATCTTGACCCATTCTAGAACTCTGAACTCCTCAGTAGATCTAACACTTCATTCAAACTCTCTGATATCCACAAGAGTAGGCTTCACACACCTATGGCCAAGTCTCCCATAGCCCTATCTCTTGGAATTTCTAGTGATTTTTTAAAGATTAAAGCCAGGACACCATGCATAAAAAATCTTAGTTGCACCAGGGTATGTTCTTTTTCCAATGAGGGTTTACTGTTTCTTTCTTCACCAAATAGATAGAGTAAGAGTTGATTATCCATGTCACACCTCATACCCATAAAAAAAACAAAAACAAAAACAAACAAACAAAAAAAAACATGTGTGGAGGCAAAAGCATAGGTATATTTTAAGGATCCCCAGGTGATTCTACCATGTGGCCAAGTTAATGGACCACTGTTAGAGCTTGGTATGTTTGTCAGGAACTCCCCACTAGTCCTTGTCACCTCAGCCCTTGAGACTGAACCCTAATCCATGTTGTCTCAACCCAGTAAGACTGTCAACAATCCCATTCAACTCTTCAAGATGTCCTGCTTTGTTTCTTTAACCATACCTGTCTCAAGCATCTTTAGAATTCAGCAGACATTTGGAGGGAGAAGAAAAGGTCATATTTCAGGTTCAACTCTCCACTGTTCCCTTTTCATCAGGATTGTGGCCTCTAAGTCTCTCCACATTGTGTTAGCCCCAGGAGCTTGGCAGGGTTCTGCTGGTTCCTTTAACCCCAGCAGCTTCTCTTTGCCCAAACAAAATCCATGTTTTCATCCTCTAACCTATTCCCCAAATCAGTGTATGTCCCCAGAAAGAAAGCAGCAGAGTATACGCCCATCTGTTCATGATCTGCTGTCCCCACCCTCACCAGACCTCAGCCTCTCTAGCTTCAACTAGAGTTGAACCAGTCCTTCAACTGGTGCCTCTCAAATATGCCTACACATGGTTATTTATTTATTTATTTTTATTTTTAATTTTTTAAAAAGATTTTATTTATTTATTTGACAGATAGAGATCACAAGTAGGCAGAGAGGCAGGCAGAGGGAGAGAGAGAGGAGGAAACAAGCTCCCCACTGAGCAGAGAGCCTGACGTGGGGATCGATCCCAGGATACTGGGATCAGGACCTGAGCCAAAAGCAGAGGCTTTAACCCCCTGAGCCACCCAGGCACCCTGTACACATGGTTTTTAAAATCTAATTTTCTGGTTGTTCTTATTGAGCATCTGTCTTTTATAAACTACTCCATTATACCCAGAAGTAGAAGCCAGCTTTCTTTAAAATATTTTACTTCATCATGTTCATGATTGGCTATATCTTGTGCCCCAGTCCATATTCAGATGCTAATTCATTTAAATTACTTGTTAATCACCTATTATGTGTCAGTTTCTAGGGACAGGGGAGTGAAGAAAATATATACAGCTCCTACCTTTGTTCAACTAATACCCAAGTGTGAGAGAAATAAGCAAATAATATAATTCCAAGTGGTAACTAAATGTTGTAAAGAATCATCAAGCAGGGGAAGGGGGCAGGGGAAGGGGAAACAGGGAGGGAGCTCTTGTTTTAAAGGGTGGCCAGGAAAGGCCAACTGGTGCAGCAGAGACCTGAATAAAGCCAGTGCTGAAACCACGTGGATCATCTTCAGTGAGTGTATTATAGGTATAGGAACAATAATTGCAAAGACCCTGAGGAGGGAACATTTCTGGAATGTTCAAGAAATAGTCAAGAGAGTAGCAGGGGTAGAGTAAGGTGAAGGATGGTTGAAAATCATCTTGTGTTTCATTCTTTCTCTATTCTTTCTCATGCCATGTCATATTCCTTTTTTAAGGATCCTAATGGGAAAGAGAGCACCGTTGTCTTTAAGATTCAGTTTTGTATGTACGGAAGGTCTTCACAGTCATTCCTTTGAGATCATGGCCTACTGTGACATCCTGGGGCCTGCCCCCTCCACAGGTGAGATATATTTGTTTTGTTTCACAGGAAGCCTTAAAATGGGTGCCTTTTCAGATTGTATTTAGGAGGGCTGAGCACCCTGGACACCATATTGATTGAGGCATAGGGAACCAGACTGCTTATAGTAGAACTGGAACATGGAGTGTTTTTAGGAGGCACTTTTCTATAGCACGTGAACACCATGTATCTGTATGCCACCAGTTTTTAATTTAAGAAGTGTGATCAAGGATTGACTGTTTGTCTGGTATAATGGAGTAGAGAAAGAGCGCAAGAATCCCTTTTTGAACCTAAGTTGAATTTGCACCAGGATTCACTCACCATCAGGGAAACTCAGGAGGATGAATGAGTCTCCTCCAGGGGAAGGGATGGGTTAGAAATACAACTTTAGCCCAAACTCAACAGATCAATGTTGAAGAGAGAGTGGCTTAATACTTAGCACCAGTGGATGCATGCCCCTCCCTGTCTCTTGGAGGAAGATTTCAAAAAATTTTGAGTGAAAACTGGAAGAGCAGTTTTCTGGCTCTCTGCTATGGTAGCCAGAGCTCAAGTCAGCCCAGCTTTGCAGCCTGAGTGGTAGACTGTAGCTCTGGGGCTATTGTGGTGTGAGGAAGGCGTCCAGAGGGACTGAGTAGTCAAGAGGCACCCTCACTCTGCCTTGAGAAGAGGCAAGAACAGCCCTCTCTCTTTGATGCTCTTACTTTCCTGGTACTGGCAGAAATGGTTGTGCCTTTGGCAAGCACGACCACCCTGATGGCATTACTGTTTTCGGTAGGACCCTCAATACTTCTGGTAACAGCAGCCATAGAAGACATTGGACCACGCAAAAGATCCAGAGAAGATGGTAATGACAAATAGCATGTGGTATGGAAAGGAAGAGTCTACAAACACGTGTGAGCTAGTCGATGGGGGCATCTTAGATAGGGGAGGAATCTGAGGGAACTCCTTCAGGAAATGGGAAATGAGAAGGACAGAGTCATAGAATGACATTGTTATGGCCATTGTGATGTTACGTTTATCCCTAAGAAGTTAGTTGTGGTATCTGGAATGAGATATGAAATGTAAAATTTAGTCAGATGTATAAAAAGGGAGGATAAAGTATCTCCATTAGGCAAGAAGACGAAGGCCCTGTTATGGGCCCCTCCGAATTCACCTATTGAAGCCCTAACCCCAGTGTGATGGTATTGTGATGAGAGGCCTTTAGGAGGTAATCAGATTTAGATGAGATCATGGGACTAGGGACTCCTTGATGGGATTAGCGTCCTGAGAAGAAGAGAAGGAGATCTCCTAGCTTCCTCTCTGGGCCATGTGACAGCAAGAAGGCTGCCCACTGCATACCAGGAGGAGGTCTATCACCAGGAACCAAATCTACCAGCACCTTGGCCACTTCTCAGCACTTCTCAGCCTCCAGAAACGTGGAAAAATATATTTCTGTTGTTTAAGCCATCTGGTCTGTGGTATTTTGTTATAGTAGCCCAAGAAGAGGCTCAGATGACTAAGTGATTTATATAGATATAAATATATTCTCCAGAGAACTTGGGACTTGAATCTAGGCTTCTGCATGAAGAACATGTATATTCTTGTATACATATATATACATATATAAGTGTGTGTGTGTGTGTGTGTGTGTGTGTGTGTGTGTGTGTATTCTCTTTGAGGCAATAGGTGGAAACAAATTGCCAAATTGCCATGAGCCAATACATGGTCAGTGATTCTTCTGCAGTTTATCAGGACATATTAAACATTTTCATTGTTATTTATCTCTTTGGACTATTATTTGTGGAATATCTACCCTGTGCTCTTAAATACTTATAATGGATTAGATAGGAGATCAAGATTTTTGTTCTTTTGGAGCTCACATTTTGTAGGCGAGAGATTCATGAGCCCAGTAACCCTGAAGTATCTGTTTTTCCTAAAGCTCCATGCTCTCTCCCATCTCTATGTCTTCGCACACTGTTTACATTGATACATTTTTCTTTATTTTTTTTTAAGTTTATTTAAATAATTGCTCTACCCAACGTGGGGTTCTTGAACTCATGACCCTGAGATCTAGAGTCATAAGCTCTCCTGTCTGAGCCAGCCAGGCACCCCTAATGGTATACTTTTCTAAACTGGTCCCATCCTACACTCTGCCTTGTAGTTTCTGCTTACCTTTCAAGACTCAGCTCAGTGTCAGATCAACTTCCTTCTCTAATCTTTCCTAGACCTGCCTCTTGTGCTTTTCTCCTTTCTCCTTGTATCACTGCCGTAGCACGGTCTTCCTGTATTGTCACTGTGCACGGGTTTGGCGTCCTACAGTGTTTTGAGCTCCGTGAGCATAAGCTTTTTCTTTTTGCCTGGCACTGTTTTTGTTTTAATTTTTTTTTTTTTTTAGATTTTGTTTATTTATTTGACAGACAGAGATCACAAGTAGGCAGAGAGGCAGGCAGAGAGAGAGAGGAAAGCAGACTCCCTGCTGAGCAGAGAGTCCGATGCAGGGCTCCATCCCAGGACCCTGAGACCATGACCTGAGCCAAAGCCAGAGGCTTAACCCACTGCACCCAGGTGCCCCTCTGGCACTGTTTTATTCAATAACTGCTTATGGAATAAAGGGAATGAATACATATAACATTGGTCCTACCCTCTCAGCCACACTCCAGAGGAACATGATGACTTTCTTTTTTTTTTTTAAAGATTTTATTTATTTATTTGACAGACAGAGACCACAAGTAGGCAGAGAGGCAGGCAGAGAGAGAGAGAGGAGGAAGCAGGCTCCCCGCTGAGCAGAGAGCCCGATGTGGGGCTCGATCCCAGAACCCTGGGATCATGACCTGAGCCGAAGGCAGAGGCTTAACCCACTGAGCCACCCAGGCGCCCCACATGTTGACTTTCTTGATCTAGTTCTTTTACTTATCAATACTGTTGGACAGTGTGCTGCTCATGTTAAAATTACATATATTGCATGCTTGCCACCTTCTAGAAGGTATTAGCACTGGGGTTGCAAACATGAATAAGACCCAATGAGGTTTATAGTCTGGAGGGGAAAACAGATACATACATAGGTCATTTTACTATAACATCACCTATAATAAGACAAAAGTATGGGGAACTTTGAAATAAGACAAGGTGCTGGGAAAGGGAGTGTGGACTCTTAGGCTATCCTGCAGTTTTATTAAGTCCTCTTGGCTCTGATAATCTTGCTGATCCTGTCAGATTTTTTTGAAATGCTGTGATGTATCCAGCACCCATTATATGCCATATATAATTCTCCTTGCTAAAGTTAAAATCTGAATAAATGATCCCGTTTGACTTGCACTAAAAACCTAAAAGAAAGATACTATCTCCAGTTTCAATATTTAAAAAAATTGAGCCTTAGAAAATGTAAGCAACTTACCCCACAGTTATGTCATCAGTACATAAAGGGGCTGGGTTGTCAATCCAGGGCCTTCAGACTCTCTAGGACCCATGTAGACTATAACAATCTCCAAGTTCTGTAATGGAGAGAACACCCTGGGCTTGAGGCCAAATCCCAGATCTATTTCATATTACCTATGAGATCTTAGGTAAGTCCTATAAAACTCTCAAGCCTCATTTTTATTCATCTATAAAATAGAGATAGTTGCAAGAATTATAATAATGAGATTTAATTTGAAATCATGTAGCAAAATACTTAGTACAATGAATATATATATATATTTTTAAGTAATTCTATCCCTTTAAGTCTTACCATAGGCTCACCATGCTCTCATATTTGTGCAAATTGCTTTTTCTCTTTGGTGCAGACTTCAAAAGCACAGTGGTTAGCTAACAGCAGCTCCTGGGTAATTGTCTTGAGGATTTGAGGCTATATCAGTAGCTCTCAGGTGAAAATGTCCCCCAGAGGAGAAGAAGCATGTTTTTACACTGGCTTCTAAGTCCCCTAAGTTCTTGAGCACAGCTGTGTGAAATGAATTGAAAAAGCCTGAAATTATTATGTAGCCCCGCTTCTCTCCACTGAGGTCGGGGAGTGGGTTTTATAGAACAACAAGAGTCCAGCAACTCCAACAAGTCCTAGGATTTCAAGGAATTTTAGTGGGCAGCTCTGTGTTACTAATAATTGTCAGAACAAGACTCCGATGATCACCTCAAATCTTCATAGGCATCTTGTTGTTATTCCCTGCACATCTTACATACGCACTGAACAATTAATAGCACGGCCCGTGTGCCACAATGCAGCCCAGAGCAGGGAGATCTGACGAGATCTGATTGATAAAATTTCTGCTCCAGATAGGATACTCAGACCAGCTCTACCAGCGTCCCTTGGGAATGTGCCAGAAATACAGAATCTTGGGCTCCATCCCAGACCTTCTAAACGAGAAACTGCCTTTCAAAAGATTCCCACATGATTCCCGTACTCATTAAAGTGTGAGAACACCTGAATTAGCCACCAGTTAGGAAGCATTTGGGCTCAGATCCAACCTGCAATAGAGGGCAGTAAGGTGACAACAGATGGCTTAACTTCCCAGCCATGCTGACTTTGCTCAACTTACTTAACCTCTCGGACTCTACTTCCTCACTTACACGCTGGCGAGAATCATAGTTCCTGCATCTCTGGGATGTCGAAGAGTAAATGTGTTAATAATTATTAAGCACTTAGAATAGTATTTGATTCAAAGCAAGGGAGCCAAGTATTCCTGCTTTACAAGTGGTGGCTATGATAGGATGATGATAAAATAAGGCTTAATAAACTCACCTAAGTCACACAGAGAAGAAACAATAAATCATAAGCCTCAAAAGTAAGTTAGAGACCTCTAACTTGGGTTCCTGCCCGTGAGGAACTTTGAAGGAGAGTAAATGTTGATACAGTAGTAGCTTTGAGTAGATAATCCCTGGGTCAGCCAGGACATCTTATCAGCTAGAGTAGGTCATCAAATACCTGACATACCTATTGAATACCAAAATTTGAGTTAAATTATTGTTTCTTTTCACTTTATCATCATAAATCTTGAGTTTCTGTCCCAGTCTGATTGCTAAGAAAGGCAGAAAGCCTCCCGGTAGAACCGAAATGTCTTTTGGAAGTTGTTCCAATGATTGTGGCTTAGAAAGTTTGGAGCTAAAATATGTGTGTTATAATATGCCTTGGTAAGAATATTTGCCATATGTAACTCTATTCACTTACGTTTATCATAGGAATTTGATTTTACTCTCTAATCTGTTGATAATCAACCTACTTTAGAACTCTGATTTGACCCTGAACAACTGGACCAGTATGAAAAGGCTGTATAGATATGCTTGAAATTAGGACTCTAGATCAAGGCATATATGTTATATTTTGTAAAATGTATTTTATAAGTTAAATAAGTCCCTGGCCAGTTAACTTTAAAATATGTATTGTAGATTCAAAATTTGCCACAATTAACAAGGGTGTCATTGTAGGACAATTTAGTTGGGCAGAGAAGGATAGGTATGTATAAGGGCTATCCAAAATAAAATCATATTAGAAATTCAAATTATGGGGGCGCCTGGGTGGCTCAGTCGGTTACGCATCTGCCTTCGGCTCAGGTCATGATCCCGGGGTCCTGGGATCGAGCCCTGCATCAGGCTCCCTGCCCAGTGCAGAGCCTGCTTCCCCCTCTTTCTCTCTGCCGCTCCCCCTGCTTATGTGTGCATGCGCGCTCTCTCTCTCTCTCTGTCAAATAAATAAATAAAATCTTGAAAAATAAAAAAAATTAAAAAAAAGAAATTCAAATTATGTTGAATTGGGAAAATTTAAATAGATTATGATCAAAGATACTAAACATTTATATTTCCTACAAGTAAAGTAAGCACAACCTGAGTTGATGTTTTATGAGATTGTAGTAGTAAGTCTACAGATGATTATTTGATCATTCTTGCCATTTAATCTAGTTTTCCTCCCTCTTTATACAGTTAACTGAAGTGGATTATTTGTTTTAAATTTGACCTTAACACATCTTTAAATCTTCTCTAACCTTATAAATAGAATAAGTTCCCTCAAGAGTCCAGGTGGTACAATCTCTTCCGCAAGTATGTGTACAAACAGAAACAATTTAGATACGAAACAAGGGGGTTTATATAGGTTGTTGTTGAGAGAGCCTGATGACATTTAGCTTATATGTAGATGATATTTGAAGTAAGGTAATGAAATCTGCTTCTGGAAGTAAACTTCCTCTGAGAATAGACAGAAAATCTGCCTCATCAGAGTTGCTCCTAGCAGAGTTTGCTCAATTTGAACTGCTCCAGGATCATGATGTTGAAGCTTTCTCTTTTAATGACTTGGGCAAACGGAACAACTTTCCTAAAAAGAAAAAAAGAAAGTTTTGTTTTAAATGACCAAGGTCTAATTAATCAGGGTAACATTGTATCAGGGGAAACCAAGAAAGGAGAGGAGGGAGCACATACTCACAATGGTCTTTGTTCCTTGCTGTCAACAGATTTAAAACTTCACCTTTATCGCAGACTGTACCTCTGTGACGACAGTGACATGGCGCAGCTGTGTGCCTTGGCCCTCTTGCCATACCAAGTGGATTTTGTCAAGGCATCTGTGGCAAGGGTGAAGGAGCTCACTCGTTTAATGATACATTGGTTCAAGACATCATTTGCCAACTCCACAGAGGAAAATAAGTATGTACCAGCACATGGACACCATGGTAGCCTTCCTCTTTTCATATCCCTTTCCTTCACACTTCCAGGCCCCACCTCTTTCCTTGGTAGGCAGAGGAGAGGGAATATATGGAGAGAGTGAGAGAGAAGGAGAAAGGGCTGTATAGGATATGGGACATCTGTATCACATTGTTCTAGAACAACATAATGGTTTGGTAGGAACCAAGGAACAGAAACAAAAATATTCACTGGCATAACCAGGTGGATTGGGGCAAAGAAGGAAGGCAGAGGAAAAAGAAAAGGGAAACTACTAGCACAATGTGAGTGGGATGTTTACTCTTTGAAGCCTCAATTGTTCCTTCCTCTTTAGCCAGTTTTATCAGGGGCAGAGTTGTCTTTCAGAGAAGGGGATCCTCAAAAGCTGACACGTGCGTGTCCTTGTATCTTTCCTTGCCTTTGGTAGGAATGTGCTCTAACTTATGATGAAGGAATGTGAGGGAGATTCAGTGACTCATCTGAGTATTTTAAGATAAACTTTTCATAAAGATGTAGAAATGAATTCTCCATTCGGCAGAAATAGCAGAGACAAGGTATTTACTATAACATATTTATATATGGTACTTTCTACAAGAACGATGTCTTCTTTGTCTTTGTATAAAGTTGTTAATATCTTGATTTGTTCATCTTAATCACTCACTCTACTCTGTGTATTTTTCTGTTTACCATTGAAAATATTAGTCACTTTGCAAAAACATGTATTACTTCTGTATAATTTCCTCCTATTTCTAAACGTCTTTAAACATCCTATATGTTTTTTCTCATTTGGTTGGGTAAAAATTTATTATTAAAGATAGAAGGACAGAAGAACAAAGAAATAAAGCTTCTTGCCTAAGTAAGATTCTTGGTCAGATGACAAGCACTGGTTTTGAAATCTAACACTTTCTTTTTTTTAATGGAGAGCATTTATAGGTCTGGAAGACTAAACTTATCTATTGCTATAGCAGAACAATAATTCTAAGACTTAAAAAAGGTGGTATTGTGGGGAAATTGGACCACATATGTTATAATACGGTAATTGGTTTTCTATTTTGGGAAAGTAATCTGGTAAGGTTGTATTAAATATTTATTATGTATTAAGGATTTTAAAATAAACCATTTTTCAAGGTTATTCTCTTATATAAAGAGACAATAAAACATAAAAAATGTTTATTTATTACTTGGTTTCAAAAAAAAGGTTGAGGCCATTTATTAAAAATATGTTATAAAAAAAAGAGTACTAAAACCAAATTTAAACATTTATTTTTAGTACTCTTAAACAAAAAGAGTTTAGAAATACCTAGGGAACCAACCTTGGGGAAAATAAATCATATTTTAAAAAGGAATTCATATAAATATATTTAGAATTGTGCTTCCCATGATAGGGAAAGCTGAGAACAACAGAAATGCTCCTGAAGAACAAATAAACTTGCACACAACTGGAAAGAGTTAAATGAAACAGTGTTAAATGGCCCAAATAGAACACAGGAGAATAAGAACAAGTGTTAGAGGTATGTAACTACCCACGAGAACATGCCGTAAAATGTCTTTCTCCCCCTACATTTACTCTCATGGAATATGAAGAGCGTCTCCTGCTTGAGTGCTTTTCAACCATGGTTTCCTTTTGGCGCATGGGAATATTAGCTGGTTCCAGTGGAGATGGATTTGGAGTCTGGTGTTTGTTGTTGTCAATCCCTAAGGGAGTACTGCAGGAACTGAATTATTGATCAGCTGAAATCTGGTTTGTTATTTCATGACCAGGATAAAAAATGTTGTTTACTTCTGGTTTTTCTTATTTCCTTTACTGAAGTAAAAACAAACAACCGATAGTGATAGTATGAAAATATTTCCATTCTGCTTGGGGAAAAAAACTGCTTGATTTTGCAACATATCCTCAAAAGAGATTGTTATGGCTAATGAATGCCAAGGCAACAAAAATACATATTTGGATATCAATCAACACAAAATCCTGAAACCACCTATTTTATTTTCTCCCATGATTTTGTTTTAACCCTCAGCTTTAATTTCTATTTCATTTTTCCCTGGTGTAACATAAAACTGCAACTTAAAAGATTAATGTAAAAAAATTTTCCTTCTTTACCCCAAATTCCCATCTCCCTAAGAATATTTAGGACATATTTCGCCAAATTTGTTTTTTATGTATGCTTAGTTTTTTTTAGAAACAAAGGACAAATGGGTTTTGCAGTTTATGTGTCACTTAAAAATTGTTTTTCATTTAATCTATATTATATCTTTTTATATCTGTACCTAGAGATCTTAGAGATCTACCTTCTTTTAATGAGTGCACAGCACAAATCACTGCTAAGACAAATAGAATGTAAGGTTCAGATACAAACCACATATGCAATATTAGCTATTCTGGTAGCAATATATAGAAAGGTAAAAAGTAATAGATGAAATTAATTTTAATAATATATTTAGTCCACTATATCAAAAATGTTACCATTTCAACATGCAATCAATATAAAATTTATTAATATTTTCCTTTTTTAAAAATATAAGTCTTCAAAATCCAGAGTGTGTTCAAGTCAGATGAACCACATTCTCTACAGAAGGAATAGAGTGGAAAATGCTGATAAAGGGAAGCATATGTCAAATTTGTATAGAGTTGATTGTATTAATTTACAAAAAAGACTGTATTAATTTACATTCTCACCAATAGAGTGTGTCTGTTTTCTCACAAACTTACCCATGTTGGATATTTCACATTCTTTATATTTTGTCAATCTATTGGGTGGAAAAATATTGCTTGATAAACAGTGAGATTGAAAATAGAATTTCTTCTTCTGTAAATTGCCTGTTGGGCTTAAATTTTTCTCATAACTGAATAAATCTGTCTTCATTTTCTGGGAAATAGACAACCCAGGGAAGTAGACAACCCTTCCATCTGTGTGTCTAGGTTCCGGAGACTTCCCTCCTCTTACACCGTGGAGCTCCTCACCATTCACATCTGGGAACTGGCGGGAAAGCCGCTGCTCTTCAGCCTGGTGCAGGGAATGAGGGCAGTCCTCAAGCTTCTGGTTCGATACACAGAAATCGAGGTTGTTTGGCACAGACACTACCATCCCAAGTTTCCCATTTTTGTAAAGGTGAAGCAGAAACACACAAGGTAACTATTTCTGTGCCCTTAGGAAAGAAGAAGCATATTTGTCATCCACAAAGAAAGTCTGGAGCAAAGATAGCTTTATTGTGATTCACTGTAAATGAGAAGTCCTTAATTAGCACAGAGTCAATTCCCTTTGATTACTTCTCACAGAACTCTAATTCTCAAGTGTGAATTATGAGTAATTTGAGTGGAATGAATCAAATGTGGATACACACGGCAAATGGGGAGGAAATTGAAGACAGGAAAGCAGGGAGGAAATGCCTCCTGAAGTGAAGAGGAAAAATGAGAAGGCGTCTGTGTTGTGGGGTTGTGGTGGGGAGGCAAAAGCAAGATGTTGCTTCCTGATGGGTATTAGCCCTCCATGGGCTTGCTCCCATCCTTCCAAGGGCCCTTTTCTTAACCATGTTCCTTCTTTAACTCAGACATCCCCTTTTCTCACTATACAACAATCAAAACTGAGGTCAGACATGGATAGTTTTGTGTTTTGTTTTGTTTTAGGCCATTCATTTTAGACCCTGCCAATCCTACTGTCAACGTTTGTGACACGTGCAATGCCTGGGATGAAGTTGCCCTTGTGGCGAGACATAGCCTACTGAAACCTCTTTTCAGCGGAGTGAGAGCTGAGCCCCCTTGGCTTTTCACAGACGACTGGTAAACTGGACAAGGAGCTACTATCCTTGGATTTCCATGAAGAAAATAAAAAGGACGCTGAACACATTCCCAGTTAGAGTGCTCTGGAGGAAAGTCTGTATGATTGTCTCACTCTAAGTCACGACATTAGTGACCCAGTCTTTAACAAACACATTGATGTGACTTATCATTTAAGATAAAAGAATCCATTTCAGCCTTCAGGAGAATTGAACCATCCTCTCCCATTTTTTGGATTTATTTGCTTTGGTGGCCTTGTGAAAAAATATTTTTAAAAAATCAAAGTAGCCACAAGTGAATAAATAAATAAAATTCCCAGGTCATTTGAGAGAAGATTGACTGAAAGGGTAAAAAATCACTTCCATTTTTTAGTTTTAGTTCATTATGTCTTCAGGTTGACTTTTTAACTCTCTTGGTGATCTGGCGTTTCACTGGGTCACCTGTGTTTTCAAGATTTCCGTACAAAAACCTGCCTGCACTATGTACAGCCTGTTCATTTCCAGACATAAACTAACAAATTGCTACATGAAAACATGGAACTATCTGGAAGAAATACCATGGACTGCCTCAGAATCAACTGTTTCCAAAATCATTTTATGTCACAACTTATGGGTCAGAGTGGAGCCATTCTTGAGGTGGTAAGGTGCTCAGCCCTAAGTAGAGGAAAATAAAGTACCCAGGCTATGAACTGTCCAGTTTTGCCACAACTGTTTTCAATTGGCGGCGTAAATTGTTTTGTTTTGTTTTGTTTTTTTCTATTAAGCAGTGTTAGCAGCCACTGATAATGAAAGCCAGGGCCCACCAGAAATAGACCGGAGGAAATTTCCTGACTCACTTGCATAGCAATGATTCATCAGCACGAAAGATGTATGAAGTGTGACTGCAGATTAATGTGAGTGATTAGGCTTCTCCACATGACAGAACTCTTACATATAAATGAGCACTGGCCCCTTCAGGCGAGTCCTCAGAGAACTTGCATGCTTATTCCAGTGATGTGATTGGTCTGGAAACACTTTTAGACTTCCCCTCAGGGGAGAGTGTTCTTTGAACATCCTTAATGGTGACAAAATTTGTCTTTGAGGCTGGATTTGATTTTTGGAAATGGTACAATGTATTCACAGTGGACATCTGTTATTTTTTTGTCTACCCAGAATCCTTTTCTCCAATTAATGGTTAGAGACTGCATTTCTTCTATTGTTCATTCTGTCTCTAAAGGCTCTAAAGGACAAATATTTTTAAAATGTCTTGGGAAATGGCCACATTTTCTCACTTTGGTAACTGAACCCATATTTACCTCAGGTGACTCCTCCTTCTCCACAAGATCTACGTTGTTTAGATTGGACAAACTGACCACTAGTTCTGGGGGGACAGGCGTGTGACTTGGGAATGGTACAGTGATTCATCGAACTAAAATACCAGTAGAGCACCCAGTTCTGGAATTTGGATTTGAACTGGTGGCAGAGAATTTCTTCTGCTGCTATGAGGGGAGCATGAAAATGCAGGTCAGCATCTTGCTGCTCCACAGGGACAGCCTGCCTAAAAATGGAGTCAGTACAAAAGAAAGCTGATTTGAGAAGTGAACAATGATGCACATGTATGCACATATGTGCACATCAATATCATGAGAGAGATCAAGTCCTGGTTTGTGCTCCTAGATACAGATGTATCTGGAACAAAAACTCTTGTGTCACAAGCCAGTAAATTCCCCCTTTGCCTAGTAGGTTTGATTTGGGGTTCTACCTTACAACCAAATGAGCCCTGATTAGTCCAGTAGAACAAAGCCAGGTCTGGTCAATGAATTAACTCATCATCAGGGAGTAAGGAAGACACCCCAATACACTGATAATACATTTCTACTCAAGAAATATTCATTGAGCAAATGCTAAGTATTTGATCTAATAGTCCAGATGCTAAAGTAAACTAGTTGGTTCAGGGGAAGGAGTTTTCAGCCCACAACAGACACTGCTTTTCTTCTTCCTTTACTCAAATGAATTCAGAGGATCATTTCCAAAGACAAGTTCATGGCTGGAATGTCTTTGCCAAAGATGGCATTCTTGAGCATTGTCAGAGCATGTTACTATTTTCCTGAGATGACTAATTTTTTAAGAACACAACAGTTATTTGAGGTTATGAGTTCTATCTTTTTAAAAATAGAGTCCCGTTTTCCTTCTGTGGTCATACCTCCTGTAGAACATGAGAACACAAGAATTTCTATGTAGGGGAGCAGGAGGATGATTAGCACATAATACATAAATTTATTTCAGAGTTGGAAGAACTCCTGAACTCTGTGAGACCTGACATTGGAGTGAGAGAGGCAGTGAGTGGGGAAAAAGTCAACTCTGTCACCAGTTTTAGATCTACTTTTTTCAGCAGCATTTTTTTCACTTGAAGAGGTTCTTCCTCACATCAGTTTGGTGGTTTGTTTTTTTTGTTTTTTTTTTTGGTCCCTCGGAGGATTAAAAAAAAACAAACAAACCAGAATAATATAGTGTGATTTTGCTCTGAAATGAGAAAGGTCCAATTTCTTTGGTTGCAAGGTATGTGATCCACTCAGATAAAAAGTAAGAATTTTGTGCAGGGCGCTTGGGCCAGCAGCTCTTGTCATCCCTGCGTGGACTTCATACTTTCAGCTTCTCCTTGCTTCTCTGCCTTTCTCTGCATCTGTTCTCTGCACCATTCAGCATCTCCTCTTTCTACTCAGCAGCTTCCTCTACTGACTGATGGTTTCTTCTTCCTCATCACTTGTGCTTGTACAGACCACAGCTCTCGTGAAGGTGGCTCTTCCAACTTCCCCTCCCAACTCAACCTGGCAAAATCCTTTCGTGTTTCTTAGTTCACATTCCTGGGGGGGACAGACTGATCAGTCCAGTTTGGAGTTTCGAGCCAGGTTACCCAGAATCACTGGCTAATTATGGGGCAGCTATGATCAGGATGGGGCAGTGTCATGTGGAGCCTAATGAGAACACCCAAGAAGCAGGAAGCCTTAGGACTGTGGGTGCATGGGACAGGTTCCATGGCTACCCTGTTTGGTGTAGTCCTCCTTTGTGTGTCTGTGGCTTTCCTCACCAGCCCTGGTGAAAACAGTCTTCAGAGAAGCTTAGTAGCTTCCATTTGTAGGTCACACAAATATTCCTATTTCTCTGGTGATACCAACTGTTAGAAATTTTCAAAGAGTTTGTAAGAAGGCAGGAAAAGGTTACCTTTTCTTCGGTAAGTCAGCAAGTGGAAGAAATCATGATCAGAAGAAGCAACAAGTAATAGCAGTGGGTGGGGTGTTGGCAAGGTAATCTAGGGGGGACAAAGAGAAAATAAAGAAACTGGAGAACCAGTTTGGGGCTGAGAAATACACCCCGGGATGTTTTCAGTACTATGCGCTAGACCCAGGACTACCCTTGTTCTACCTTCCCCTGCCTACTCACAACCTAGGGATGTATTAGATCCCATAGATCAATATTTGGGGTGCCCTACTGCTAGGCTAGTAGGAAAAGGCTAGTTTGGGAAAGTTGCCCCCATTTATGACCTTGCCTTTATAGAAAAATGCACCCTCAGGGTTGAACAACTGACTTACAATGTATTTGTGGTGCATAATTGCCCCTACAAAGTGGGAACTGCTATAGTTAGCAATCTGGGGTTTTCACTTGCAAACCACTAAAGAATCCGTGCTTCTTGAGAAGCAGCTTCTGCTAGCCTTTCCCACAGCCTACTTTGTTCCAAGGTACAAAGTGTTACCAGGCTTTAGTCAGGTTTAGAGAAGTGACTTTAACATGAGCTAAAAAAGATTTCCATGGTCTCTGGTAAAGGGATTAAAACTAAGTCCAAATGTTGTTAAGGCCAAAGTGATAAAAGACTGGGAGCTGCTCTTTTAGTAGAAAAAAGGCAGCCGTATCTCTTTGCCCCTTCTGTTTTTCTCCAGCTTCCAGAAAAGGTAGAGGGGCAACTTTCCCTTCTCTCCTTTATTCCTTTCTGCACTCTGCCCCAAGAGGCTGGTTACGTCCGAAGGGGCAGGGCTGTGCTGCCCACTAAAGAATGTGTTAGGTAGCTTTGGGCCAAGAGCTCAAATTTAAGTCTGATCAGAAACACCTGGTAAAGTGTTGAATTATCCAGATCTTCTCCTGTAATTTGGTCAGCAGGTCTGGGTGTGGCCCAGGAACTTTTTATTTTTAAATGAGTAAACCAGATGATTCTGGTATGGATATTTTATGTATCATATGGGAAAGAAAGCCTAGATCCTGGGGCAGAACCTGGCTGTACCGCTAAGATGCAGTGTGTGTGTGTGTGTGTGTGTGTGTGTGTGTGTGTGTGTGTGTGTGTGTGCGTGTGCTTGCCCTCTTTTAGCTCTGGGCTCCAGGAAAGCGTGCTGCTTACATAGGTCATACCTCGCTCGAAGGAGCTCAACATTTGAATCGGGGCCAAGGCCAAATGGAGTAATAGCTCCCACTAGCTAGGCCAAGGACCTTCCTGGGTAGAAGTCATTCTCAAATCTTCTTGCACATTGAAACAACCTGGAGAGTTTTAAAAAACACTGATGCCTGGGCCACGCTTCCAGAGAGTTTGATTTCATTGGTCTGAGTATAGTCTAGACATTTAGGATTTTTTAAAGCTCCTTAATTATTTCTGATGTGCAGCCAAAGTTAAGAACCACTGTGGCAGAGAAAGTGATTTTCATGTTCCTAAGAGCCCTGGCTAAAAATAATATTCACACTTTAACACCATAGACACCCTAGAAGAAAACTTTATATTTGCCTTTCTACAAGGCAAAATGAAAAAGTATCAATAATATGTAAGTGATAATATCTTGAATAGTGTTTACTTGTAAACATAGTCAAGGATAATGAAAATATTCTTCATCTGGCTTCTTCCGTCCTTTGGCAAGAACGAAAGGCATGGCATGATACAACTCAAAATTCTCTAAAGCATTTCAGAGATAAAGTCAACTACACCAATACTGCTAGCTCCAAAATTTTCCTCTAAAGAATCAGGGAAGTGTTAAATCTTTATATGCTTTTTCCTCTTTTCCCTGAGACATAAATGATCAGATTCAAAGTTGATGTGGGTACAGCATTTCAAGAATATTTGTGATTTTCTTCTTCTTCTTTTGTAGAGGTAAGTGAATGAATTTAAGAGAAAACATATCAGTGGACTATAGCTTTTGAACAAATGGACAACCAAATTCTGATCATTAGAGGAATGATGACTTCATTAAATCAGTGATATTCTGATAGGTTCACACACATTTAGTGACTAGTTTGCTTTCAACTGCTTTTTCATAACAATTTGGTGTATTTGGATTTTGTGAAAATTAAACTGTCTCTTGTCAAGACACAATGTGATTCTGTATGTAAGGATAATGACACTTATCTTAGAAATAGGCTACACGGGGCTATGTCTAAACTAGCTCAGATCCCTGCTGAAAAGTTTAAGAGATGGTAAGTCTGTGCTGAAAATTAAGAGTTCTGAACTGAAGGTTGTTAGACAGAGTAATCCATGGACTTTGGAAAAGTCCACAAACTCTCTGAAACTGTTTATGCAAATTTGAATGTATATCTTGCACTCTATTTTCCTAGGAAGAGGTCCATGACTTTCACTGGATTCTCAAAGGGGTTGTCACCACAAAAGTTTAGGACCCAGAGCCCCATACATTTAAATAGCGAATCCTCCACTATAATCCTCCTCAGCACAGTGTATCACTGAGAACAAGATACAGAAAAGGAAAAGTAGTAATAATCGACTTTGCTTTTCAACCTGGCTCTTCTTGAGTCCGGAATTATGAATGTTTGAGTGATGTACTGACAGGTACTGATTGATGTACCTTGTGTCTTAGCTGACATTAATTTGCTATAAATGAGCATCAAAGGGCTCAGCAATGGCAAAGATTCTGACTTTTGTTTCTTTTGCTGTAGGTTCCATGCCATTCCAGGAAGAGTGGGCAGTTTTGTCCGGCTGGGAAAAACTGCCATTGGCCAAGGGGTGAGAACCTCTGCTTTTAGTTTACGGAATGGTGCAGTTTTCTGATTGTAGGGCAGAGAATAAATTTACTATTTTCCCAGCTGATTTCGGTTCCTGCATCTAATTAGATGGTGTCAGCTTGAGGTGGTCATTGTCAAAGTCTGCAAATGCTAACAAAGATATACCTAGCTTTTCATACACCCGACATGGGAAATTATGGCTTTTTGAAATGTTAAAGAGTAATTACTTTACGAAAAAATTCCTTTAAATAGAAAGTTTCCTTAATTTTAAAATTTATTCAACTTACAAATATTAATCCTAATTCCTTTTTGGAATTATAAGAGAATGCAGTTTTATTCTAGGTGACATTTAGCCTCATTATGGGGAGGAATGTGACATTTGTTAAAATAATATTTTAAAATTAAATTTATTTAATATTATATAGTATCACCTTCCCACATTAGAGTAGGGCAGACACGAAGCTAAATTCTCCCCTGGTATGAGAAATAGGATATATGAAATTAATTTTTTATTATCAAGGCTACTTCCAAAATACATGATGAGTATACATAGTTTTCATGGGGACTTATGGAGGGACAATCACATCTGCACGTATTTAGATACAAAGTTGAACTATCATGTTTCTGTAAATTTTAATGTAAATATAGTGGTTTTAGCCTTCAGGAGAGTTAGTTTGCATTTGCCTAAAGATGAAGAAAAAGAAAACCTGTCTAATATTGAAAAAACTCTGTTCTTTATTTTGAAATTTGGGACTAAATGTAAGATAATAGTTTTCATGTTATAAATATGGAAATTCCTACAAATGTTTAAAATTTGCCACTGCCCTTCTTAAATTTGAATGACCAGAAACTATTCAAAAATTGGTCTGTATTTGCTTTTGGTTTTCTAATCAATTAATTGACCCAAGCCATTTTCAAAGAGAGATGTCTAATTAAAACCTAAAAATGACACTCCATTTGAGCAACTCATGGCTCGCGTTCTTGAACAACAAAAAGACAGCTAAAGACTCCTCTCTAATGCATGAGAAACTAATCAAACGCAAGCACTGTTAAAAGCTAATGTTTTTTTAAAAGCTTTAACCTTTAAAATGCCAGTAATTTTCTCCATTATAGACATATGACTGTGGTGGCAAAAATAAAAACAAATCAAGTAATCTATCTGCAAATTAAAAATAAACATGACTAGCTCCAGGACTCATAAACATTAGATATTAATTCTTCTTGAGGAATACAAGTAACGGTACTACTTTAGGTGACACCCCCATATGGAAGAGTGTAGATTTTTAAAAATGATTATTACTGGCATTTTAAGCCAAATTAAATTTATCAAGTATTTTCATACTATTACCACTTTCAGATCTTTGATTGTGGGATGTCCAGATAAAATCCCCACTGTAATTTGGGATTACAGCTAGTAGAGTATAAGTATCTCTTAGCTTCTAAAGCTTAGGAAGAAACTCCAACCGGTGTATTTTTTTCTATATTGTTTATTTAATCCCAAGTATTTTTAAAAATTGCTATCATGCTCCTTTCCCCAATGCTGGCTGATGTTCTTTTGGGGGATGCTACACTGGCCCATTGTTTATAACAACACATAGAATCTAGCAAGGCACATGTCAACAGGGCTTTAGGCTGAAGCCAAACCGGGAAAATATTTTTCCAACAATCTTTCCTCCATCCTTTCAGTAAGAGGCGGAACTCTTGAAAGCATGATGGGAAAATTGCATCGATTGGGATGTTGGGTCCTGTAAGGGTCCTACTACTCTCAAATTCTGTGAATGGAATGGATGGGAAGAATTAGTACAGCCTTCAGGTAGTAGCTGTAGCCACTAAAGCCTGGGATGGACCTCCTTCACTGAGCTTTCTAATGTTAGTCCGGTCTCTGCCAAGCTCGGGGCAGCCGGGACTTGGCCTTGCTAGTGGTAACCACAAAGGGCCGTTAGGCTCAGCTGATCATCACTGGGTGAGGATGTGTCAAGATCACTGTAGATCTGAGTCAGGGCTAAACTAAGGATTTCTTTCTTTTCTTTGTAAAACCGCAGTTCTTGTCCCGCTTTCCTGGCTTCCTCCAACTCCCTCAGGGCCATCCGTAGCTCTTGAGAGAGGATTCCTGGTGACTCCTTCTCCTTCATGATCCAATCCAGGGCCATGTGACTGCGCATCTTTTCATCTAGGGAATACTGGGAATAGTAGGAGATGACTTCCTGGGAGCCAAGAGACAAAGTCCAGAGTGTCAGTGAAGAGCAATAAAGGCACCTGTGCTCATGGCTTTCCAACACCTCATTTCCTTTGTCTCTGCCACCCCCCACATCCACATCCATAGGAGTTTTGCCAACAACCGAACCTCTCTGATGTTCACAAATGGAGGCCAAATCTCAAGATACGTTTCTTAAAGCAAATGAAGGGCTAAGCTGGTCAGGTAAAACAGAGTCACTGCGGGTTGTGTCAAAACACTACCACCAAGAATGACTCAATAATGTCCACAAACAGAACTCTGACCTTGCTAGAAAATGTCTTCCTTTGAAAATGCATTCCTTTATGTATGAATATTACTACTTCATTGATTCCTTGAACTCTTTTACCCGACATTATCTCTGTCAGCAACGTAGAGAGACAGAACAATTATATGGAAGGGTTAGGGCAGAATTTGGTTTAGTCACACCCATTGCAGAGAGCAGGAGGCTTTGAGTCAGGACAAGGCTTAGAAACCAAGGAGGGTCAATTTCCTAACTGCTGTTTTGTTAGCGTAAGGAAGATAGATGGCAGTCCAAATGGTTCACAGAAACTACAGAAAGAACTTTAAGAATGTACTGTGGAATGTAGGCATTATCATTATTGATAATCATAATAATGTACATTGTCTGTTCTGTAAATTAGTTGAAATGAATCACTACTTGTCAATTTTCATGTGAGAAATCTGCCAATACATTGTAACATCATGTATAGGTTTAATGGATACACTTTAAGAAGATCTCCTAGAGTGGATGCATTGCTTACTTTTATTTTCAAGAGCATATGGTATTTATTTATGACCTTAACAAATTAAAAACAACCATGGAAAAGTGTTTATAACCAGCCCAGTGAATTTCAAAGACCTTTTATAAAATCAAAGGAAAAGAAAAAAATAGCCCTAGCCATTGTCAACTACTCATTTCTTTTCCATCTTTGACATTTTGAAAGCCAGACTTTCTAACGAAAGAACAACTAAAAAACTCCTGGGGCTGCAGTGCATGGAAAACTTATATCCACCCACATCTAGCTGACTGGTAGAGGCTTTAATCCTCATACAAATTCCTGTTAGCAAATTCTCAAAAACAAACACTATCTTTCAAACTCCACTGGTGCAAAAAGGAAGGATGAATCTTGCAGGATAGAAGGTGAAAACTGTCAAAGATATAGGAGGGGATTTGCCTTTGCCATTAAAAAAAGGTGGGGGGGAGGGTGCATCTCATAGGAAATGAAGAAATAGTGAGACCTTGTTTCTGAAAAATAAAGAAGAAACTTCCAGACCAAAAAATTGAGGTGACTGAATGCCGGCTTGCCCAACTTTATAATCATTTTTGTTGTCTTCTGGGGACTTTTGGTGGGGGTGAGAAAAATCTTCCTGCTATAATCAACTTTAGTACTCTTTAGTGAGGTGGTTTAGAAGTAGTACATTCTCAAATTTCTTTCTTTCTTTTTTTACTGTATTAATTATTTTTACTGTATAATCTATTTATTTACTTACTTACATATAATGTATTATTTGCTTCAAGGGTACAGGTCTGTGAATCATTAGTCTTACACAATTCACAGCACTCACCATAGCACATACCTGCCTTGGAGTGTAAAAGAGGGCACAAATTCTAAGGCAGGGCAGGTGCATAGAGAGATTGAGCATTTGACTTAGAAACCAAGTCTGTCTTAGTGATCCCTCTATTAGGCATTTAGTACAGGTATCTAAATTAGTCCTATGTGTAGGCAACATTCTCCTTCATGTGCATATTTGATCAGTCCCTGACTCAAATGGACTGTTATATATATATTTTTTCATATATCCTCTGCCCTTAATAGATAAAGTATCAGATTTAAACAGAGAAAAATCCAAATAAGGGAAATCTAGGAAGATGACAAACCCATTCTTGACTGGAAAACCTCACCTGTCGGGAACACTTTGTTTCACGAAGGGCTTTTAAGCTTCCATTCCAGTGCAATAGTTGGAAAATGGTCATCAGCTCCTACAAAACCCAAACACCTGTCATTACTCTCAAAGCAGAAATGTGAAAGAAAGTGTGGTTTCACTTCCTTGTGGAGCATAAAGAATAACACGGAAGACATTGGGAGATGGAGAGAAGTGAGTTGGGGGAAATCGGAGGGGGAGACAAAGCATGAGAGACTGTGGACTCTGAGAAACAAACTGAGGGTTTTGGAGGGGAGAGGGGTGGGGGGTTGGGTGAGCCCAGTGGTGGGTATTAAGAAGGGCACCTATTGCATGGAGCACTGGGTGTGGTGCATGAATTATGGATCACCGAAAAAAATTAAATTAAATTAAAAAAAAAAAAAAAGAAAGTGTGAAAGCTGGGTAGGGCATAACTCTGATTCCCAGCTATCTCAGGGAAACAGAATATACAATATCATTGGAATACTTAGAGACCTTTCAAACACCAGAGTCCCCAGGCCTCTGGAGCATTCTTCCTTCCTTCCTCTGTTATATCCATATTTGCACAATAAAATGACTATGTAGTTGACAAATATCTTTCAACATTAAAAGTACATATGCTTGGAGTCCCTGGGTGGCTCAGTTGGTTAAGCGTCGGGCTCTTGATTTTAGCTCAGGTCTTGACCTCATGGTTGTGAGATGGGAGCCCTGCATCGAGCTTAGACTGGGCTTGGAGCCTGCTTAAGATTCTCTCTTCCTTCTTTTTCTCTGCCTCTCCCCATTAGCTCTCCAAAAATAAAAATAAAAAATAAAATAACAATACATATGCTCAAACAATTCTACCCCCAAGAAGTTATCTAAATATATCAGCACATCTCAGAATAATGTGTAGGTAAAATTTTTCATTGTACTGTTTTTTAAAATTGCCTAAGGTTGAAAATATTTTAAGTGCTTATTTTTATTTTTTAAGGATTTATTTAAATAGCGAATCCTCCACTATAATCCTCCTCAGCACAGTGTATCACTGAGAGCAAGATATAGAAAAAGAAAAGTAGTAATAATCGACTTTGCTTTTCAACCTGGCTCTTCTTGAGTCCGGAATTATGAATGTTTGAGTGATGTACTGACAGGTACTGATTGATGTACCTTGTGTCTTAGCTGACATTAATTTGCTATAAATGAGCATCAAAGGGCTCAGCAATGGCAAAGATTCTGACTTTTGTTTCTTTTGCTGTAGGTTCCATGCCATTCCAGGAAGAGTGGGCAGTTTTGTCCGGCTGGGAAAAACTGCCATTGGCCAAGGGGTGAGAACCTCTGCTTTTAGTTTACGGAATGGTGCAGTTTTCTGATTGTAGGGCAGAGAATAAATTTACTATTTTCCCAGCTGATTTCGGTTCCTGCATCTAATTAGATGGTGTCAGCTTGAGGTGGACATCATCAAAACATTTTTTTTAGGGGTGCCTAGGTTGCTCAGTTGGTTAAGCATCTGCCGTTAGCTCAGATCTTGATCCCAGGGTCCTGGGATCAAGCCCCACATCAGGCTCCTTTCTCAGTGGGGAGTCTACTCCCCCCAACCCCCGCTCATGCTCTCTCTCTCAAATAAATAAAATCTTAAAGAAAATTTTTAAAGATTTATTCATTAGAGAGAGAATGTGTGTGAGTGGGGGGAGGGGCAGAGGGAGAGAATCTTCAAGCTGACTCTGGGTGAGCACAAAGCGCAAGGTAGGTTTCCATCTCACCACCCATGAGATCATGAACTGATCTGAAAACTGACTCAGATGCTTAGCTGACTGAGTCATCCAGGCACTCCTCACATGCTCATTTTTTTTTTTTTAAGATTTTATTTATTTATTTGACAGAGAGAGAGAGATCACAAGTATGCAGAGAGGCAGGCAGAGAGAGAGGGGGAAGCAGGTTCCCCACCCAGCAGAGAGCCCAATGCGGGGCTTGATCCCAGGACCCTGAGATCATGACCTGAGACAAAGGCAGAAGCTCAACCCACTGATCCACCCAGGCTCCTCTAAATGCTCACTTTTAAAGGAATAGTTTTAAAAAGAATGATACTGAAGAGTAGCAGAATTTGCTGTCCCCAAAATATGAGTTCAGGACATGCCACCCCAAAACACGCCACTTTGTTATATTCATTTTAAGCTGCAAGCACTTGAAAAACAGCAAATGGAAAGAAAGGCTTTCTCTGAACTCCCCTTATCTGCCTAAAGACACATCCTCCAGAAGGAACCCAATTATGATAAATCCCCCCCGAGTCATTTCATCAACTGGTGAAGATCGACTCTTATCACAAAAGAAGACACAGACTAACATACCTCCCAGCTATTCTTCTAAGGGGACATTCATCTTTCTTAAGAATCATTTACTATCTCCTAAGAGGCCTACATCCCCCTCCTCTTTCCCTATTAAGATGGTATTTGATCCTAAATTCCAAGCCACCTCAGGAAGATACTACTTTTCCCTGAGCATCTCTCATGTACACATGAAGTATGTGTGTTTAAAAAAAAAAAAAAAACTTCAGTTTTTCTCTTATTAATCTTTTATTACAGGGGTCTCACCTAAGAACTCAGAAGGGTAGAGAAAAAATTATTTTTCCTCCCCTACAATGAAGTCATACCACTGAATACTTTCATTCATAGAGAATGGATGAGAAGGCCCTCCCAGTTCTTTTTCTTTTTTTTAAGATTGATTTATTTATTCATCAGAGAAAGAGTACAAGCAGAGGGTGTGGCAGGCAGTGGGAGAAGTGGCTCCCCACTAAGCAAGGACTGATCCTGATGCAGGACTTGATCCCAAGACCCTGGGATCATGACCTGAGCTGAAGGCAGACGCTTAACCAACTGAGCCACCCAGGCATCCCCCCAGGATCTAATATAAAGAATCTCTATGATGTGGTGTTAAAAGAAAAGCAAGGTGCACACCATATATACTGTGTACTAGTATTTGATTAAAAAAGAGTAGAAAATACCTATGAATATTTGCTTGTAAATGCCTGTGAGAGTTCTGGCAAGATACAAAAGAACTGGATAACATAGTTGTTTCTGGGGTAGAAACAGGAATGCCTGTGGGGCAGAAGTACAAGGGAGACCACTGACTGACATTCTTTTGTACCTTTTGAGTTTTGAATCATGTGACAATATATATTAAAGAAAACCACTTAAAGTTTTAAAAATTTTGATCAAGAATATAGATAACATATAATGGACAAACTAAAGAAACTGTAAAATACTCCTATGTGTATAAATTCAGTCAAGAAAGTGCCTGAAAATATGGATAATCAAGTAGAATTGACATTAAAACCAATCCCTAGTTTCCACACCCAATGGCCGCTGTTGACCACAGCATTAAGATTCTGTCAGCATCCTTTTCCTTCATGATATCAAGGGCAACCTAAACTGTATAAACTCTGAAGACTTTATTTTCCTAATGTGATTATAAGTAGCAGTCTTCAGTTGAAAGCTATCTGCATTTTTTCTTTTTTGGAGAAGAGACATATATTGTGTATTGACAGCACAAACCACATACACTCAACACAATTCAGGAAATTAAGGAAATTTTGGTTATGACACTAGTTATGAAAACTTAACATTTAGACAGTTGTCCTACTGACCATTCAAAAAAGCTGATTTTTATTGTCTTTACCTCTGCTTGCTTACCAAAAATCTTCAATTATGAAAATGAGGAGACCAAAGGAATTCTAAGATTTCAGACATCTTAAAATTATTAGGTAAATTTTAAAATTATAGGATATTCAGAAGAGCAAATATCACTATTCTTATGTCTGAAATAGCCAGTATAATGTAATGGGTTTTTTGTCTTCTTTTCAGTTGGGGACTTTGTCTATATTTTACTATACAGTAAGCACTCGAAGAGCCCACAGAGACCTCAGTAAAAGCAAAACCATGTGTTTCCATTAATTAAAATGCGATGGATACCAGGGGAATTACTCCTCCCGCCCCAAACAGAGAGGTCACCATCTGCCAAGGGTCCCGGGCCTACAGCTGAGGGAAGCCGCCTCTCTCCGGCCCTCTCTCCTCCACCTCTCCCTGCCCCATCCAGATTTGAGCTCTGTCACTTCACAATGATAATCTGGAATTGTGAGTGCGGTTAGTTCTATGGCCAAATCTCACATAATCTGCTTCTCACCCTGTGCTTCTCATCAAAGTAACCCCAGTGACTGAGGAGGGTAAATCTGTGCTGCCTTTCCTACTGTATCTTTAATCTTCTCACTAAAGACTTTGTAGCCGTAAATATGAAAAGGAACCCTTTTTATGTCCTGATAGGGGACAGTCTCTGTGGTGTTATAGAATGGCCACTATTTCCAAATAAGACAGTTCTTTTTGTTTAATGTTTTAAGACTCCATTTGAATTTTGCATTGTATTATATATGTCCATTTTTTAGAATAATAAATATCACCTCCAGTCCTCCACCTTCCCCCCAACCCAAGTTTATAATGATTAAACTCTGTATAACCCAGAAACATAGTAACATATGCAACATATGCCTTAGTAACATAGTCTTCCTCCAATGTCTTCTAAGATCTCATTCTTATCTATATACTAACCATTGCCCCTCTTCCAGATAAACTCCCATCATTCCACCCATCAAGGCTCCTAAGACTTTAGGACCCACAATTCTGCTGTGAACAGAGCCAGAAACCATTCTCTTGTCCCTTGGCAACGTACGTCTCTCAAAAACTTCCCCACAGAGACTTGAACTGTTTTTAACTGCAGGAGAGTCATCCCCATACCCCTTCTGGTTTGTCTAAATTTCTATTCCATCCCCAAGGAGTTTTTGTTGTAACATAACTGCCTCTTTCTCAGTGTTGTTCTCATTCCTAAAATCCCACAAGGAAAATCACCTTCTTTCTGCCTTTGTACATTATGTCCCAGTCTAGTTCTTGCCCTCCTCTGTAGAGATACTAATCTTACCATCACTATGTAACATATATGGAAATATTGCCACATTCTTCGTGTCCCACCTCTTTTATTTCCCCCCTCATAAGACCAAATTCACTATCCTCAGATCTTCCCGAAGCTGTATGAGCCCAGGAAATCCTTGTATGGATTCCATCAGAAATCCTTGCGTTATAATAGACTGGCAAGGAGGGAGCTGTGGACTTCAGTAAGGACTTCCTAGTTTCACCAGGATTCCTTGTTGCCTGGTTTTCACAGTTTTTCACTGTTTTTCTGTCAAAGCCTTATCACTTTAAAGGAAATCTGTTTGGTGAGCTATCTGTCCCACTCCTCATGCAAGTCTTTGGACTGTGCTATTTGTTATGTGACTGATCTAGAACCCCGAGGAATTAGGGTAGGCTGACAGATAAACAAGAAGCTGGCATATAGGTTGGGTTGGGACTACGGTGAGGAGAGTGAAGCAAGATCTAAGGTGAATCATGAAAGTTCAGGGTCTTTTATTTAAAATTCTGTCTTTAGGAGCACATGGGTGTCTCAGTCCGTTAAACATCTGCCTTTGACTCAGGTCATGATCTCGGCGTCCTGGGATCAAGCCCCATGTCAGGCTCCCTGCTCAGTGGGGAGCCTGCTTCTCTCTCTCCCTCTGCCCCTACACCCTACTCTCTCTCTCTCTCTCTCGCTTAAGTAAATAAAATCTTTTAAAAAATATTCTGTCTTTATTTAAAATTTTGATATTTTGTTTGTTATGAATTTTTACACATTCATTTTGAGTTTTTAAAATAGTGCATTATAATATTGTCTTGATCACTGAGTTTTCTGACACTCCTTTAAATTTTGTGCCTGGGGTGAAGGCCTAACTCTCCTTACCCTAGTCTGGTCCCTTCTGGTGAGTCTCTCTCAGGGACAATGCCGGCCTCATGAGCTTGTGGTGTGGGCAGTTGCACCGGACCCCAAGCTTGATTTCATGCTCCGCTGACTTGAAATTCTTAGTAATTTTTTCACAAAAGGCCCTGGATTTTCACTTTGTATGGGCCCCTAGAATGATGTGGCCAGTCCCGACCAGTAAGGTAAATTTGAAATCAAATGGAGAAGAAAGCTCTGTGATTTCTGCAAGTTGCAGCTTTCATTTTATAGCTTTATTTGTCATTCATTCCGTTTAAACCACCAACAGCTGGGCTCTGTCCTCACAGTGCTTCCTGGTGTTGCCTCCTATCAGGAGCAATGTTTGCCTTTTCAGCTACTTCATGGGGAGAAAATGCACTATGCTTCGCTCTGGAACTTTGTCTGGGAGACTCGCTTGGTTCTGTGATTCATCAGAAATAAGAAAAACAAACACTGTAAATGGAGAACTTGAAAAACAGGTGGGCACCATCTCCCCACCCAAGAGAATGGATTTAAGAGGAAATTTGTTTATGGGATGAGGTTTTAAAAGGCGACCTGGAGAATTTAGCAAAGATGTAAATAAACAACTCGTCTTGGACTGCATTAGGCTTCAGAATAAATATATTAACCAGCTTCAGTCAAAGTCCGTCTCAATCTGACCTTGACAAGACCCAGTGGCTAGTGCTGTCGCCATCCCTCCCCCCAGATACCAGGCAGTTTTCTGTATGGCAAGGCTATTCCGCTTCCCTCCCACGAAGTAAAGGTAAGCAGAAGCCTATCATGTTTCCTCTGAGTGCTGCCTCCTTGACAGCCTCCCTGGAAAGCCTGCAGGCAGTCAGGAGACACCAGCCTTGTTTTTATACAGGATAGTCTTCCGTAGCTAGATACAGACACACATCCATTACCCACCAGGGCACTGAAGTGCTGTGTTGGCTACAAACAGCCCGGGTCTGTGGTCAATTTCCATTACGTGCAGAAACAAGCTGATGTATTGAACCCAGGCCACCAAGGAATGTGCTGGACCCAGCAGGCAACCTAAAACTGGCGGAAGGAAAAGGATTGTGCTCCATGGCCCTCCTCCTGGGTTGCCAGCATCCCTACTGGGGGACCGAGTTTGGATTTTTCCTGCCCTCACATCTTCCTCTTCCTGTGTCCCCCATCCTGCTCCCAGCCTCTTTTATGAGAATTTATGAAGCATTTCCATAGTTTGATTCAAGTTATTATTTCACGTATTTAAGTAACTTACTACATAGACCACACGGAAAACATACAGCCCATTGCAGGGTGATTGAGAATTACCACAAGGTGGTTAAGTACAGCCATTCATAGTACTTGGACAAAACTTTAATAATTTTTAAATAATCTTACCTTCTCCATATTTGGGAGACTAATTTGACTGCATTCAAAACTCATTCTTAATTTTCTGAAAATAGCTACTAAATCACATATAAGTTACTATGTACCAGGGCAGGCAACATTCATTTTATAATAAGAGATGTAAAATATTCTTTTGTTGGGATTGAGAGGGGAGGAATTAAGATAAATGGGGTTCTTCCTTGGGGAAATTACTATACTAGATGCTATGTTTTACATGTTATGTCAATTCCACAAATATCCTACACAATGGGCATTATGATTCTTATATTATAGATGAGAAAACTGAGTCTCAGATAATTATATGTGCAGGCAGAAAGTGGTAGAGCAGGTTTCACACACAGTTCTGTTCAGTTTGTAAAAATTCTCTTGTGTTACGGTCCTCCCTTTTGTTTTTACTCTCCTTGACCTTAGATCATTATGGGGGAAAAAGCATAGGCCCTTTATAGTTCCACCCTTTTATTCAAAAAAGAGGCCTGAAATGTTTGCAGGGAGTTGCCTTGTCCTCATTTGAAACCTTTAAGTTAGATCAAGTTGTCAAGGGAATCCATCCGGTAGTATGGCATTTCAAGTGAAGTGGTCCTTCTTCAGAAGTATGTATAATAACAGTTGTCGGTCTTCACTGAGTGCTTACCATATGCCAGGAACTGTTCTGGACTCTTTCAATTATTGTCCCATTTAATGCTCACATGGGCACTAGTACTATTAGTCTCCCTAATAGACATATAATGAGGAAACAGATTTAGAGGTGAAAAGTTGACTTGAGGCAAGCTAAACCGGACCAGCCCACTTCAGCCGCTGAGCTCAGAATCAACATCTGTCTATTCCAGAGGGTAGGATTTAGGGATACTTGGTGTCTTCAAACCCAAGGCAATCAACATCAAAATTCAGTGAAACCACTGCCACTTAAAACAAACTGGATGACCAAATGAAGAGAGAGTATTTTTGCTTCAGCTAAACATGGGGACTAATAACAAAAAATACTGATTTTTTAATAAATGGGCAGGAGGTACATATCTGCCTGCAAAGTGACTATGCCACTGTAGTCCAGAAACAGTCTGAAAGGTATTTGAAAGTTAGTGGTTTCAGGGCGCAGATGAAACACTGTTGTAATTTACACTATGATGAATATTTTGGTCCATAAAACTTGTATCTCTGATTGTTTCTGGGACTCTAACCTAAAGCAATAGAAATACTGGGGGCACAATCTCTTCATTATAACACCGTGTATTGATTCCTACTAGCATTACAGAAATGCAGCTATTCAACATTCAAAGTTAGTATTTGTAGAGGGCACACATTTCATGCCCAATAACTACTGAATTTTCATCTGCCCAGCCCATAGAAGATAAGAATTGGGGGTGTGAGCTGAGAAATCAGACTGTGTGGGTCCTTGTTCTGCAATTGACTAAGCCATACAGCACTCCTTCCTACAACGATGACTTGGGGATCGTAAATACTCACGTTTGTCATGAGTGTTAAACTACATTTGTTAAATGCTTAGTACAGTGAGCACAGTGTCAGAGAAAGTAAGCATCCAATCAGTGTTGGCTACTATTATTCTTATTGTTAATGTTATTCAGGCAGTTATTTAATTTGCAAATAATAGGTGGTATTGTTCCTCAGCTCTATTACTGCTTGTCAGCAGTGGATGAAACAGGATTACAGTTTGCTGAATGTTTTGATCTAGTTAACAACGGGTGGTGGCTGATCTTGTTTAATGGAAATACCAGAACTGAGGGGGGGGCATTGTTTAATGTACAGTACAGACAACTATGTCTATGACTGCGGAAAATTAAGAACCAAATGGTCACAACCAACACTTCAAACTGTTCAACTGACTTAAAAGGGAACTTTGCACTGAAAAGCTGGTGAAATGTTGCAGGTCAGAGGGTGGGGTTCCCCAGCTGTTTCGTAGACGTAAGTGCTTTACTCTGCTTCAAGAAAGCAAAGACTTTGCCTTGCTTGCTTGTTTGTTTTAGCCTCCTGAGGTGTGGCTAAGACAGAGCTACCATGCTGAAGTCAAAGAAGGTTAAATTAAAATGACCCAAACAATAACAACAAAAAGACTAGATTTTTGGGATGGGAGATGTTAACGATAAGAGTGGCATTCTCCCGGGTTTCTGGATTGGGTAACGAAATAAACACGAAGCAGGAAGTCAGGTACCTGAAACTCCAGCATGGTCTTCCCCATGTTTGACTCCAACATGTAGTGGTAGGCTCCAATGCTGGTGCTGGGGTCATCTGCATCATCCAAAGTGCCCTTGGGAAGAAACCAGAAAAGGAAAATATTATGGATTTTTCCCTTCTCTTCTTTTGTGGTCATGAGCTAATGCTGTGGCCCTACAGTGAAACTTCTATTATATTGAGCCTTCAGGTGTGCATTCTACAACTAGGTCTCCAGTTGATTTGGGATAAAGTTCTTAATCTCACCATGACTCAGAGTAAAGAAGATTTTTGTAATCAATCTGAACATTCATTCGAATGTTAACTGATTATATATTTGCTAAAAGAATAATTTTCCCAAAGGAGAAATTCCTGTATCTTTGCACAAAGTTTTTGCTGTTGATGGTGGTAATGTTAGAGTGGTTGCCCTCTGGAAGGCTGCCTTCATCGGTCTGAAATCTTGAAATGCTGACCTTGTTCTGATTTGATGGGAACCAGGCAAGATTGTATAACTGACTGGGAAAGAATTCTCTGATTGTTTGGACCATTCATATTTTATTGCCATGATTCTTAATGGGAGCTTTTTATAATACGCTGGTGTTTGACCTAGAGACACGGATCTTGGTATGTATTTTTTTCACATCTGGACTCCTTAATCTTTAGGAAACAAAGTGGGTGGGGTGACGAGTAGAAATGAAATTGCCCTTCAGTTTGGTTAGGGGTAGTGGCAGAAAAAAAAAGCTAACGCAAGTGCTGGATTGGCATTGGGGCCTATCTTGCCGGATCCCAGGGCCTCGGATTTCTGGGAAGGTGGGCAATGCCTTTGTGAGGCTGAACAAACAACTACCAGCATCAGATAGCAGCAAATTTATAGCTTCTGGATGCAATAACATTAACGTGCTGCTGTTGAAATATTTATGTTGGCTTTTTAAATATCCCAGAGGAAATCCATCCAGAAGCCTGCAAACTTTATATATTCTCTTTCCTTAGAAATTTCCATGAAAAAACGATAAATTACATTTACACTGAGGGCCCCTCCATGCTCCTGAGTAAATTCCACACGTATGAATCAGGCATCATTTTCCTAACTTCTCTTCCTCAAAGGCCCTTGAAATTTACAAGTCAAGGAAATAAAAGCTTCCTTTCATCCTGACAGCAGATACAGAACAGATCTCCCTGATGTCTCCTTGCCAGGTCAACCACTCTCTGTCCCCTGCCCATTCTCTTATCTCTTCTGTGAGTGACAAGAGCTTTTATGAGGGAAAAAGGAACAAAAGGGTCACTGCTAGAGTGACAATGTGTCCTTCGTTTTCAGCAGCTTCTCCAAAATGACAGAACCTTTATAATGAGATTAAGGTGATCAGAGAATGTGCATCTTAGATGGGGTTTGTCCATGCTAAAGGCAAAGCCAGGAGGTGGCTAATTCCCTCAGTAATGCCAAGTTTCTGCCTTTGGTGGACTCACAGGAAGACACCTGCTACAGTGGGAAACCAAGGCTTCCTCCATTGTTTGTAATTGGTAGGTATCAAGTATCAGAAGTTCTAAATAATTCATGGGGCAAATCATCTACTCCTGGATTGCTGAGAAGATATTCTATCTAAATTTCCAAGACAAGAGTTTTTGCTCTTAAAGCATTTTGCATTAATTATGGCCATTAACAGAAATTTTCTCCGAAAAAAATTTTTTTCAGCTCTCTGAAAGAATTAATATTGAGCATAATAATTTAAGAGCTAAAAAAATTGGACATATGCCTTTTCCATGCTAAGCAGTCAGCCTTTCCTTAAAAATACAGGTTGCAGGATCCCCACAGTGACTGGGGAATTGGCACTTTTAATAAGCACTTAGGATAATTTTTATGATTAGTCAAGTTTGGGGAAAAAATAAGCTAGTTTATCTCTAGATTAAAGCAGTATTCAATTGCATGCATTCCCAGACCCTAAAAAAATCAATACTTTTCAAACAGCAAACATTCAAATAAATAAATCAGGACGGCTCAAACTGTCTACTTTGATTTAAAAAAAAAATTTTTTTTAAAGATTTTATTTATTTGACAGAGATGACAAGGAGGCAGAGAGGCAGGCAGAGAGAGGGAGGGGAAGCAGACTCCCTGCTGAGCAGAGAGCCTGATGCGGGGCTTGATCCCAGAACCCTGGGATCACAACCTGAGCTGAAGGCAGAGGCTTTAACCCACTGAGCCACCCAGGCACCCCTGACTTAAAATTTGATTAAGGGTCATCCAGGGCAGCTAAAAAATATTTCTGAGGTGTGGCATAGGGAACCAGCTCCAATTTCTTGATTTTCAATCCAAGTGTTCATTTTGTTGAAGATAATGATTTCATGGGTCAAAATGAAGCCTGCACAATTCTTTTTTTTTTTTTTTTTTTTTAAGTAAACTCTCTGCCCAGCGTGAGGCTGAAACTCACCACCAAGTCAGCCAGTCTTCCTAAACTTGCTCAGTTCTCATTGAATTTGCTCACTTTACTATTTCCCCAGATTCAAGGGCCTCGATGTCTCAGTGCATCCAGCTCTCTACCCTGCTGGGTACTCACACTGGTGGAGGCGACTGCTTCCTGCACACTTTCCACAATGAATTCCTTAGTGATCCTTCGAGAGGGCAGCTCATTGAAGAGGGAGTTGATTAGGGCCACTTTCGCTGCGTCCCGTCTGGCCTCAGCTCTACTTAAGCAGCACTTGAGAACGGAAGGAGAAAGGAAATTATTACAGGATTTGGCATCTCACCATTTTTGTCACTGCCTCAGTGGATTTCTGGACATTTTCATTCATACATTACTCTGCTCCTATTCTTTCTTACCCATTGCTAATCCCCTGAAGATCATACAGATTTTCTTTCTGCCCTAGAGTCCATGCAAATGTCTTGGTTGGTCTTCAAATGATTTTTGCCTTATTTTGCAGTCTTTGAATGTCTACTCTGCATCAGAGACTTTTCATACTATTAATAAATAGTAATAAAATTAGAAATAGCTACCATGGTATAATTAGGGATTACATTCACTTTCAGTACCTTCCTCGAATTCTTGTTTCAGAGGGAAAAAATGTAAGGAAAGAAGGAAAATGGTATATTTTTAATGCAATAATTAAGAACACAGGTTCTGGAGTCAGACTGCTTAGATTCAGATCCCAGCTATGGTACTTATTAGCTGAATGACTGTGGGCAAGTTAGCCTTTCTGTGCCTCAATTTCCTCCTCTGTAAATGGGAATATTAGTAATGCTTATGTCATCGAGCTGAGGATTGACACAATTACTAAATATACATGAAGCAATGAGAATACCTGGTATATATATTCTATGGGACTATCCCAGTCTTTTATGTACTCACATGTCCAGGTGAGGACAAGGGAACTGCTGTCAAAATCTATTGTTTTGGTTTTTCCAGCATTTAGCCTCTCACTTTCCTTCTATTAATAGTTCCCTGATTTTCTTGAGGACTACCATATCTACCTTGCTCTCAGGCCACAGTTTGGGTGGGACATGCTCCATTAGGCTTTTCTGAAGTTAGGAACCATAGGCAGACTATGATTAGCAACTCATTAAAAAATTCTCCTAAAAGTAGGGGCACCTGGGTGGCTCAGTGGGTTAAAGCCTCTGCCTTCAGCTCGGGTCATGATCCCAGGGTCCTGGGATCGAGCCCCACATGGGGCTCTCTGTTCAGCAGGGAGCCTCCTTTCTTTCCTCTCTCTCTGCCTGCCTCTCTGCCTACTTGTGATCTCTGTCTGTCAAATAAATAAAAATCTTAAAAAAAAAAATTCTCCTAAAAGTAATATTGCTCTCTATTCTCCTAACCTGGCTTTCCTGTGGCTCATTTGGGCCTGCTCAATGTATCCTGATTCTTTTCTATTCTCTCTGTCTCTTTTGTTACCAATCACAGCTCCCATTCAAATTCTTGTTTGGTGTGGACCCTGGGGGTCCATATAAAGGGATGAAGCCCTATGAGAAGTGCACTGGAGCCCACTCCTACTGGAGGGTGGGATGCCATTTCTCCTATAGGTTCCTGGGAACCATCAAAGGTCCTAGACCCTACTTTAAAAAACTCCTGGTGGGAAACAAGCCCTAGGAAGAGAAACTCAGGCTCAGGTCCTGGTCAACAGGGTGGACCGGTATCCCTGGCTCTGCTACTTAGTGATTGTGAGACCCAGGCCTCTGGAACTTTGGGACTTACTTCCTCACTGGACAAATGGGAAGGCCAGTCTCTCTGATCTCTAGGACTCTACCACCTAAAATGCATAATTCTCAGAATCAGTAATGTTTGGTGACTGATGTGAAAGAACAGGACAAGTACCAAAGATTATACTTTATTTTCCCATTTTGCAGCCTCAAGGACTCAGTAACTCCCCTGGGAAAAAGCCAAACCCCTTCAGTTTGCTTTCCACACATGCCCGCCTCTACCTCATCTGTCCCACACTGACCACTCCTGCACTGACCGAAGAATGCTCCAAACTCATGTTCTTGTATCCTCTAGAGGCTGGCCTCTCCTCTCCATCTCCATGAACACTGTAGGAGTCCCCTAAGGTCAGGCCCCAGGTCCCTCTGATTTTTCTGCTTTGACCTCCCTCTTTGGACAGTTGTGACTGCTACTGTAATGACCCCAAAAGTGACTACAGATTGCTTCCTTCTGTCCCTCTCCCAACCTTCAGGCCTGGGAAGGGTCACTTATATATTTCTTGAGAGTCCTCCAGAGTGCCTGCTCTCAGGGTCAGCATTTGGAAGTGCTCACACATGGTTAATATTCAGATGAAGTAATGACAAGACTTCTGAAATAGGAACATGAAACCAAGGAGGATGGGGGAGGGGGGAAGAAAACAAACCACGTGTTGGTAGCCCAACAAATGTACACAGTTATTTTTGTTTACAACACAAAGAGAGTTCCAATACTTCCTTTTAAATAAAGAATGGTGCAAGAGTTCTAAAATGTATGTGAAAGTGGTTTGGGGATTTCCTCCTTAGAGTTGAATGACAAGTAAGAAGGCTTTGGGGTAGTTTCAGGCAGCAAAAGCCATTGAAGCTTTAGACCTTTCCTATGGTTTAGGACACTTCTATTAAATTAGGGAGGTCTGGACAGATAGGTCGATTTTGACTTATGGACTTGGCTGGGAATTTATAGGACATTGAGTTCTTCATTACAGGCTTGCAAAGAAGCTCAGATGCCACGTCTTCTAGAAAGTATTCCATGACCATTCCCAAGGCCAGGGTGGGAGGATCACCGTCCATGAGAGGCATTCACCACACTGCCATGAAATTGTCTGCAAGTGCTCTGCCCCACAACCCTTGGCTGTGAGCCATCTAAAGGCAGAGTCTGTCACTAAGTTATCTTTGTGTCTCTGTACTTGAAATAGACAGTTTGTTGAATGAATAACTGATTGAGGCCTAGAAAAGTCAAACACAAGTCATTAAGGCACCTGACAAAATGTTCAAGAAATCCTCATAAAGAAGAGAATTAAATATATATACTCATTATTAAAAAAAAAAAAAATCCCATCTCAATAGACCCTATGTGGTATGTAATATAAAAATATATAAATATTTGATTTCAGGGGGTAATTGGTTAAGTTCAGACACTCTAAAATTACCATTTTGCCCAAGTGTAGGATATGTTTATTATTCTTTGGAAAATCAGTTTCCTATCAAAAAGCAAGCAAAGTCTTTGCAAATATTACCTGACATCTGGAGGAGTAGCCCATTTTAATAGGAATCTGCTTTACAAAATCTATAATAGAGCCATTGGGGTTTTAGAGTTTAGAGAACTAGATTCAGATCTGGGTAATCCTAAGAAACTTTATATAACTTTCTATCTAAATAATAGCAATTTAAGCCATCTTTCATAGAGAGAGACCTAGTAAACACTACTTAGATAAAAGAAGCTATCTATTTTAAGAAAGACCAGCTAAATAGTAGATCAAAGGCACCACATACATTTACAACCAAATGGCACTGCTTCTGAGATCAAAGTACTGCTGGGCTGAGAGAACAGAAGAGCCTTTTCCCAGAAAGCATGAAAAAGGACTACGGAGACTTAACCAATATCAAGATCTTAAAGCAGACACATGTCTTTACTTATTGTTTCAATGTACAGAATCTTTGGTTAAAATGGGGGGGAAAAGTGTACCAATTAATAAGTACATAAAATAAAATAAATTCTGAACCATCAAAAGGTTTTTCTTGCTATTGTTCTTCGCATTTCTGAAAGACAAGTACTTCAAAATGTCTATAATGTTAACCAGCCGCTTTCTTCTAAAATTTGGAGCTACAAATCCAAGCCAGTAAAGGCTTGGATTTTTCTTTAGGGATCTTTAAATGAGATCTCTCAAAGCATAAGGGCCTGCACTTGGGCAAGAAATTTAGCCAAGAGCAATCTGCTCGGCAAATCTAAATCAGAGTGTGGATTCCACTGTAAGAACAGGCACCATTAGAATTACCATCAGTAGGAAATGCTGCAAGAAAATAAAATATGGTAAGTGACAGGACATCTTATTGATGTGTCCAAACCGGTCATCAAAGACATACTTGGGGAGTGAATGAAGTATGATGTTATTTCAAAACAACTTCCTGCTAGAATTAGACTTCCCAGGTTGTATGGTTTATTCTTGCTGTTTTTCAGCCAGACCCCAATCATAAATACAGATTTGTAAACCATGCCTTATCCGCTCACCATTCTTACTTGTTAACATAGAGAGACAACTTCTGTCCTTTGCACTTTGTTAGAGTGCAGAGCTGCAATATTTAATATCTGAGATTTTACTAAAGTCAGCTATGGATTTCTTAGGCATGTGGAGCCACATGCTTTTCAAGTGGCTAGTAGACCCACTCAGACATTTATCTTGATGTTCAGATGCCTTTCATTTGCTGCTACATTACGAACCACTATGATCATTTCAAAGTCTCCTGGCTCTCATCTAAAATTAAAGCAAAAAAAAAAAAAAAAAATAGAAAAATAAAAGAGTGCCTCGTTGCTGAGGAAAACTATTTGAAGGCAGGGGTAACCAGCCCTGAGACAGCTCCCTGTGATCTCTGCTCCTGGCATTCCTACCCTTATGCAATCCCCTCCTACACTATACTGTGGTTGGTCTATGTAACCAATAGAATATGACAGAAGTTATGGTATGTCACTTTCAATATTAGGTTATAAAAGACACTGTGACCATCTGCCTTGGTAACACTTGCTTTCTCTCTTAGATGGCTTGCTCTGGGAAGACTCTGTTGCCATGTTGTAAGCAGATCTACAGAAAGACACACATGGTAGGCAACTAATGCCTTCTGCCAACAGACATCTGAATGAGATTGAAGCTGATCCTCTGGAACCAATCAAGACTTCAGATGACTTCAGCTTCAACCAACAGCTTGACTACAATGTCCAGGAGACCCTGTGCCAGAACTACCCAACGAAGCTGTTTCCAGATTCCTGATACCCAGAAACAATATGAGACAATGAATGTTAAGATTTGAGGCAATTTGTTACCCAGCCAAAGATCACTAATATAAAGGCATTTCTCTTCGTTGTTATCCTTAATTTGCAGATGAGGAAACAAGTCATATCCCAAGGTCATACAACTTAAGAAGTGATGAAAAAGAGGCACCTGGGTGGCTCTGTCAGTTAAGCCTCCGATTCTTGATTTCAGATCAGGTCATGATCTCAGGGTTGTGAGACTGAGCCCCAAGTTGGGCTCCATGCTGAGCGTGGAGCCTGCTTAAGATTCTCTCTCTCTCTCTCTCTGCACGCAAGGACCCCCCACCCGCCGCCCCACTGCAAAAAAAGATGATTAAAAAAAAAAGATTCATCCCCAGGTCTGCCTGACTTGAGAGTCCAAATTTTTAACTACTACACTATTCTGCTTATCACAGAAATGATCACTCACCTTGAAGTAGAATATATAATTTGGCTAAAATCTCACAGCACTCTACAAATCAATATAGTTTTTTAGCCAAACCTTCTACTTTGATATTCTGTGGGTCATTTTGACAAAAGACTTCAAGCTTATCTCTACCCATTGCATAACAAACTCAACTTCATTCAGAACAAAAGGCCAAATGTGGAAGCAGCACACTGTGGCAAGCAAATGTGCTCAATGAGGAGGGCAATGTGCTGACAATTATTTTAATATCTGCTTCCCTTCTACTGTCTTTTCAATGCTTTCCTCTACTGTACTATAGGGAGAAGGAACATGGAGAGAGGCATCAGCTTGATTAGATGAGAAGATCAAATGTCCTACAGGAAGTTTCTCATGCTGGCTCAAAATGATCCCCCCTTTTTAAAAAATTCAATTAATATATAATGTATTATTGGTTTCAGAGGTACAGGTCTATGATTCATCAGTCTTATATAACACCTAGTGCTCATTACATCACAGGCCCTCCTTAATGTCCATTACCCAGTTACCCCAACCTTCTCCCCCACTCCCATCCTGCAACCCTCAGTTTGTTTCTTAAGATTAAGAATCTCTTATGGTTTGTCTCCCTTTCTGGTTTTGTCTTGTTTTATTTTTTTCCTTTCTTCCCCTCTGGTTTTCTGTTTTGTTTCTTAAATTTCACATATGAGTGAGATCATATAATTATCTTTCTGTGACTGACTTATTTGCTCAGCATAATAACCTCTAGTTCCAACCACATCATTGCAAATGGCAAGATTTCATTTTTGATGGCTGCATAATATTTCATTGTATATATATGCACCACATCTTCTTTATACATTCATCTGTCAACGGATATCTGGGCTCTTCCTATAGTTGGGCTATTGTGGACATTGCTGCCATAAACACTGGTGGGCAGGTGCCCCTTTAGATCACTACATTTTTATCTTTGTGGTAAATACCCAGCAGTGCAATTGCTGCATCCTAGGATAGCTTTGTTTTCAATTTTTTGAGGAACTTCTATACTTTTTTCCAGAGTGGCTGCACCAGCTTGCATTCCCACCAACAGTGTAGGAGGGTTCTCCTGAAAGTGACCCCTTGATTAAGTATGGGGCCAAGAGAATTTGGAATTCTGCCACATAAGATTGCTCAATAATTTTAAGAAGTGTTTGCTAATTTTTCAAGAGCAAAAATCATTTAAATTAAACTTTTCCAGCTCTATTGGATAAGAAATTATCCCAAGATCAACTCATTCTTGCCTTATATTTTATTTTGCATGTTAGATCACCAACAAGATGCTAGAAGCCCACAGAGTACACGAAGATCAATGATAAACCTAGGCCAGGAATCTGAACCAAGAGTTCAAAAACTTTAGTGTTGATAGTAAGATCACCTGGGGGAAATTGTTAAACATGAAGATTCCCAGGCCCCAATCTGGCCTACTTAATCAGTATCTTTAGTTGGATTGTACTGGGGCGGGTGGGGGTGGGGGGAGGTTGTCTGCATTTTATCAAGCTTCCAGGTGATTCTGAGGCAAGTGAACCCATGACTATTTTCAGAGGAACACTGCTCTAACTTCTATCTCTCCGTGTCCCATTTCTAAATGTCAGCAGCAGAACCAGGTTTTGTGGGGCATGAAGTTTACATAATTTGGGGGATCTTGTTTAAGAAGAACAGTAAGAAATTTGAAAAACTGACATTGGATTTAGAAGAAGTCTGAGCAGAAGCTTCACTGGCTTCATGAAAAGGGAAGTCTCTCCTCTATTACACTGTATCATTCTACACTTCTATACTCTGTTCACCAACACAACTAATTGCGTCACACAAATGAATTCCATGACACCAGCTGGGTGTTCTATAATTTAACATAATTCTCAAACTAGTTACCTGGAGATAGCATCACATCCCACAGATTAATGGTTCTGTCCTACAAGACTACCCCCAGTTCAGACATGAATAGGAATTCCAGGTTGTCACCTGGGTTTCTGATCAACCAGGTAAAAATGAGTAACTCCCATGACCCCTTCCTCTGGTTCTATCATTGGCTGGAACAATTCACAGAACTCAGGAAGATGGCTCACTTAAGAGCTTACTGGTTTATGATATAGGGATAGAACTCAGGAACAGCCAGAGGAAAAGATGCATAGAGCACAAGTGTGGGAAGAGGCCCAGAGCACCATGTCCTTCCCAGGTGCACCACCCTCCCAGAACTTCCATATGTACACCAACCTAGAATCTCTCTGAGTTCCAACACTTAGGATTTTTATAGAGGTTTCATAACATAGACATGATTGATTAAATCTTTGGCCACCAGTGATTAAATCAATCTTTAGTCCTTCTCATTTCCAAGAAGGTCAGATGCTAGGGCTGAAACTTTCAACCTTCTAATCATGTGATTTGTTACCTAGGCAACCAGTCACCAACATTAGGGACTTTTCAGAAACCACCTCATTAACATAAACTTAAGTATAGTAGAAAGGGTTTTGTTATGAATAATAAAAGATACCTTTTTCATTCTTACCACTTAGGAAATTCTAAGGGTTTTAGGAGCTCTGTGCCAGGGACCAGGATAAAGACCAAATATATATTTCTTTTTATAAATGACAATATCACAATGGTAAGTCCACCTTTGCTAACATCAAAATCTTTATTTCTCACTAGTGAAATTGCCTCTACCCAAGAATCAAGGAAAGCAGTGTTCAGGTTGAAAAAAAAAAGTTCTTTATGACAGTTCTGAAATTAGGCCCTTAGGAAGTATATAAGCACTGCTGACTTAAGTAAGTGAGGTCTCAATTTTCCTTTTCTGCTGAGCAGTTTTTATTTCTACCATGATAATTTTCCAAAGTGTGACACTGTACAATGGCAAATTAATCAACCAAGATTAATTCATGGGCCAAGTAGATTGTCCTGAAATAAAATAGTGACTTATCAACTTTTAAGATGTACAGTTGTTTTTTTTTAAGATTTTATTTATTTATTTGACAGAGAGAGAGAGATCACAAGTAGGCAGAGCAGCAGGCAGAGAGTGGGGGGAAGCAGGTTCCCTGCTGAGCAGAGAGCCCAATGCAGGGCTGGATCCCAGGACCCTGAGACCATGACCTGAACTGAAGGCAGAGGCTTAATGACTGAGCCACCCAGGTGCCCCAAGATGTACGGTTCTTAAATTAAGTGAAATAAAATTTTGGTAGTCATGTATGTGTATAAAAATATAAATGCCTACTAAGAAACTAGTTTTATTGTTAATTATTTATTAAATATTTAAAAATTATTGACAACTGTGTTACTTGTTTGTAGAAACCATTTCTAACAAGGCTGACATTCTCTGAACAGTTACTTTCCTGGTAGCCTTCATTTGATTAATAATTTTCCCCAGGTTTAGTATTAGAAAATAGGCAGGATACACATGTTGAAAGCTGTTTCTAGATGCCAAGATTTAATTGCACATGCATCTCAACTACAGTGTTTCCTACTGGAAAGCAAGTAGAAAGACATCAATTTAGGTAACTTTTCTCCATCTTAACTGACTTCTTTTTCTATTTTTTTTTTTTAAAGATTTTATTTATTTATTTATTTGACAGACAGAGATCACAAGTAGGCAGGGAGGCAGGCAGAGAGAGAGGAGGAAGCAGGCTCCCTGCTGAGCTGAGAGCCCGATTTTGGGCTTGATCCTAGGACCCTGGGATCATGACCTGAGCTGAAGGCAGAGGCTTTAACCCACTGAGCCACCCAGGTGCCCCTTAACTGACTTCTAAAGATTTTTTGTATTTTTATTTTAAAGATATCAAGGAAAAAAAGGTTTGTAGATCCAAAATGTATAAAACCAAGTTAGGTACACTTTACTCAGCCACTACCAATGGTAGCCAAGGAGTTGAAAAATAGTCTGTGGTAAGGAATGAGGTTTTTGAATAAGAACAATAATATAGTCGCAAATGTGACAGATTGAATGTACATATGAACTCAAAGCTGAAGATGTTGTTCCCACTCCCCCTACAGGGGAGGGGAGGTGGAGAAGGGGAGGTCAAGGGCAGGTCAATGTTATTTAGGTGGCATTCATTCAATAGCACATTTACCCAAGGGATCTCCTGAGCTGGGGCTTTGCAGGTGGCAAAACCAAATAAACTGACCCTGTGAGAGGTGAGAATTCTTGCCCAAATCTTTTAGGCTGTCAAGTCTGTCATTCAGGTGGCTGGGAATGTTTTGCTTTTGTGAATCAGAATTCAAGCCTCAGCAAGTGTCTTGCAGAGTTTGTGTGTACGGTCTGTCAGCTCTGGTCAGTGTCACCAACACCTCTGTTTCATCCTGACAGCAAGGCATGGGCACAAAGAGTGCCTCAAGCCAGGCCCTGCTGTTAATTGTCCCCTTTTCAGTTCCTTAAGACCTTGACTGCCCCGGTCTAAGCATGAACATTTGCATGTGTTCCAATTTATCTAATTGTGGATATATTAGCATTTCCCCCCCTTCCAGATGGTGATGTGAAAAAGGGCAACCGTTGAAACTCAGTCACCCAAGTTAATATTGTGTCTCTTTCTCCCTAGGTCAGGCTGCCTGCAAGTATGTTGGGAACAATTTGGAGCTCTGTGTGTGCTGGGAATGGGGGTCTTTGCTAGGTATGGGGGAGGGGAGTGGTCTGGGAGTCCAATTTTCAGAGAAAACTCACCAGTTCCTGTCAACTGAAAGAAATGTTTCATGCACATGGTAGGTCAGAATGTTATTTTTATAATATAAACCACCTGGCCTCCTCCTCGTTTACCTCTGCCACAAATGGTATTCTACACACATACCTAGAGCAAGGTCCCTGGTAACTATTACAAAACCATGTTGTGTTTTGCTCCTTGAGGTTTTTTTCTTTTCCCTTTTTTCTTTTCTTCTTTTTCTTTTTTCAAGTTAAGGTGAAGACAAGATGAATTGATCAGGCTCAACGTTTTGGTTTATTTTTATAGTTGCTTTGATGTAAAAGGACTTGGCTCTGATTGCACTGAGAGGGATGGAGGGGGGATGGGGAAAGATGGAGTCAGCTTTTCTTCCTCACTCAGCAACTCCTGAGACAGTTAGCATCTTCCTAAAGCTCATCGATTAGGGGCTTGTAGACTTCTGTGAAGATAGTCCCAAGTCTTTATTTACCACTCAGATTCTCTTCCTAAGAATTTCTTTCACTGCACTCTCCTGTTCTCTTTGGAGGCCAAGCATCTCTATTCACTTTACTTGCTAAGAGACACAGATTAAAGTTAGGGAATGGGACTGGGGAATAAATACAACGTCTCATTAAAACAATATGCACTCCCAGTTTCATGGGCAAGTCATTAAAGTCTTGACATACGGCTTTCAAATGGGAAGGGGTTATAACTAACCTTCCTATCTTTGGGTCTCATTAGTTACAAAACAGGATGCTTTCCTGTGGAGATTCCTACCAGGAAATGCCTCCGTTAGAAGTTAAGTTACATTGCATAGTGGGTTGTGCATTTGAGTCAAGGTATACAAGTTTAGAGACAAAGAAGAGGTCATGGATGATTTTAAATAGAAACACTTGGCATTAAAACAGCTTCAGTGCAGTGCAATAGTCTCAGTTTTGTGGCAGGAGCTAAATCTGTATTTGAGACATAGACTGTTAAGGTTAAGCCTCATTTAATAAGCAGTGAAAAGAGCCTTACGATTTGAATTAGCCAAGTCTATGAATTAATAAAAATTTCTCTTAGTCCTTCTCTCCTGGAAAAACTTAATTTCATAAACTTAGTTTATTGTGATTTAAATATACTTTCAATTCCCTGGACCTTGAGAAGAATCATTCAATGCATGGAAGTGTAAAACATATGTTTTATATCTGATAATACAGGTGAAGTACGCTTACTGCCTCAAGAAACTAAACACAACAAAATCAAACAGTCCTATCTTCTTTTAGACAGTACGCATCTTGGAAAAGTAATTTTTCTAGGTATCTTCATAAGCAAAGGTTTTGCTTTGAAAATTAAGGTGCTTTTCACTGCTTAAAGAGGCAAAGGCTCCTTTGCCAGGAGCTTATCTGCTTTGTCCTCTCATGTCACCCAATTATGCGACACCAAGCTTTGGTTGAAAATGAAAAAAACAAAAAACAAAAACCAGTAACAGCTTGCCTATGGTAATATTAAATGTCTCAGTTCCATGGGTTGCTTGGCAATACACAAAGAGCCTAAATACCTAAACCGTGTTTAACACCTATATTTATTTTCCATGAAGAAATTTTAACAAAACAAAAAATAATAACGTGAAAAATATATGATACCCAAATGAATTAGTGTCCTACACTTCAAATAAATCAAGCTATCACATCCGTGTTTTAGCCAGAGGACACATTTTTTTATCAATCCTAACTTATGCACACAAATAATCATATGGTCTTATACTACACTCAAAGGAATTTTTGGTTTTTATTCCAAATAAGAATGAAATTCATTAATCCAAATCACTCTAGCAGATGACATGGAAGGTCACGTCATTGGTTAGAAAAAAAAACTTGAATCACAAACCTTTTAATCAAAATATAAAATAAGATAAAATGCTCAAATAAGTTCTCCTTTTGCACTTGAAAACAAAAACAGCTGCTGAAGCAGTGAGTGGCTTTCCTTCTGAGTTCATCAAGAGGGGAGCCAGACGTTGATCTGATGGCCCTTGTGTTGCTCTTATTGTAAAAAATGGAAATTACTGCAAGTTTTCATGGTCATGATATGTGGCTAGGGAAGGATTAACTGCCTAGACGAGAATGGCATAAAGAAAATATGTCCAAAATGCATGAATTCCTACTGAATGCCTGTAATATTAGAGGATGGTTTCTTTTATAAAAGACACAATAAGAACTAATGTGTTTCAATATAACTTTCTAAAAGAAAAATAATTTAATATGAATAGATCATTTTATTGTTTTGAAATTCAAAAATGAATCATTTTCACTTCTCTTTTTCTAATACTGTAGTAGCTTATGAAGGCAAAGTTTAAACAAGATTATGACTGCTTTCTTTCCCTCTGGCTCTCTGTTTTTTGTGGGTTGTGGTGTCAAGACTAACTGAAAATTCCTTAATTAGTCTTCTTGGACACAAGCCTCCCATTTACTTCAGTGGGAGGTTTCTTTGCATAAAACCAGTGGTTTATGTCCATCAGAGCCTTTGACTGCTTTCCTTTGATTAATCAGAAAACTAAAGCTCAGTCTGAATACCATTTTTCTAAAGAATGAATGGGCATAATCTCTTACAGCTTTCATGAAACCAGAAGGATTAATCCTTCAATCCAGTCCCAAACTCCACTTCAAGTATTTTCAATTACTTGGCACCATTGGAGGTGACGTCCATGGCTCAGTAAGAAGGCTACTGCTGGCATAATGGTTTCTCCATGTCTCAGCACATGGTCTTGGCATTAATAATCCATCATGAAATGATTTGCAATGCACAAGGGTGACATTTGATTATGTGAAAGGCATTGCAGGAATGAGCATGTAGGCTCTTACTGGCCAATTGCTGGCAAAAACAAGATGAAATGTTATATGGTGAAAATAGCATTTAAGATGGCTTTTGAACAGTCAAAGAAAAGTGTAAGGATGTTGCTTTAGGAGAAATTTTCTTTCTTTTTTTTAACTTCCTGGTTTTCCTTTCTCAAATCATATTTTGGGGGGCCAAAGGGGTTAAGGGGTCAGATTTGTCAGCCAATCAACCGAACACATTTTCAAAACATTTGATTCAGGAAATTCTGCATCTTTTAAAGCAAGGATGTTAACAATCCTCCTGAGAACTTTAAAATATAATGATTTAAACATAAGGTAAAGGAGCCCTGAAATGATCAGAGAAATCATCAAGAGGCCTCCCATTTGAAGAGTTCAGTTTTTTCATTTTGTCTTCTATTTTTTAAAGACCACAAGGAGGATGTTGAATGTACTATCAAGGGGAAGTCCTATCATTTTGAGGAGAAATTTATGAGATGCTTGGGAAATTCATAATTCTCAAGATAGTGAAAGCAAAAACAAAAATAAGGAAATTTGAATTTCTAAAATTTATATCCTCTAGATCCATTCACTGATCTGTCAAATATGTTACATTCTAAGAGATTATAATGAGTGCATTTATTACATATAAATAAACATAATGCACACCTGGGTGAGGAAATGGCCAAATCTTGCTTATTTTTGGTCATGGGTATTTGGTGGAAGGGAAGTTACTATGCACAAAATAAATTCAGAGAGAACTGGCTGTTTTTTTTACATCAATATTTTTAAGCTAACCCACCTTCAAAACTTAAAACCACAAATATGAACATAATAATATTACCTGACTTTAATGTTCCTGACTTTTCTTTGCCAGCCCACCATCTTATTAGGTAAAATATTAGGTAAAATATCCTATTAGATATATTATATTGTATATAATAGTTATATTGTATATAATAGTACTCACTATTTTGTGTATCAATCAATAGTGATTATACATAATAGTGGACAAATATAAACTCCATTGATATTTGAGATTTTTTTATCCACTCACTTAGCTATTCATTCAACAAAATTTATTGGGCACTTACTATATGCAAAGCACAGTGCTTGGAGTCATAGGGATATGAAGATACAGACCCTGTCCCTGAGGCATTTATGTTTTATTATAGAGACAGAACATGCCTAAATAGCAGCTAGAAGAAGTAAAGGCATGAATGAAGAACAGTTAGGATGAAGCACTGAGTGTCAGAAGAGGAATTCAGGGAGATAAAGCTGAAAGGGAAAGCTGGGGTCAGCTGCAGAACTTTTATTTTCAGAGTAAAGAATTCAGATTCAGACTTTAATAAGAAGGTAATAGGGAGACACTGAAGTTTTTTTAACTTTTAATTTTTTAGACTTATGGAAGAGTTTCACAGATAATACAAAGACTTCCCAAAAAGCATTCAATATCATCTTTGTTGTTTAATGTAATTGTTTATGTAGTATTCTTACATCATACACCCATGATTGCATTCCTCTTATCATGCTTAGTGTAGTATATGCTTTGCATTTTTTCTTACTCAGAAATGCCAAAGATTTTTCTTTCTTACTCATCTTTTTTAAAAAATAGTTTGGTTTTGTTGACTGGGTTTGCCAGTTTTTGCCCTTTTACATTAGATCTTCCATATCTTATGTATACACTCAATCTACATTAAAATAAAATTAAAAACTAAAAACCAAACCAGAGATCAATTATAAATCCAGTATCAAAAAAAAGCACCTTGATCCATCTTTTATGTAGAGAGTTGTCCCTAAGTTCCTAATAGCCATGGAGCCCTGTGATTCTTTCATCATGATCTTGTTTGGAATATGGTGGGCCAATTCAATATGAAAATTTGTGCTTTTCTTTAACTCAAGAAAATTGTTTCTGTTGGGCTGCCTTGGTTGCTCAGTCAGTTAAGGGTCCAATTTCGGCTCAGACCATGATCTGAGATTGTGAGATTGAGCCCTCCCTGGGTCTCTGAGCTCATGGGGAGTCTGCTTGAGATTCTCTCCCTCCCTCTCTGACCCTTCCTAGACTCATGCTCACTCTCCCTCACCCCACCTCAAATAGATAAAGAAAGGAAGAAAGAAAGAAAGAAGGAAAAGAAAGAAAGAAAGGCAGGCAGGCAGAAAGAAAGAAAGAAAGAAAGAAAGAAAGAAAGAAAGAAAGAAAGAAAGAGAGAAAGAAAGAAAGAAAGAAAGAAAAAGAAAATCTGGGGGGAGAAAAGAAAATTGCTTCCGTTACTTATTTCCACCCCTCGATTTCCTTTGTCTCTTTCTGGAACTCTTGTTAATGTTTACCTCCAGGATTTATCTTCATGCCTCCTGTATTATTTTTTTCCCATCTCTTTGTCTTTTTGCTCTGTGTTCTAAAAGAATTACTTTATTATTTATGTTTTATTCTGTCATCCTTCACTAATTTGGCTGTGACCTATGTCCACTCATCTATTCACTCTTTTTTATTTTTATTGTTCTATTTTGGCAATCATATTTTAAATTTCTTGTTCCCTGATTGCTCCTTTTTTCATAGCTGTTTTAGGGATAAATATCTTCCCACAATTTTCTGAGGATACTCACTGGAATCTTCTCTTATGTCATCTATGGCTTGAATTATTTATATCCTTTTGTTTGTTTCACTTGGCCTTTCTCTTTTGTTTTTGGTTTTCTTCAAATGTTTGGTGGTCTTTAGTCCAATAACATTCATGGACAAAGAGATTCATTCAGTTGGCTGGCAAGACCTTGCTCTGTGTCTGTGCTCTGTTTCCCTAGAAGGTCTACCTTGAATGGGAAGTCTGATGGAAGCTCTGTATGAGTAGGCTGATTTCACCTTAGAATGCTTCATGATGGACCTCCAGGCTCACATGGGTTAGGAAATCCCTTCCTCAGTTGCTGCTTTCTTCCCCCTCTCCAGCCCCTCATCCTTGTCTGTCTGTGGTTATATTAAGCTCTGTGTTTTTGTGGGGTTTTTTGGGCTTTTTTTAAAAGACTGTATTTATTTATTTATTTATTTATTTGAGAGGGGGAGGGGGTCATGGGTAGTGGGAGGGACAGAGGGAAAGGAAGACAATCTCAAGCAGACTCTCTGCTGAGGGCAGAGCTGGATGCAGGGCTTAATCTCACAACCTTGAGATCATGACTTGAGCTGAAACTAAGCTGGACATGCTTAATTAACTGAGTTACCCAAGAGCACCTATTAAGCTCTGTTTTGAGGCTTCTAGACCCACTTTCAAATCACCCTCATCAGGCAATTCACTGTCACTAGACAGAGGGGAAACAGAGGTCCACTGTGGACCAATGTTCAGGGTAAGAGAAAGCAAGACTTTGGAGGCTGTCTGGGCCAGAAATTTTGAAAATAGTTCTTTAATTAGCCTTAAAATAACCCCCATGCTACTGCCAGAATAATCTTTCTGAAACGTATTTGACTATATTAGTCTCCGACTCAGAACCCTTCGGAGGTCCTGATTTTATATGGAATAAAACCTGTTCTTCCTTGCATTCCTTCCTTGCAGAGCATAAAGACCCATTATGGTTTGATATGAGTGCCTAACTCATCATCTCCTACCACTTCCCTGCCACAGACGCACTCAGGCTTCCCAAATTCTGAAAGTGCTTGTGGTTTTCTCTTGCTCCAGGCGGGCCTTTTCACATACTGCTCCCTATGCTAGGAATGTCACGTAGTGACTGGCAAAGACACCCTCAACTGCATATTTCAGCTTGTGTTTGCACTCCCCATGAATCCTTTGACTTATCTGGGTCAGACATAGGTTTGTGGGTCTATTTATTAAACTATAGTCTCCCTTCACTTCATAAAGGTTTGAAATAACATGTAATAGATATACAGTAACAGGATAAAATAAATGAGTGAGGCACGGCTAGGTTCAAAGGGAGAGTAAAGGTGAAATATAAATAATATCAAGTATGACATTAGTCCAAAAAATTACATGACTTTAAGTTTTGTAGACTTACACTACCAAGAGATACACTGAAAATTTGCCTCTTATTAAAGTTTTGAGGGACACCTGAATGCTTGTTGAGCATATTGTCCATATTGAAAGTTATTGAAAATTGAGAGACAGTTTACTACACTAAAGGAGTATTCATAAACTGAGAAGTTTCTTCTTTATGCATTCATCAAACCCCAAATATAACCCTATTTAATTACTATAATTTTTTTGCACACTGATTTCCTCAAGGTATGGACTATATCCTCATTACTTGGCCCAATGCTTGATATTTCCTAGTCACTGAACAAATATTTGTCATATACACTGGACAATCAGGTGTTGATGGTCATCATTACCCTTATCATAGACATAATAAAGCTTTCACCAGCTAGAAGGGTCTTTATAATAATCATAAAAAATAATTGGAATACCTAGCATGTGTCAGATAAATACATTGTATGTATATCTCATGGCTCTCAACCAACACCATGGATATTATTCCCCATTTCAAAGTCAGGGAAATCAATAATTTAAGTAAGTGTCCCAAGAATATACAGTTATTCAGAGGTAGAACTTGGGCTTAGCACAGGTGCCTGAACCCAAAACTGGTAAGTCTCAACCTTTGCTGTTGGTTCATGCTTTGCTGTATAGTAGATTGATTAGGACTTGATTCAAAATTCATGAAAGTGGAGACTTCCTAGTAATGGAAGGGCCCTGATGGAAGGACTTTATAGAAGTTTCCTTGTTCTTTATGGTTTATTTCAAAATATTTTGGAGGAAGGCAGCAGCTATCAGGCAAATAAAATGATATAAAATTAATTTTCCATAAAGAAATATCAGGGGACACTCTAATATAAAACACTTGCATTTTTAAAAAATTGAAACACCTGGCCAACTTTCCTGGGTATATAATGGAATGCAACACAACTTTCTTTTCACTACAACCAAGAAAGCTGATAATGTTACCATTTTATTAAAGGACTTACTCTATTTTAACCCAATTAACTTTTACTGACCAATTTATGGTTGTTTCTTACCTGAAAGTTGCCAAAACAGCTTCCCCCTGGGAGGGTCACATAACTCACAAAGGGAGGTCCTGGAGACGGCAGTGACTCATAGACCACCACGCCTTCACTTGGGAATGCAGCTCTCTGCTGCTGCTTGCTTTCCCAAAATTCCTGTAACATTGACACAACATTCACTGAAAAACATAAAAAAAAACATAATCAGTTATTAAGGATGGATGTATTCGGGCAAAAGCAAAATTTTATTTGCAGGCTGGATTGTGTAACATGTCATTTCCAGTTTAAGCAGAACAGAGTATACTTGTATATGGGGGGGAGGGAGTGCTTTCAGTTGTGAAAGGAGCAAATCCTGTTTAACGCAAATGTGTTTATTTCTTCTCGAGTATGGCTCAAGTGGTTTGGTACCCTAATTCTAACAATATTGCAATATGTTAATCTCACTTTATAGATTAATTTTTAATATCAAAAGTTTAAAAATCTCACTCTTCCTTCTTTGAAAATTTGCCTCAATAAAGTTTAGAGCTATGGTTATCCATGGCTCCTGCTCCTGTTTCTGATCGATTCCTGAACCTGCCAAGTGAAAGCCAAATTTGGAGGTAAAGGTATAAACAATGTAATTTTAATTGGGGCCCACCTATTATAAGGTTTAAGAGGCGAAAGGCAGAAAGAAGAAAACTCTCATGCTCCTCTCCATGCCAATCTAAAGGAGAATGAAAGGCAATTGAGTAATAAGCAGGAGGCTGAAAAAAGCCATAAGTGAAACTAATAACATGGAGACCTTGTTAAGGACCACGTCTGTTAGATGACTTCAGAAAACAGAGTAATGGCTATAGCCATGTGGTTTAGATTAAATGACCTGTGATAGCCTGCAGAAGTTTCAGATCAAATTTGGTTGGTTTGTTTATCCTGTACTGCAAATTGAATTGTGGAAATTAACAAGGATAATAGAATTGTAGCGTCAAAAGAGACCTTTCAGGTCATTTAGGCAAAACTCTGCCTAATGTAGGAATTCCTTACACAACTCTATTGACAGCTGCCTATCTGGTTTGTGCCTGAACAAATGGAAGGACCTGGTACTTGGCATACCTTGAGGCAGCCCATTTCAACTCCTAATGGTTCTACCTGTTGTGAAAAGATCCTTCTTGGGAGTAAGCTGAAATCTGCTTTCCTGTGAAGTTCATGCAAGTGGTCTATTTTTCATTTCTGGGGTCTCACAGAAGTTTATACCCTTATCCACATGAGAGTCCACTGCATGCACAAAGGCAATATAAGGACATCTGTGTTTTTGCCTGCCTAGGAACAGCACAAAGGTTTTCCTTAAACAATAGTCTTTCCTTCATTCAACCATGTCTTCTCTGGGGTTGACGGATGGGGATTTGACCAAAGACAAATCATTTAGAACCAATGAATGAGTCCAGGACTTCTGCTGGAAATGTTGGAAAATGAGATTCTCCTTTTTCGCTAGGGTTGCTGGGGTAATAGGAGATAAGTGTGACACAGCTGAAGCAGGGGGAAAACTTGGCTGAGAAGAAAGCCTACAGAGAGAAGGGTAGAACCAAGGGATGTAGAAAGAAAGATTAAGTTCTGCTGACACACTTTGAGCCCTTGAGGCAACACATCTATCTACCTTTTTCTTAAATCATTTTGAACTGATGTCTCTCACTTGTATATGAAAGTATACCAAAACAGAGAACTCCCAGGCTTCCTCAAGTTCTCAATTAAATCATTTTTTTTTTTCTTCCAGTCTTTGTATAACATGTTGTCTCTGCCCTTGGGCACCCTCCTAAACACATTCCTAACTGTGCTTCAAAATGTGGGCTTTGATATTTTTCAGGTGTCAAGAAAGTCACAGAGTTTGACCTGGAGGCAAAAATAATGCACAACCACTTTCTAAGCTGTTTACTAGAGCACCTGCCTCCTTTACCTCATCCCTAGGACATGGATCAGCTTCACCGTGTGTAGTTCAGGCAAATTCTCAAGATGCCTAAGGAATCAGATGCCTGTGCATATTTTAAAACTGCAGTGTTGAGTATTTAAGAAGTGCTTTGGAAAAAAAAAACTGGGAAAAGGTAAGACTATCATAGGGAATAATTGAATTAACAAAAAGGTACATTTTGAAGTGGTAAAGGTGACATTGGTCATTACAGAGTTTTTCATTTATTCAAAATATCTAATAATATTTTCTATCTCTCATCTTCTCCTGCCTCCCAACTCCAAGAAAACAAGGATTTTTGAGTTGGTTGACTTGCATTTCTATTGCAGGTGACCTCCAGAATTCAGCACGATGTCTTAAAGATTGAAGGCTAAAACAAAAACCGGCCTGTTGCTTTGATAGTCAACAAGGCATATTAGCCTGCGATTTTAAGTTAGTTTGTTGTTGAGTGGATGTGAGCTGCGTACTGGAGTAGGAAGATGAAGACTCATGACTGTCCAGGTAAAATGAACATGAGACTTTTGGCATGTAAAGCTATGTGGATTAAAGAGTTCAAAGGTATGTACTAAGTAGAATTCTACATGAATAAAAGTAGCAGTTTTCAAATTTTTCATTCTACAACCCTAGAAGACTTCTTTGATAGTCCTATGTATGTCATCACCTCTAAAGAGTACAATGTATGTACATGCACACACACAATCCATCTTTCTATCTCTATCTCCTCTTGTCGACTGGAAAACCAGATGAATGGAGTGCAGAGAGAAGAGGGCCAGCTTGCTATTTGGAATTCCAAAGAGCAGTATATCAGAGGACGCTCTATTTAAGAAACACGTGCTTATTTTTTTGAAGTAGCAACAAGGTTCATGGACAATGTCACAGATAATGCAAGCAGAAGCTCAAGTTCTGCTGAAGAAAAGCACAAGTTTGAAGAGAGGCCTCATTACACAGTTTAGTCCCTAGCTTCAGTTGCCCTTCAGTGCTCAGGCGATGATCCCGCCTTCCTTATTTCAGAACAGATTTGGGCTACCAAGCATGTGATATCCATCCCCACATCTAGTGACCCATCTGCACAAGTGCCCAGCTCCATAAGATTTTCTTCCAGTCTCAAATGGCATTGTTCCATAGTAATTCTCTTCACCTCTTAGTTTTAAAGGTTTCCTCTTTATTCACACCTTTTCAGCAGCTAAAAGTATGCTTTAGAGAATGAATAAATGAATCAATCCATTAATTAAATGAAACACTCAACCTTGAGACTATATCAGACTATATCAGACTACTAATTACTAATATTTTCCTATTGTAAAGAAGCTGCTAGAAAGACTATTTTATATGACTATCTCCACTTCCTTATCTTCCATTTATTTTTAACTCTCCATAATCTGACTTTCTTCCACAATTTATCCCACAGAAACTGCTCTAGCAAACACCACCAATTCCTAATTTTCAGTCTTTATGTATTTGACGTCTAATTGCATTTTCACACAGCTGATCAGTTTCTTCTAGAAACTCTCATATCCCTAGGCTTTTTTGACAGTATTTATCCTCATTCTGCTTTTCTGTTTCTAATTGTTTCCTCTCAAATTCTTTTGTGGGTTTCTCTTCTTCTGCTCACCCTTCATGTTGATTTGAATAAAAATCTTGTCCTTGTCTTTTCTTGCTCTCTTTCTACCATTCTCCTTAAATGACAGAACCTATCTCCATTACTCCATCCATCCACCATAATATAAGCTGACAGTTTCCACAACCTTCTCCTATAACTCCAACTTTGTTTACAGATACTTCCTTGTCAGATGTGACACCAATTCAACATTTCCCAAGCTCAACTCATTTTCTTTCCCACAAACTCTTCTCTTCCTCCTGAATTGCTTAGAAAGTAATATTATCGGGGCGCCTGGGTGGCTCAGTGGGTTAAGCCGCTGCCTTCGGCTTAGGTCATGATCTCGGAGTCCTGGGATTGAGCCCCGCATCCGGCTCTCCGCTCAGCAGGGAGCCTGCTTCCTCCTCTCTCTCTGCCTGCCTCTCTGCCTGCTTGTGATCTCTCTGTCAAATAAATAAATAAAATCTTAAAAAAAAAAAAAAAAAAAAAGAAAGTAATATTATCACCTACCCAATAACCTAATCAGAAACCTGGCAGGCACCTTAAACTTCATGTCCTCTTTCCTTCCTAATAAATCCCCAAGTTTTATTGATTCTATATCCTGATGCCTCCTATAGTCCTCACTTCCTCTCAATTCCTCTCAATTTGTACTACCATTGCTGCATTTGTTCTTATCTCGCCAAATATACAATATCCTCCTGACTTCCATTATTCTCCTATCCTCCCATTGTTTCCCAGGTAATCTACATCTCATAGCTCATCAAATCATTCACAACTTAAAATCCTTCTGTGAGTTCTTCATTACCTACAAGATAAGTAACTCCTTGGCAATGCATAGAAGACCCTCTGTCTTGATACAGTTTCTCATTCCATACTTCTCTCCTCCTCAAGACACCTTCCAGGCTCCCATGCTTTCTATGCTACTGGCAAACACTTTACTTCCATTCCCACATGTGGAATGCCCTTTTTTCCACTGACTATTGTCTTCCTGTGTGGTCTACTCATCTTTTAAGATTCCCCTCCACCATCAGTTACTTAAAAATAAAAACAAAATAATCACTAAACCCTTGTACAGAAATTGCAGCCCTCTAAGAAGCAGCCTAGATATCACCAGGGGTTCTCGTTAGAAATGCAGGATTTCAGGCCCCACCCCAAGGCTATTGAACCAGAATCTGCATTTTAATAAGATTCTCAGGCAAAGTGATGTGCATTGAAGTTTGAGAAGCCTTTTTGTAGGAAGAAGTTGTTATTCTCATCTCCTTTATTATGTATCTATTACATTCCAGGCACCATGCATTTTCTCATTTAATCTTTACAACATCCCCTAGAAACAGGAATTATCATCCACAATTTACAGATTAGAAATTAAAGATGCTTAAGGTATAATCACACAGCTACAAAGTCTTAGACCTGGGATTTTTAACCTACTGCTGTCTTGAGTGCATAGTCCATGCTCTTTGTTCATTCCAAGACACTCTCTAATATGACGGAATTTAAGTTGTTTTCATGTGTGTCTACTCTACTGGAGGTACCTTTATCAAGGTCACTGATATTAAATGAGTAAAATTACTATGAAGAAGTAGAATATTAAATGGCTGAGATAAGGGATGTGGGAGGAAGTAGGAGGAGAGAGAATTATTGGGGAGATCCCAGAATAACTGCATGAAATCCAGTTCATTTTTGTGACTTCTCTCAGTTTATAACATCTGAGAGTAAAGAAAGCAATTTAGCCTCTGAATTTACTTTGCACATCAAACTTTTAAATCCATTGCATGGCCCCAAATCGCTTTCTCAGACACAAGTGATAGACCCTGAAATGGACTAAATATTTGTACCTTCTACCTCTCTCCCCTGTACCTTCCCTCTCCCCAGTTCATATGCTGAAGCCCTAACCCACAGGATAGTGGCGCCTTTGGGAGATAATTCGGTTCAGAGGAGGTCATGGGGCTGGGGGTCCCATGATGGGATTAGTGCCTTTTTAAGAATAGACAGAGACACTAGAGCTGCCTTTCTTGGCCATGTGACTATATGGCAATAAGGCAGCCATCTGCAAGTCAGGAAAAGGTCTATCACCAGGAAGCAAATGTGCTGACAACTTGAACTTGGACTTCCCTGCCTTCAGAACTGTGAGAAAACAAATTCCTGTTACGTATGCCACCCAGTCTAAGGCATTTTTTTGCAATAGCCTGAGCTAACACAAACCTCTTTAGCAGTTTTGAATATTTTGTGTATCAACAAGACAGTTTGCAAAGTAGTTTATAGGCATTAGTATAGTTAACTTCTTTGTCACAGTGTTTTGAAATTTGAAACGTGACAGAGTTTTGAGAGTGGTAATTCAATCCCCAAGTAAATCCCTCTTGAATGAGGTTTTTGTTTTTCCCTACCTCAGGCTTTCTTTTTGATTATAAAAAGGTGAGTATTAAGGCTTTCACAAAAGGCAGTTGAACTGAGAAGACATCCAACAATGTGGAATACATTGACCATCCAACCTTTGAACTGCTCTATAGAAATCCTCAATCAGCTTCAGAAAAGCAGTGTCTTTATTGTCCCTGAACGTAGAGTGGTTTTTTTTTTGTTTGTTTGTTTGACCTGTGCCTTGGTTCAAGTTTTCCCAGGAGTATTGTTTCTGCTGCTCCCCTTTATCTACCCCACTTACTCCCAAACTTCAGAGGAAATACCACCTATTTCATCATGCCTTACTCACTGGTTCTGGCCCACATGAATCTCCTTTTCTGAGCTCTCATTCCATTAGTGGTCCTGTGTCTTAGCACTTAATCTCCTCTAAACCATGCTAATGAAATGGATGTGGTGTTCCAGGCTAAACTGATCAAGTCAGACTTGGCTGGACTTCTTTCTGGCTGCAGGAATGAAATGCCTTATGATAAGAATTCATCTTATATCATACAGTTTTGTTACTTAATTCACAGCAGACTGTGAGACTCTGGAGGGCAGGGACTCTGGTTCTTTCTTCTCTCTAGCCTCTTTGGTACCCAACATATGAAGCAACTGTTGAATTCACTTGGAATATAAGAAGACTCTACATTTCTGAGCCATTTGAATGCAACTGAATGAATGTGTAGAAAGTAAGTGAAGTCACTATGATTCCTGGAGAGTTTGAGGCTTCTTCCTTGAACAGGAGGTTTCATGTATGAACCACTATGATGCTCACACAGCATGGATGTGATGGTGGCAGCCATGCTTCAGCTGGAGATTGGAGCAGGTACAGATAGATCATGCCTGGTCAGAGTAGACACATGATTTTTTTGGTCACTTTCTAGCTAGGTCTTTACTTTCATAACAGCTAAGGTTTAGAAAAATCCTGGAATGGAGATGGTGAGTAATTTTATCTTGGAGTGCCAACCCCAATCCATTTATGTTGACTGCCTGCAACATCATGTTGGAAAGGATTTGAAAGTAGCTTCAGGGATAAGTGGAAAAGAACACCAGAATTAACCAGTGTTGTGGCACTGGCATGGTTTATTTGACAACACTGACCTTGGTGATATGGAGTAAAAAAAAAGTTCAAAACAGGCTTCTTCCCATAAAAATTGATTGATTGAAGAAATAATGTATGTGTAATATAATTAGTGAAGAAAATGTTAAGGGTGTTACATTGTAGAACAGATATGATTTTATTTGTTTTTTAAGATTTTATTTATTTGACAGACAGAGATCACAAGTAGGCAGAGAGGCAGGCAGGCAGAGGCGGAGAGAGAAGCAGACTCCCCACCAAGCAAGGAGCCAGATGTGGACTCCATCCCAGGACCCTGGGATCATGACCTGAGCCAAAGGCATCGGCTTAACCAATTGAGCCACCCAGGCATCCCCCAACAGATATGATTTTAAAGTAATATTTAAAACCTAAAAATTTATTGCACAATAATTAAGCCAACACAGGGGGTAAAGCAAATGAATGTGGGCTGAAAAATTCAGGAAAAATCTGCCCTGGAAAAAGCTAAGCTGAGCCACTTGAGAAGAGATCTAGCCATGATGAGAGAGAAGTTGTGCTCTCAAAGGAGTAAGGATGGCTTGACAAGAAGAGTAAGAAAACGAAAATGCCTCAGCCAAGGAATTTTGTAAGGAGGCATAGGAAAGGGGTATGATTTGACAGAAGACAGGGGAAGGGGAGTTAGTTTCTTCTAAGAACTGGAAATCAAGCCTACTGTTCTAGTGCCCCAGCTTTACCTGAGTGGGTAAGAATGGCAGGAGCACAGAGTCCCTTGCCCTTTGTCTTTGCCTAAGATGCTATTGTGCTCATGGTGGCTCCATTCAAGAAGGAGGGCCCAGACATGTGGAGAGAATGCTTGGCTGCTCTTGTAGATCTGGGTGACCCCAAGGAGAACGTTTCTGGGAGGAGTTTGGGCATAAAAATCTATGAGAAGTGGGTAGGGGATGAGACAAGCAAGAGAAGGTTCATTTTGCAGCCTGGAAGAGCACAAAGCCCCTTAAGACAAGATCATCAATAACTGGATGCTCAGAGGGCTTTTATCTTACAAATTCAGAACTTGTCATTTTCATGGATTGGGTGCTATAAAGATGCCAAAAAGGACGCATGATCTATGTTTTCATATGGGCATTCTGAGATGTATAGAATGTAAATGCCCCATGGATTATAGAATATGTTATAGAAGAGTCCTCAAATATAGTCACTGTTTCAAACACCGCGACGTGTATACTGGATCTTGTCTCTCTACATTTTATCAACCAGTAGGCAATTTACTTAGTAGTTAAAAGCATGGAATCTGGAGCCAGAATGCCTGTGTTCGAATTCTGTCTGTACCACTCTAAGATACCTACCTAACTGCCCCAGTTCTATCTGTAAAATGCAGTACTTCCTACACAAAGTTTCTATAAGGTTTAAATGGAAAATGCTCAGAATAGAGCTTGACACATAGTAAGCACGAGAATGTTAGCTATTATTTGTGGTTAAAGAAGGTGAAGGAGGAAAGGAAATGGCATGATTATATGCTTGCATAATGAATCTTTGAAACTGACTATTCCTGGGTTAGAAACCATATCATTAAACATTCTAAAAAAGTCTGCGCATCTGAAAATTCTCTAATTGCACATATTGTGCTATTTATTTCCAAAATATGTAAAGAATTCAGAGATGGAAAAGAGAAGGCTCTTTTGATATTATTCACTAGTAAAGTCAAAACTTCAAACTAGCCAGAAAATAATGGATGAAATGCTATATCTCAAAATCTGAAAATAGGGATGTTTGTCCAAATTATTCACTTTCTAATGGATGCTAAAGGCAACAGAACTGCTCTTAGGAGAAACAACGAGAGGAGCTAACTTTTATTTAAAATTAATGTTTAAATGACTGCTTATGCTTCAGGAAAAGAGAAACATTACAGTCCATTGCCCAGTTCAATTACTTAATATGTGGTAAGTCCTGTGTGAGAGACAGTCATTTGTCAGCAAAAAGGGCTCTTAAAAGTATGTTATAAATCTATCAGAAAAAAGGAATCATTTTCTTTTTGCCTTACAGAGAAAAAATTCTAGCTGGGTAAAATACCCCTTGCCAAACAGTTAAAGACAAATTGGAAAGGCTACCATTTAAGGATAAATCATTAAAAGGCTTCAAGATGATTAATATATTTTCAAATTGATTCTCTGCCTCCAACCAGATAGATTTATGTTATGTAATATTTTAATATAATCTTTAATTAAATTAGCTTTAGCAGGTGACATTTTAAAATAAGCTTAATGAGTATTTTCTATTCTAGCAATTTGATCATATACAACTTGCCAAATGTGATTTCCTAGTTGTTGGTTTTTTTTGTTTGTTTCTTGTTTTTTTTTTTTAATAGAAAAAGGACCCCCAAATAATTTAAGGGCAAGCTCAAGATGTGATGTCAATTTATGATTTGTGCCAAATGGGTTGTAAAACAGAGTATCTTTGGGTCTTGTGGTTGGCTTGGTAAACTCCAGGACACTGACCAAAAAACCTAGTTGTCTAATCATTTATAACTATCTTCACGTTCTGCGAGATTTTGATCAGGCTAATGGAATCTTGCTGACACAGCTTGTGTATCAGGTCAGGTACAACTTGTAGGAATCTTGGGCCTCTTTTTCTTAGGTGTAGATACTCTTTCAAAGATAGCTACAGCTACACTGCAGGACTGAGACAGCTTGGAGTCTTGCTATACTCCCAGGAGAGGAACTCTCCTTTAGTATAAATGTTTCAGAGTCAGCACCTAGCTCTTTGACCAGCTGGAAAGCTGGTGTGTTTCTCCTTTTGTTTGCTTTTTCTTTTCTTCTGCTCTGGTCCCATGTGCTTCCCTGAACACTTTTCTTGAAGGAATTATGATCCTTTGGGTTGTTCTACAAATTTAACCTCTTGGGAGACTGTCCAAAATGTGCAAAAAGTATCCCATTCTTTTTCGTTTAATTTTCACCTTCAGAGTTCAAAATTGCTGAACTTTGAGTCATTTTGGGGGAAATTAAAGTGACTTTTTTTTTTTATATCTTTGGAAGTACTGCATAATTTTTCTTAAGAGGGAAAAGGGGAGAGAATATGAAGGAGCAAGAAGGAATCACAAAGACAAATGAAAATAAAAGATCATTAAGTATACCAGAATTAAACAGCATCAGTATGCCTGAGTTTCCATGTGTGGTTTATACATGCACCGTGTTGAGATGATGTCATCCAATCACAAAAGCTACATAAAATAAAAACCTGATGTAATCTATTTAACCAATCAGAAAGAATATATCTCTCCCATTTCCCATCAGGCACTGACATTACACTGTATTTAGGAGACTTTGTAGGACTGCTGATTATAGGTAACTAATCAAAGATTAAAAAAATAAAAGCAAACACTGGTTGCTTTGCTGACAAATTCTGTTTAGCTAAAATGGTCAGTCTGTGCAAATGTGGCTTTAGGCATACAATGTACTCTCCCTAGGAAAAGTCATAAGAAAACCCTTCACGACTCTGCAATAGCTATCTAACTAGGGTTTATGTACAAGTTCAAAGATAGATAGAGTTTTGCTCTAAAGAGCATGGCGCATGGCTTTTGAGTTACCCACAGTTGAGGTTAGACCCTGAAGATGAATATGAGGACTGGCAATCTAAATTACTGTGCCACTGTGGTGTATGGAATGATTTAGGGTCTTCTACCATGGGCAACCCAAGACAGTGCTCTGGGGAAGTTGTCTGAGGTGGCTGTGTTTATTTCCAGAGCCCCTTCTTCCTCCATCCTGTTTCATCTGGCTGTCAGTTTAACCTTGCATGCAATTAAGCTGTGATTAAGGGGTCAGTGATGATGTTTTAGAAGGTACAGTTTATTTTACAGTAAAGGAGAATATCTGGCAATAGTAAAAATCTTTCTCCCTTTTTGTGAGGGAGAAAACCAACTATTCAGGAACCAAAAAATGTCTTTTGTGCACCTGCTAGGTGCCTGACCCTGTGGGAGGGCAGATGGAAGTGCAAGATATGGCTTTGCCCTCCTGGGACTTCCAACTTAGGTGTAGACAAAAACATGCCAGCAAAGCTGTAACTCATAATGCAGAAGAGAAATGTAAACTACATAGTATAGGCCATGAGTGCCGAAGGAGTGGTGACAAAATGACGGGTTCCCACAGCTGCCTAAGTGGATGAGGTCAAAATAGGGATCAACTAATTATCATCACAGCAGGGGAAAAAAAAAAAAAAAAAAAAAAAGACCGTAATTCAGACAGCATTCCACAGACACCAGAGAAAGAATATAGAATATAGAGAACTACAGGGAGTGTAATAATTGACTATTTTGTCAATATTAAGCTTTCAATAAGAATCTTTTTGTTTTCTTTTTCTTTTAAAATAAGATGGTTTTAACTACCATGACAGACTAAACTTACATGAGCATTTGAACATGGAGGAAAAGAAGTAAGAGCCTTTGGGGTTAAAACTTCAATATGAAATGTATTAAATACAGAAGATTCTTTTATGAAAGGCTTCTAAAGTTGTCTTACATTTCTTAAATCAATCTGTAGCACATAATCAGTAAAACCATATCATTTAAACAGAAAAATCATGACTTAGAAACTCACCCTTGTGCAGCTGTATCCTATTATGGCTGTAACTTAACACATGAGTTTCAGAAGTTGTTAAAGTTGAGATCAGGCTAACAAATCTTAACTGTTAAAAAAAAAAGCCTATGGTGAGATGACATGGCAGACCATGAAGAAGGACTAGATTTGATCACAGGTTGAATGTCGAATGTAGTTTATTTGTTAAATCTTACTTATATATTAAAAAAATAAACGTATTAGGACAGATGGCCATTAAACGATCAAGAGGCCACTGATTTTTTTCTCCATTTTGAAAAATTTTCCTCTGGGGCTGAGACTTTCAGTATTTAAATCTACCAAATGTATATATACTGAATAAAGGATTAGAGAACAGTGCTTATGGCACTAATGGCTGAAACCAAAATCTGCATTTGTCTCTTGGCATAATTAAAATAAAACTAGTTGTATCCTGTAATAAAGTAAAACCAGCATGTGAGTAGGCTTCAGCTCACACTTTAGATGCTAAAATTATCAGAATTCAAATTATTGTAATTAAGATGATGTTGTTAACGCAAAATAAGCTAGTGAGCAGCAGAGGGTTTGTTTTTTTTTTTTCCTTAACCATATTCTTTGAGGCATACTTTACGTGGTGGAATGCAATGCAACATATGTAGAGATTTTACTGCACAAGTACCTTCATCCCTTACATCCTACTCCATTCCTTTTTGTGAAATGCAAAAACCATAAATGTATCATCAAATTTATAGATTTCAGATATCTACACTAAAAAGCATGGGATGGAGAAAACACTTTACTCTTGAGGATTTTTGCTCTCTTGGGTTGCATACAGCCAGATTCATATTACTAAGATGTTTTTAATAGCTTTATAGTCTGGTCCAATTTTTCCAAAGGGTAAAAATGTACCTTTTGAAATATTTACCTGATATAAATAAAACCTTTCATGCAGAAAAATGTTTCCCAAATGGAAGTTAATGCACCTCAAATATGTGAGAAATTTGCTTCTAATTGTGCAATGTTTAGTAAAGTTTCCTTCTCACTTTTTTATTATGAAATTTGGGAAAACATATTAATGAAATCTAACATCACTTTGTCAGTCAATGCTGGAAACCAACAGATCTCAAGGCTTTAACGACAATGAAGATTTTTTTTTTTAAGATTTTATTTATTTATCTGACAGACAGAGATCACAAGTAGGCAGAAAGGCAGGCGGAGAGAGAGGAAGGAAGCAGGCTTCTGGCTGAGCAGAGGGCCTGATGCGGGGCTCGATCCCAGGATCTGGGATCACCAACTGAGCCGAAGGCAGAGGCTTTAACCCACTGAGCCACCCAGGCGCCCCTGAAGATTGTTTTTTAACAATCTGTTTTAAGAAAGTTTGCCTTGATTTTGGCTTTCAGTTAGTCAAAGTGATTTCTCACTACAGGCCTGTATACATTTGCAGATTTTGCATCTTGTGTGGCTGGGCAAGAGGGCAAGGGAATTTCTGCTGTTGAAAAAGCTGCGATTCTTCCTTAGTATCAGGAAGTGTACCTCCAACACATATCAATCTAATATTTCCTCCAATGCAACATAAGGCCATAAACTTGCAGAAATAATCTAACAACACTGTTAACTCCAGTGGCTCCCTGTTGCCTGCACTTGTGTGATTCCACCTGATTTTATAGCCTTGTCGCCACCTTCCCCAATGCAGTTTTTGTATTGCCTGATATGTCTTTGGACAAGCTCTTCTTTCTCCTCAAAAAATGCCCTTCCCCTCTGACTCTCCTGTCACATTCCTGTTCAGATGGGCCTATTTAATGAGTTTCCTCCATATTCCCAGAAGAGTTCATTTGCCCTCCCTCCCAACCCCCCATTTTCCCATGACAGCACAAATGACAAGGTAATATAATACTTCTGAGAGGCAATATCATCTAGTGGCTAAAGGTGAAGAGTTGGAATAGCATTTGAATTCTGGCTCTATCACTCATTAACTGTGTGGACTTGGGCAAGGCACTTTAACCTCCAGGAGACTCAGTTCCCTCACCTACAAACAACAATAATGCCTACATTACTGGTTTGTTGTGAATAAATGTTCCTAGCATAATGCTGGTCATCACATGATGAGGACTTGATATCCTAGCATTACTATGAATGGATAAAGAGCAAGCCCAAAGATGGCAGATAAGCATATTATACTCTTGTTATATGAAGAGTTAACATTCAGAGTTGAATCTGAAAGTGCAGCCATCTTGAAATCATGTAGATTTCCTTTGAGAAAGCATACTAGGAACTGTCAAGTAGTGGCAAACAAATAGTAAGCTCAGACACACATTTTAAAAGAGCTGACAAGGGCTGCTTTTAGGATAGCTCATCTTTGGTTGTGACATATGACAAACAAAAAGAAACTGGACGTTGAACAAAGCCAGGAATGGAAGGCAACATGGAGATATGCCTTAATTTCCCTGCAAAGAGATTCTGGCTGGTGGTTTGGAGACTCCTAGCGCTACTTGTTACAAATTTGAGACAGTTACACAGTGGAGAACAATCCAATATCAGCTTAGATGAGCAAATTTCAAATTGAGAGCCCACTTTATTTAAAATGTCTTTCCATTATTTTTTATTTGAAATGTGAAATAGTTCTGGAAAAAAGCAAAAAATTGTTATGGAATTCATTTCCTTCCAGGAAAGAACATTAAAAAAACAAAAAACAAACAAAAAAAAAAACAAGGTGCAACTATTGCCAGATGAACACCTTGTCTAAAACAAATGAGAGATTTAATGCATTGCAAAATGCCACTTGGAGGGCCTCCTTGGCTGAGAAAAGCAGCTAAATAATATTTCCTTAAATGAATGTAACTATCCCCATGTGTATCAGTCTCAGACCAGAAAACTCTCTGGGTACTTTTCCTGACCAACTTGAAGAGAAAATTCAATTTACAATTGCTTGTTTTTAAATAAATCAAAAGCCACTGAAGGCCAAAAAGAAAAAAAAAAATCAAATGATCATTTATATCTCTTGTATTATGTGTTTCCAAAGAATGAAGAGAGAAAAAACCTGTCCCTGCATTTATAGAAAATTAAGAAAAACATTTTGAGAGAGAGAGAAAGAGAGACAGTGTGTGTGTGTGTGTGTATGTGTGTGTGTGTGTGTGTGTGTGTGTTAATGCTCCTTTGTTCAACTGAGCTGGGTTTTAAGAATTCTTGGACTGGCTTTTCACCTTGCAAGAAAGCAAGGTAGCAATTTTTCTTAAGGATTTGGCAGTGATGTACTCAAGTGCTTAGCTCTGTTCTTCTGGCAGGAAGACACTGGACTGGGGTGGGGGAAAAAGGGCCACAAGTAACTAGGAGAGGAGGCTGCTCAGAACCTGCCATTCAGGGCCAATGGCAGCTTTTTACAAGCTGTGTTAAAAGATGAGTGTGGGGGCGCCTGGGTGGCTCAGTGGGTTAAGCCGCTGCCTTCGGCTCAGGTCATGATCTCGGAGTCCTGGGATCGAGCCCCGCATCCGGCTCTCTGCTCAGCAGGGAGCCTGCTTCCTCCTCTCTCTCTGCCTGCCTCTCTGCCTGCTTGTGATCTCTCTGTCAAATAAATAAATAAAATCTTAAAAAAAAAAAAAAAAGATGAGTGTGGTGGCAGCAGCTTATGGGTGTGCCAAAGAAAATGAGTCCACGTGCTAAACTCTGGCATGTGCGTGATAGGCTGCCAGGGTATGGCATAACCCCCAGGCAGACTTTTGATGTCCTGCCCCAGAAAATGAGTAAGCCTGTTTCCATTTATTCCATGAGGATGGTGAGTGGCTGGATGTTTCAATGTTATAAAAAGTGCTGGTACAGAAATTTGCCATTTGGCTTACTTTCACTTAGTCATTTTTCAGATTAGAAACACCTGAGTGGAGAGCATCAGCAGTTTAATACTCATACCTATTTAGGCCATGCAAGCAGTTGCAGAGTACAACCCATTTGAGGGTAAGCAGGCAATGCTATCTGATCACATTTAGGTTCTATGTTAATGAATGAGATACATGAAATAGGAGACTTCTTTATCTTTCCATACAAGAGAGTTCCCGCGAAGGTCTGGATGATAGAACATAATGTATGTTTTATTTTAACCCTTTTTCTATTTTATTCTCTCTGCTAAACTGTAAACAATTGGTGGGGTTTAGTTAAGCTTAGAAAGTGACCATATAATTACAGACTAAACTTCTTAAATTCACAAGAAACTCAGTGAAAAGTTGCTCCTCTGTTTCTTTTTACTGCTTCCACTCTCCAAACCCGCAGCATAAGACCCCTGGTTCTATACAACTTATCCAAAGCTTTGAGCAGGTCAAGAGCCCTTTCACCCTTCACTAGTGAATTCAGTGCCATTGTAGGAGAAAGACTTTTTCCCTTTTTACTTAAAGGAACACACTAAACCTGAATAGACTCCAGGTTAGATTGGGGGAGGAGTGATTTTTATTTGTCTAGCATAGCTATTGACATATTCTTGAAAAGAATATTTAAAAAGACAGAAAAAAGGAAGATAGGACGGAAGAAAGGAAGGAAATAAAGCACTTAAATATGGTATTGAAGGGCACATTGGTAACAATTTAATTTCTAAGAAGAAAATTTTATAGAAAAAAATGGCCTAACATTTTTGTCTTCATCACAAATAATAGAAATATAAACTAAAAGGACATCTGGAAACTAACATTATTCACCAATCAGAGAGCAAAAATCCAAAGCATTGATGTTTTGATGGAGACAAACATAACAAGATTCACAAAGAAAGCTGTAACTTATTGAAGAAAAAAAAAATCCATATGCATTTTACCTTTTGGGCAGTTTCATAGCAAAATTCTATTTCAGAAGCCCTTTGTAATATGAAACTCACTGTAGATAAGATACAACACGAAGATAGTCTGTTTTGCAGCAGCAGGAAATCAAATTGGTTCCAGAAACTAAGTTACATGACAAATGGTTTAATAGTATTGCTAGGATTGGAGAGCTTGATTGAATTATTTTTCGTAATCATTAAAGAAAAGATTTTGAAATAACTTTGCCATAGCTGTTCAGATTTTTTTTTTTTTTTTTTTGGAGGGGGAGATGTTGCAGAGGTGGGAAGACTCTAATTTTATTGGCCTTTTAATTAAAGTGTTATTATTTGTTACCAAAATTCAAAAGCTCACTGATTTATTTATTGTTGTTTGTTTGAAAAAAAAATTTTCAAACACAGTATTTAATTTAACACAGTTAATATGTTTTGAGGATTAAACAGGTTAACAAATACAGAATATTTATTATCATATCTAAGTTATTTTTAGCTTTAATCTCAGCAGCAATCAGCCTTTCTTTATTTATAAAAGCATCTGGAAGAGTTCATTAAGTCTCTGGACAGTCTTTATTTTTAGGAAAGACTTCCAAACAGTTAGTAAGATGTATCACTGACAAAATAACCCAGCAACTAATACACGTAGGTGAAATGAAATCATTCTCCTGACTGAAGTCAGGAACAAGTTAAATATCACTTAGACCACAGCACACGACTACAGAGATTTAGGAGAAATCATACTTAAATAGGATGTGACTAGACGTTTAGGACTATTTTCAGAAAACTTTTCCCCTTCAGTACTTACAGTCTTTGAAGACTAGAGCGGGGTCTCTGTGAGGCAAGACTTGGGCAATGATGTGTCTCAGGGATTCCAAGGTTCTGTCCATCTTGGGTCTGCCTGTGTGAGCCTGCTGCACAGTGTCCTCATGCCTGAATTCTTGCAGTCCTGGACTGAATTTGTGCAGCTCATTGATGCACAGGATTACCAAAGAATCCCTTTTAACATCTGCCAATCAGACATTTCCCAGAATCTAAAGACCCCTCAGGGGGCCCTCCTCCCAGGCTCACTTATCTTTGTTGTAGGCTGAGCTAATTAGCTCTAAAGGCTGGCTGACAGGCTGGTTCCCATTGCTTCCTTCTGTTAAACACACCCACCTACAGGCTAGCAGGGGAAGCTCGATAATCATGGGACCAGATTTCCTCTCCAACCAGATTCTGCCTGAATGGTGTACGGCTTTCTGACTTGGGTATTTCTTTTGGTCCCCCACCTTCAAATGTGCTGTCCCCAGTATAAAATCAAGAAGGTTATTTCTCAAGGAAATTACTTTAGTAACAAAGGAATTTCCAGCTCAGGATTTCTAGTTAAGAATTAGTACAATCTAAATTCTTTGGTAAAGAAGTGCTATAAAGATTATTAAAAAAAAAAAAAAAGATTATGGATATCGCCAGGGACCAGATTATGCTTTGTATTTGAATTCAGAGCGTCTCTATGGGAACCAAGTTTAAAATACCCACCTCCACCCAAGTTATAGTAACTTCTGAGGGTAGTAGTAAGTAAAACCTTTGCACTGTCTTTTGGCTTGCCTGAGAATGTTTGTTTTCCTATTAATTCTTCAAGGCAATCATTCCTAGGATTGAGTTCAGTGAAATCTGATATCACTCACTTCCTTTTAGTTCATGATAACTCCTTCTATTAAAATTTTCAGGATAAGCAAAATATGTCTTTTTCTAAAGATTATAGTTACTAAAATATCTTAACAGATTTTAGTACCTTTTTCTAATTCCCGTACCACTCACAACAAGGTTAAATAGTTTTTCCACAGGAGACATAAATATAAGTCATGGGATTCCATTGCAGTAATTAGGATTTATACCAGAACTGACTTTTAATGGCTGTGACCTATGTTAGTTACTGAAGACTTGCTGAGGACCACTCTTTTACTTAAAATATTTTTCCAGAGTAGGCACAAGACAGTGCCCTCCAATGTTCTTTCCAATTTTCAGATTCCATAATTATGTGGTATATGATTAACTGAAAAGTTCTTTAAAGGCAATATAAAAGTAAAATGTTTTGCATGTGATAGGCTTCTTCAGCTAGTTGGTAGAAGGGTGGGCTTGATAAAAGGAAACAGAAGAAATAGGGCTATACTAATAATTCTTATCATAATGACTATTACTTAGTAAATGCCCCCAAGAGTATATGTTACGCACAACAGAGACATGGGGCTGCCCCACTGTGCAGATACTATTAAAGAAAGAACTTGAAAGAAGTAGCACTTCATGTTAAGACACTTATTTAGGGTCCCAAAGTGTACTTTATGTGGGCTGAGCCGAATAAGAAACCATCAGTATCCTTGCCATTCATGAGTTTATAAATTTAAGAGAGAAACTAGATAAATGCCTATTATTACACAGTGATTGGACACAACATATAAATGAACGTAAGTACTTTCAGTGTTATGCTAAATTGGAAACCAGGATATTTAAGGGAAGTTCCCATTAGAGAAACAGAAATTCTCAAAGGAATGAGACTGATAATATAAAAATTGGTTGATACTCAGATTTCAATCAATAATAGACTTTTTAATGGGCATAAATAATTCTAGCAGTATATAAAAATATTTTGGTTGTGTCGTATGGTGGAAAGAACACTGAATTTTATATTAGTAAGATCTAGGATTTGATTTTTGTTACCTCTATGACTTTGAAGAAGTTACTCATCTCTGGGCTCAGTGTCCTCACCATTGGCCCCCCTAGAAAATTAGGGAGCTGAGTCGGATGCTTTCATTCAGATTTAACATCTATGATACTGTGGCTATATTACAAATGACCACAAATATTATCACACATTGTCTAGCCTTCTGAAAATACACTTATTTCCTAAAAGCTGGACTGGTCTTCAAATAGATCACTTAAAATTCCACAGTAAACCTAATATCCCTTCAACAAATGAGAGATACAAATTAATAGGGTCAATTCAAAGATACTCATCACTAATGCCAACTAGGAGTTTGTTAAGAAAATTAATCTTCAACTTCCCCAAGATTTTTCTAAAGAAGGCAAACTGTAAGAGTCTGCTTAGAGAACCACAAAACAGCTTTGCAAAGATAATTCTATAAAAATATCATGATCTTTACTGAGTTATATTTTAAGAAATGAAAAAAGAATTATAGAAAGGGGACTGTACAACATTCCAGTTGGATAGTATAGTTTCTTCTTTCAGTTCAGGTCCAAAGCTTCAGCAGAAGTTTTCCAAATCCTCTGATAAACATTTTTCCTTGTCCACCCATAAAGACTTCTCACCCGAGAGTTCTGAGGTAAGACATAAAAAACCAACTCAGTGGCTTCTCCCGGTTCTCTGTCTTTGATGTAGAAAGTACCTGATGGAGTTGGCAAAGCTTAAGAAACCCCTAAGCAATATGTCTATTTCATACAGACTCTATGGTTCACATGCTAGATTTCACTGTCAACCTCAACTACCTGTAGTCATAGGCCATAAAAAAACCTCAAGTATTAAAACAAGGGTAGATGACTACAGTGAAAACCAAAATGATGTCTTTACAAATTCTGTATTACTCAGAAGAGTGAGAAATGGCATCCAACTGACATATTTAGTATTCAAAACTTTTACCCTATGGTAAAAGAGGAAGGCTCAGGGCAACAGCACACTTACTAAGCTCCCAGGGAGTACAGAACTCTTGAGAATGTAAGAAATCAAGGTGGTATATTTTGCACCATTTCATGCACAATGCAACAAAAAAGTCTATGGAAACAGGAAAAGAAAATTCATTTTTATCATTCCAGTAATATTTTTGTTGTTAAGTGGCTCATTATAGGCACAAAAGGGGTAAGGAAGTGGGGGGGTCACCAATTGAAATAATATCCATCATGTTAAAACACATAATAAAATTTATCAAAGTATCATCTTTAGTTAAAAACAGGAAAGAACCTTTCTACTCTTCTCCTTGCCTCCCCACTTCATGATCTGCTCTGTCCTGGAGGAGGAGGCTGGAATCAGTAAACCAGGAGACTGGGCCTGCAGGTGTGGCTGTAGTGAAGAGGGTGAAATTTCAGGTGGGCAGGCATGCAGACTCCACAAAGAAGAGGCCTGCAGTAACTGAGCCTGAGCCAAATCATAGCTACTCATCTGTAGGAAATCAAGTGACGGAGGGGCGGAGAAAACATGGGTTGAAACTTTGGAAGACTATCTTTCCTGAAATAATTTCTTCACTTACTTGCTAATGTTTTGATTCTTAAAAATTTACAATTTAAGATAAAGCAAATAAAATGAAAAAGAATTAAAGTTAAATAGAGAGAGTATACCCTCTACAAAAACAATGGGAAATGACTGATAGCAGCTCCTTCCAGATTCCAATGGGAGTTGGGTGAAGGGAGGTGGAAGGGCCTAAGAGCTGGATTGGCAAAAGAGGGTCAGGGCTGTGAGCAAGATTGTCTCTAGGGGTATGTTGGAGGGTGAAGAAGGGCAAGGCCAGGAAGAAAGTGACTTTGCAGAGGCAATAACTAAAGGTTTAGTGTCAGCTAAACAAAGCCGAAGAGACTAGTAGGAAGAATGAATGGCTGGTTAGCATCAACTTTTTTTTTTTTTTTTTAGCATCAACTTTTTAAACTCTCAACTGGGAAAGGACCAATGAGATGTTTGATTCAAGGTATTTATGAGAAGGTCAGTTAGAAAAGCAACCTCAGACAAAATTCAAAAAATACAGGTAACATAAAATAACTTTATCTCAGACATTTTTACCTTGATATTTCACTACATTTAGGAAATCATCAATAAGTATTAATCCGTTTAATTAACTACATGAATAGATAATTAGAGAATTAATATCCCATTTACAGGTTAGAAAAATGTACATCTCCTCATTTTCATACAATATTACAAAAAATGCTTTTTTAAAATAATATCCTTCCCCCCCCAGGTAAAACTGTTAGTGAACTGCTCTTTAAGGTTGTCCAGGCATTCAGAATCAACACTCTTAACCAGAAAGCACAATGAAAGTATACCTGTTTTTTTGAACCTTCCCATGCCTTCTTCACATTTTTTTTTTTTTAAGGTTTTATTTTACAGAGAGAGAGAGAGCACAAGCAAGGGGAGCAGCAGAGGGAGAGGGAGAAGGAGGCTCCCAGCAGACCAGGGAGCCCAATTTGGGGCTTGATCCCAGGACCCTGAGATCATGACCTGAGCTGAAGCCTTGACTGAGCCATCCAGGCGCCCCTTCTTGACCGGTTTACGTAAGCAATTATGCAGCCCTGTCTTGGTGTTTGGCCTTGGAAGAAAAGTCAGAATTGATTCTTTAAGAAATACTTTGGAGGCCAAAGATCTCACCAGAGGAGGTTTTACTAGTTGACAGGTTAAATTTTCAGGATAAACTCAAGAGATACTTAAAGGTGAGAGAATTTGAATATTCATTTACAAGATTGGAGACAATGGCGCCAAGCCCTTGGGTCACTAGATACATGTTCTGTGAAAACTGAACTCATTACCTTAACTGTGGCTGGCTGATATCCAGCGTAATATATATTTTGGAAAGAATAGCTTAATGTTTTGTTTATGGAGTGAATTTTTCTAGTGGACTTTATATTTTCTCTCATATAGGGTTATCTAATTATTGGTTCTTCTCCCTCTCCTTACATTTCCTCAAAGGAACCATCTCCCATGCCCCCCAACCCTCACCTTCTGCCTGGGACAGAAGTTTATTTTGCTGGGTGCTAAAACAAAAACAAAACCAACTTTATACAAGTTGTGACTTTATGTGATCAGGTTGATTCTAAAAGAGGTGTCTGAACTTCAGCTGAGTCTTTGTTATATAAAGGAAGGGCATGCTGAGGGATGGGACACATGTTTACATAGGCTAACTAAAGCTACCTTTTTTTTTCCTTTCTTTTGATAGTCATATTTCTGGGGGGTATGAGATCTTTGGAATGTTTAAGTCTTTGCAACAGTAATAAGCAAAGTACAATGAAAACCTAGACTATGAAAAAAATTAATAATATTAGATTAAAACAAACCTGGGAAGAATGTTGACCGGTTGTAAATAAACAACTTAAACCTGAGATTCGTTGATGCATATGTTAGGTTTAAGCAAGCCAGTAATTTCATAGCTCCATATATTTTAGATGAAGGTTTCTGTAAAGATTGCATCATTAGTAAACTCTTAATTCAATTCAGGCTATATTTATGGATAGCTTACATTAAGATAAAAGCCTTGCGCCCATCCATTTCACACTGTAAACTATAATTTCCATTTCACTTCCTATACAGTTAACTACCAGAGTACTGCACTTAGCATGCATCCTGTTGACACCAAAGAAATATTTATTTTCAAAAATTTGTTGAAAGGAAATAGAAAACTGTATAGAAAGGGCCCCATTTTTCCACAAAATGAAAACTACAGCAAGACCAAGTTAGAGAATAATATATTCTTCTCATCTTCTCCAGGTACCTTAGTAGCCTTGAGATCAAAGAAAAAAGTACTACTCCCCACCCTACCACCCCACTCCCCTCCCACCCTACCATGAAAAACCAGAAGTGTTCCACTCAGGGCTTCAGTCTATTGAGATGGGTTTTCTTGGAACTTTGAGAAAAATGAAAGGTTTATCATGGAAAAAACAAATAAAAACCATTTTCTAAAAAGGGAGGAAATTTTGTGGGGGATAGGACTCAAAACCTTGTCCTGGTTGTATAGGACTGTCTCCTCTCAAACCTCCATACCAGGAAGACAAGTCAAAGCTTGTGGACCTTGGTGACTTTGCAGTTCTAAACCACTTGAGTACTCTGCTTCTTCTACCTTTTGCTTTTCTGGTTATGTATCAATTCCATCTTTTCCTCCCCCTTATTCCCAACCCTATTTACTCCAAGTGACTTTGGGCAAGTAATTTTACATATAAAAATGCTTTCTCACCTCTAAAATAAAAATAAGGTAATCAAGAATCTCTATACCTCTAGTATAATAGGATTCTATCCCAGATTTTCTTAACCTTAATACTTAAGCTGACTGTGCAATATTTTAGCTTCTGTTAGATTTCTTCCAAAAAATTGTCTAATATTGACAAAGTTCCCTTAGTTCTCCCTTCCCCTTTATTATTTTTTAAATTTTAAAAAATTTTTAACTTTTAAAATAACATCAACCCCAACATGGGGCTTGAATTCATGACCCTAAGATCAGGAGTCACATGATTGGGATACCTCAGTTAAATGTCTGCCTTCAGCTTAGGATCTTGATGCCAGGGTCCTGGGATAGATCCTGTGCCTTGCAAGGCTCCCTGCTCAGTGGGGAGGCTGCTTCTCTCTCCCCCACTGTTCCCCCACCCCCGCCCTGCCTGCCCTCACGTATGCATGTGTGTGCACGCTTTCTCTCTCTCAACTAAATAAATCTGTAAAAAAATAAAACTTGCATATCTACCAACTGAGCCAGTGAAGCACCCTTCCAACACCTTTAAAATCAAATCACTACAGGGCTCAAAATCTACAATTGCTCCTTTTGCAATACATCGAGTTAATTCCATAAAAATTTTCAAAATCATCTTTAATTTGGTCCTTTGCTGCCTAATATCCCCTTCCCAACTATAGCATATTATATTCGTCTTTTGCATGACTTCCTATTTGTAAGGTATTTTTCAGCCTACTTATTCAAACAAATCCGTCTTCCCAACTCTCGAAATTACTCTAGCCTTTCACTTATCCACTGTCTTTGAAGTTCCTCGGCATGAGATCAATGATATCAGGCTCTTTAGTACAGTCTACTTTGTACCATCATGTAATTGTTGCATGTTTATTTTTGTCTCCCCAAACACAGAGGAGGCCTTCAGTCAACAAAAATTTTATTTTAAAAATCTGTATACTCCCCTAATATCTTTAGACAACATCAAGCATTTGCAAAACTTATCTGAACAGTGTATTTTTTTTCCTCATGTAAGCCAAACCTCTATCCACAGCAGTTATAGTAAGCATTTTTTTTTTGACTCATTCATTTCAAGTGGTTACTTTTTTTAATGGAAGCATATAATATCATGACAAATATTCCAAGTAATATTTTTGTGTTACGAGGCATACTCCTATTTATGAGTTAAGCTACAATAATCTGATTGTAAATGGTATATAGAATGCTAATTTTAATGTCATTATTTATAATATTAAGGTAAAAGAAAAATATTTAAAATATAACAGTATTAGTCACTCACTCCAAGTGTTGTAGACTTTGGAGTAATTTCCACACTCCCAGTTATAAAACAACTGTGTAAGTCCCATTATGAACTTTACCTCATTCCCAGCCTTCTACAGTTGCATAGGATGGTTGAGACCTTCATACAGCAAATCAAGGTCAAACTAAGATATGGTCTGATGCTCTCTATGGAGATGTTCTGAAGAGAGATGAAGAAGAGTGGAGATGGTGAACCTTAACCACCCAGAATATTGCATGTGACTTGAAAATATCTATATCTCAGGGTAGTGCTTTCCCTGAGAACCTGATGAACTCATCCCTCCACATTGTGGAAGTGTCTGATAAACTTCTAAGGCAGCAGGTTTACGTGGAAAGTTCTTTAATTAGGTAACTCTTCATTTTTTTCTTAAAATTTATTGCGTACATGACTAAAAGAGGGATTATCTTCTGCTTAGTACCCTGTAAAGATCTACAGGGTTCTGGAGAAAGCTTTTTAAAGACAGCCATCCAGCTATGAACCAAAGAACAGACCAATGGCTAACAATGTCAGTTATTTAAAACAAGTATAAACTGCATTATCATGTAGGAAAAACTTATTTAATAGGAGTAACAAGTAGAGGATGAAAGCCTACAAGCAATGCATTTGTGCATCTAGATAAAACAACACTGAAAGGTTCATGGTTAAAATTCAATGACCTTGGAAATAGGGAAGATTCCTCAGGAATCCTTTTTTTGGTAACCTGAAATCATTTGAGCAGTACTTCTTAACATACAGCACGTTATCAGGCACTGTGCTACACTCCTTACAGGTGTTATTTAATTTTTACAATAACTCTAAGACAGGCACTATTAAACGTCCTTGTTTCACAAATCAAAAAAGTGAGGTTAGACAGGCTACAGAAGGCACTTTAAGTTTGGGAAATGGTAGAACCAGTATTTAAATTTGGAACTCCCAGACTCAAAAGTGTTTTAATAGCAATCATAGTACATGTCTCGACTGTATTAGCAGTGCACTTCTATTTTATTTTTGCTCACTATTCAGTATGGGTGTTTTAAAACATGAGGGTTACATGCTGATAAGGCAAACTGACTTCTAATTGATGGCTACTCAAAAACATCTTTTAGAAATTGCCGTGATTACACACTGGGTCATTTGTTTAGATTTGTGCATTTGACTAATTTGTTCTGAAAACCACAGGAAATCTCAGGCTATTAAGAGCTATGTTTACTTGCCTTCGATGTTCCTTAAGTAGCAGCATGTTTTTTATGTAGTAGGTACCCAAAAGTAGACTCCATCAACTCAGTAAAACTGAGGGTGAAGTCATATAGTTTTATTCCCAGTTTCCCTTTGACATTCTAACTATAGTATGTATTACAAGAGAAATATTCTATGGTTCTATTAAGCTGTCTTCAACACCATTTTATGCTATTAAAATGCTTTAAAATAGGTTTATTTAGTAAATGCTTTAAAGGCACACCTAAAATTCAAAGCTAGGTAAACACTTCCAAAATTAGTGTAAGTTAATTTTTAGAGGAATTGAATTAGACATTTTCTTGCATCTCCATTATTAAAGGTAATTTATTAGATGATACGTCTTGCAAATAGTAGAATGAATTTTGCAAAGGTGAAAGGGAATCTGCTGTCTTTATCATTCTTGGAAATAAATCCATTATTTTTATCACAGATCCAAGTAATTTTAGGATAGTTGGCCAGGTGACTATGGAGTGACACTGCCATCTAGTGGCCATTTTTCACCATAGGCGATGCCCCTTTTGGTCCACTGGGCAATGTTGAGGAGACTTGAATTCATCATCAGGTTAGATACACTTTGGAGACTTGAATTCATCATCAGGTACACACACTTTAGCACTCATCTTCACATCTCAGTGGATCATAAAGTCTTTGAGGGAGGAACCATGTCTTATGTATTTTCTTTCTTTCCTGTGCTAAGTATTTGCTAATGTCAAATATTCTTTAATGTTTAGGACCCACCCAGCTAAGTTTTCATTCCTCATCCTGTCTACCTCCTCACACACCTAACTCTTCTGCTTAGGCCTGCATAAAAACTGGCAAATGTGGAAACTGTGGTGAGACCATGGCAACTTTTTGTTCTCATGACCGCATTACCAATTTAAAAAGCAGAAAATAAAATTATGCATTATGTGGCTGATCCTTAATACTGGAAACTAAAAAAAAATAGATTAAATTCTTCTAGTGGTTAAATGGAATGCAACCAAATCATTAGAACAGCAGAAAGATAAACATCGTTACAATTTCATTTTAATAGCTACACTTTAAGGAATGTTTATAAAGTGCCAGGCATTGTTCTAAGTGCTTTCTGTGTGTTACCTTATGTAGTCCTCAAAACAACCCACAAAGTAGTAGAACAAAAAACAACAAAAATAGTGTTTTTTTTTTTTAAATACCCAGATATTCCTAATAAAGATTATTTTGAAAAACAAATTTTGGCAGATTAACCAGTCACCTAAAATACTTGGAAGAATTAGATTGCTTTAGTAGAATTACTATAATTATTCTTTGGAAGACACGTACTAAATGAATCAAATTAATAGGAGAAAGAGAGTTTATTTATCTATTTATCTGTCTTGGTCTAGAAGAGACTACAGGTGGCTTCAAAGGGGATCCTAATAACTTTCTGAAAAATATTTAAGATTTTAAATATATTACTCTCCCCAAAAGTTGGCTGCTTCTAAGCTTGACTTAATATTTTGCATGTTTTCTCTTCGTTGTTTTGTAAATATATTTGCTTCTCCTTTTTGCAATCGACGTCTAATAGCTGATTTTTGCTGTTTCGTCAACTGACGTTTCACCTTCTGTTTCACCATTTCCTGGAAAGATTTCATGAGTTAGTATTACTGATAATTGACCACTTTGATAAGGAGTAAATATTCAATAAAACAAAGATTTACATTGCTAATATTTTTTAAAATTTATTAAGAGCATGAATTTCTTGAATTCCAAATACTGACAGTCCTATATGAACCAACAATAAAATAAACACAAACTAATGGTTACAAAATAGGAGAAATTAAATTACTAACAGAAATACAGATTATAGCAAAAAGTAGTACACAATTCTTTGACTAACAAATCTCCATAGTGCCACCTAGTGTCCATCAGGAAAACTGAAACCAAAAATGGAAAACCAAAAAACCCAGGATAAAAACTGTTTCTCCGTGTTCAAGATAAAAGTAGAAATGGCGCTGCAGTAGAAAAGTATGTTGGAAAGCATTCACAACTGGTTAAAATGTATCCAAGAGTCTTTCTAACTTCAGGTATAGGGATGACCTGATGGCAGCATTTACATGAAAAAGTCTTTATACAATTCCTGGGAAATGTAGAATAATTTCTCAATATAAATTCAAATGATTTCTTGTTAAGACTCAGGTTCCTAGTGTCACTTACAATATGAATAAAAAGTTTGAATATTCTGTTCCCAATAACCTTTTCTTCATCTGAAGCACTACTGCCTGTTATTTAATTGTATATAACCTTGTATCATCCAACTTATTTTCTAAAAAAGAGATACTGCAATGGTTGAAGCAAGAATCTCTTTTTAATATGCCTCACCCTATGCTAGGCACAAAAAAAATTTATTAGATATCTGTCAAGTTAAAAAATTAAAGCATAACAGGTAAAAAGGGGCTAGAAGAATTAGTCTGCCTAATAGACTGTTTCTTGGGTTGTATATGTGTACTATAAAACTTTGGACCAGGTTAGTTAAATGGAGACTTTGCATTATTTAACACAGTTAAGGACACTATACTCAATCAACAGGCTTTAACAAGTTATCCTTCTTAATTTTAGTCTTAATGATTCTCAATGGGAAAAAAGGCAAGAGAATAAAGGATAGAAACAGATGGAAGAATCAGAATTCAAGTCCCTGCAGAAAACCCCTTGAGATGTAGTCACCCAAACCAGTAAGGCAGGAGACTTAGAAGGAACTGGTATCCCAAAGTTTCAGAACTGAAAGCTGTAGGATTGGCTGAAAGTTTAGAATAAGTGTGACTGGCCCCCAGGACTCTTCGATACCCTAGGGAGACTAGCAAACTACCATAACCTCCTCACCCCAACAGAAGACCAGAATCCTGAATTAGAAAAGCATCTTCTTAACTACAACAAGGACAAAACAGCAATACCTTCAGAATTCTGAAGGAAAATAATTCCCAAACCAGAACTCAAACACTTAAGCTCCCAATCAAGTGTTAGAACAGGGTAAGACATTTTAAGTAATAAAGTACGACCCTCCCATTCACTCATGTAATTACTGGAATCTGTACTGCCAAATAAAGAAGTACACTAGGTAAGAGAAAGAGATGGAACAGGAAAGAAGGCAACCAATAAATAGGAAACTAAGAGTCCCAGGAAGACAATAGTAGAACATGAACCACATTTAAACTACAAGAGTTCACAGAGGTCTCTAGAATATTGCCAAGAAAGAAAAATCAATTTCTTTTCTAAATGTTCTGCTTGAATTTTCCCTTGGTTTTTTACTTTGATGAGACCATAGGATAATCATACCATGAAGCTGAAGAAACTAAGGAAATAACAGATTACTATGCATGCACCTACTCCTAATCTGGAATAATTTATGAATCCTACAAGGTTAATTTTTCATGTTAAAAAAGGGAGAGAAAAATCTCGCTTACTACATATTTTTTAAAATGAAGAAACACAAAATAAAATACTTGTGTATTATTAGAGTACATTAAAAAATTAACAAAAATCATGCACTTTGTTGATTCCATTGTTTGTTTTGTTATTGTTGGCCATATATATTTATTAAAAAGCTACATACCTTAATGTTTAATTAGAATTTGTTACATATTAGGAAGAACAGGGTTAAGAGGTGGCAACTGCTTATAAACAGAGTACTATAAAAGTATTTATATGAAGAAAACAGATCTTACAATTACAGTTTCAAAGAGCACAGAGAAAATCTTTTACCAGATAGTGAAACAATAATCATCAAATTAAGAGAGGTAACAAAAGGGGTTACTGAGGCTGGGTGGCTCAGTCATTAAGTGTCTGCCTTTAGCTCAGGTCATGATCCCAGGGTCTGCGATGGAGCCTGGCATCAAGTCCCGCATCCAGCTCCCTGCTCAGCAGGAGGCCTGCTTCTCCCTCTCCCACACCCCCTGCTTCTGTTCCCACTCTTGCTGTCTCTCTCCTTGTCAAGTAAATAAATAAAATCTTAAAAGAGAGAGAGAGAGAGAGAGAGAGAGAGAGAGAGAGAGAGGTAACAAACATTGTTTTCTCCTGATCTTTTAACAAAATAAAATGTGACCTCAAGGAAAACAGTGTGACCAAACTTCCAAAAGAAAGAAGAATTAAGATGATCAATTTGTTTCCAATGACTACATGAAACTTTTTGATCAAACTAGGCTTAAGAGATATTTTTTCTCTTTAGAAGGCAAATTTGTATTTTATAATGCAATTCATTCTGGTTTGACCCCATTTTAACCTTTAAGTTCCCGTTAGCTATAAGGGAAATGGGATAAAGTCAAAACAACCTAAAGATAATGTTAGTGTCATCATTTTTGTATACAGAAGACAGCATAACTTAGAATTTAAGAAAGTAGCATTAATTAGTAATCTAAACTTTATATGCAATTGCTGGTTTTACACCACTGTAATTACATAAAAGCATTTGTTTTCAATCTGAGAAATCAAAGAAAAAAGGGTAAAAAAAAACTCATTAAGTATAGAAAATATCAAAGCCAAGGGTGAATAGACAATCAAAGAGTATGAGAAATTCTTTTCCTTTTTAAAAGATTTATTTATTTACTTGAAAGAGAGAGAGGAGGGGTAGAGAGAGTGGGAGAGCCTTAAACATAAGACTGAGTAAGAGCCTGACTGGGGCCTGGGACTTGATCTCAGGACTCAGATCAACACCTGAGCTGAAACCAAAGGTCAGACACTCAACTGATGGTGCCACTCAGGCACCCCTAAAAAGTGTGAGAATTCTTAATAAATACAGGCTGCTAATACTTAAAGGAAGACTTTTGTTTTTTAATATAATTAATATGTGTCTCAAAAATTTCATAGATTTAAATTTTACATCCAGAATATCAGGTAAATTATAAGGCCAACAATAAAGAGTAAATACATTTATATGCATATATATGTATAAAATATATATATATATCAAATATATTTTTATATTTTTTATATTTAATATATATCAAATATAAATTTATTAAATATAATATATATATTTTAATATACTAAATATATATTTGATATATATAAAAATCAATACATTTACAGAATTACACACTTTTATTTTAGGCTGACAAGCTCTAAATGTTTCTATCAAGTAAAGTTCTTATAACCATTAAAAGTGTGCTATGTTATAAAATATAGAATGTTATTTTTAGCTTATCTTTTTTTTTTTTTAAAGATTTTATTTATTTATTTGACAGACAGAGATCACAAGTAGGCAAAGAGGTAGGCAGAGAGAGAGGAGGAAGCAGGCTCCCTGCTGAGCAGAGAGCCGGATGCGGAGCTTGATCCCAGGACCCTGGGATCATGACCTGAGCTGAAGACAGAGGCTTTAACCCACTGAGCCACCTAGGCGCCCCTGGGCTTGTCTTTGATAATTCTGATTTAATTTTGTAAATATCTCATATTATAGCCATAGGACATACATTTTAACTTCCTGGCAAAATATATGAACTTGGAAATCAGAAGTTCTGTAAAAACAAAGTTCTTTTATTTTGAATTCACATTCCACATAATTTTATTTCCCCCTTTCTAACTTCTTTTTATTTTTTTAACTTTTTTTTTTTTTTTAAAGATTTTCTTTATTTATTTGACAGACAGAGCTCACAAGTAGGCAGAGAGGCAGGCAGAGAGAGAGGAGGAAACAAACTCCCCGCGGAGCAGAGAGCCTGACGTGGGGCTGGATCCCAGGACCCTGGGATCATGACCTGAGCCAAAGGCAGAGGCTTAACCCACTGAGCCACTCAGGTGCCCCCCCCTTTCTAACTTCTAAACTGATTTTCTTTTGTTCATTTTAAGTTATCACTAAAAACTGGTTTCAATGGTATTTAACTTCATGCCTTTAAGCATTAGGAATATACACCAATAACATAATTTTATTTCTTTCCCTAAAAATTGACTAAGGAGGGGTGCCTGGGTGGCTCAGTGGGTTAAAGCCTTTGCCTTCGGCTCAGGTCATGATCCCAGGGTCCTGGGATTGAGCCCCGCATCGGGCTCTCTGCTCAGCAGGGAGCCTGCTTCCCGCCCCCACCTGCCTGCCTCTCTGCCTACTTGTGATCTCTGTCAAATAAATAAATAAAATCTTAAAAAAAAAAATTGACTAAGGAAATAAACTTCCTACAGGGTACCCTGCAGAGAAGGATGGCAGGCAGTAAAGCTCCTCAGAAGCTGGACTATTTGTGTTCACTCTCCTGCACAGAAAATGCCCCTTAAGAAATTGTTTTGAACACAGCTGCTAAATGTGTAACAAAAAGTTAAGATAACCAACATTTTTAAATCACCCATTTTTCTCCTTCAAAATTAAAGAACTAGCTAGTGAAATTAGCTGCATTGCTGTCACTGGGTAACCCTGAGCAAAGTCATGTAACCAACTGGGCCTCAATTTCCTCATTATTAAACTGCAAAGACTGGACCATATATATGAGTGTCTACAATCTGTCCATTAGGTTAGGTTATGACCTAATCAACATTTGGAAAATGCTGAATAGTTACCGGAGGAATTGTTGAACAGCTTAAAACACTGCCCGCAGAAGTAATGCTCAGAGTTCTTGTTCTGCACTGTTTAATATCTTCTGTATTTTCTTCATCTCTAAAATTAAAAGAAAGTCACAAATTTTCCAGTTAATTTTTTATTTAATTATGGCAATTAACTTATAGTATTCCTACAATATAGTAAAACTTAAAAAACACACATGCCAGAAAGAACATTATATTTAAAATTTCTGTGTAGGTAAAACTATCCACAATTCAGCCCAATTTATTAACACTTCATTTTTCAGCATTCAAATAGTCACTATCAAAATTGCAAAATGATAGAATGTTTCAGCCATCGAATTTGTTATCACGTCCCCACAATTCATATCTTTCCCACTAATCATCTCCTTTTCTTTCACTGAACTTGACGCATATCTGCCTCTTACAACGTAAATCCTTGTAAAACTTTCCTGCCATCTCCTAGACAACAACTGAGGGCACAGAGAGTACTCTTGTAGTCTGCCCTGTTAAGGCAGAAAAAATGATGGAAAATAACTTGTTTTACATATGCTCAAAGTTTTTATGTATACAAGGTATAAGAAACTCAGATAACATTAACCCCTAACAGTATTTTTCATCAAAATGTTATCTTGTTTCCATTCTGAATAATAAAAATTTTGCCCAACATGTGTTCAAAGAGAACAAATTACTCCATACTAAAACTATTTAACCTATGTAGATTTTCTTCTATTACTTACTCAAACTCCTCAGCCACTGCCACCCTTGATTTTAATTTAATTTTACAAGCTTACTATTTGAGTGGTAATAGCCCTGAGATTCTGGATATGGTTATACAAAAAAGGCACAAAATTTTTGTGTTTTGCTTCACAATAAAACTAAAGATTAAGACAGTCTTAGCAAGTAAGCCTGAACATGTACTGAGAAATGCCTAATAAGTGTACTATTAATTTAATTTTGTCATATTACTATTTTGAATAAAACTCCATTTCAGGATAAAGATGTCACACACACACACACACACACACACACACACACACAAATGGAATACTATGCAGCCATCAAAAGAAATGAAATCTTGCCATTTGCAACGACATGGATAGAACTAGAGGGTATTATGCTGAGTGAAATAAGTCAATCAGAGAAAGATAATTATCATACAATCTCCCTCATATCATACGATATGAGGAACTTGAAAGGCAGAGTTGGGGGTCTGGGGAGTAGGGAAGGATAAAATGAAACAAATTGGGATTGGGAGGGAAACAAACCATAAGAGACTCTTAATCTCACAAAACAAACTGAGGGTTGCTGGAGGGAGGGGGATGTGGAGACGGTGGTTGGGTTATGGACATTGGGGAGGGTATGTGATATGGTGAGTGAGTGAAGTGTGTAAGCCTGACGATTCACAGACCTGTAGCAAATAATACATTATATGTTAATAAAAATAATTAAAAAAAAAAACTCCATTTCATTGAACTATAGTTATTTGATTCTGGATAAACTATTCCAAGTCTAGAAATTAAATCTTTTATATCTTTTGCTAGTATTAATATTTGCAAGAAAAAAACTCTTACAAGAAAAATAACATAGTAACATTATATAATCTTAACTGTAAATGAGCAAATAAGGATACAGGATTCAAAGTACCAGAGAAAATTCACTATAAGTAGGTATTTTAGGAAGAGAGCACATTTACTGCATATTTATTGGACTACACATAAATCAAACATACATTAGATGTAAAATCACAAAAATATCTGAACATTCATCCATCTACAACTTGTTCTATTTATCAAGATCAATTTGAGGAGCCTGGGTGGCTTGGTGGGTTAAGCCTCTGCCTTCGGCTCAGGTCATGATCTCGGGGTCCTGGGATTGAGTAACGTATTGGGCTCTCTGCTTGGCGGAGGGCCTGCTTCCCCCCTTCTCTCTGCCTGCCTCTCTGCCTACTTGTGATCTTGCTCTGTCAAATAAATAAAATCTTAAAAAAAAAGATCAATTTATCAACTATTTGTAAATAATTCTTTTAATTAATTGGTTTGCATTTTAAGGCAGAACTGCTTAAAACTGACATAATAGGTTGCAAAGGGTAATGTGAATTTTAACAACAAAAGGTTATTTGCTTTCATTATTTACACGTAATGGGGAAGAATTAAATAAAATCTTTTAAAAAAGATCAATTTATCAAATGTTTGTAAATAATTCTTTTAATGTAATTGGTTTGCATTTTTAAGGCAGAACTGCTTAAAACTGACATAATAGGTTGTAAAGGGTAATGTGAATTTTAACAACAAAAGGTTATTTGCTTTCATATTTACACGTAAGGGGGAAGAATATAACTCTGCTACAACATTTGGGAAAAAAATAAACAAACACACCCACTCATCTACCAGCCCTGAAGAAAGTATAGGTCTCCACATTAAAGTGTTAAAAAAAAAAAATCAATCCACAGACATCTATACCTGAAAGGCCTGATTTCTTTGTTTAATGACGACAAGGCAATCAGATGAGGGCATACATCTTCATATTCTTCATAGCCCATGCAGATTCCTCCTTGACCTGCTTTACCATTTTGGCTGGTATCATTTTCAGTTTTGTTTTTCTCCTCAGAACACTCAGTTACAGAACTGTTGTTAACAACCTGCTCTTCTATTTCTTCTAAAGCTTGACTAAATTCAGGTATTTCAAAATTGTGTGCATCAGCACTCTCATCTGACAAATCATCTTCCTTTATTTGCTCAAGATCTCCAGATGATATGCAACAGCAGTCAGCTGTTTCATCTGTAGAGTTTCGATCACTATGATTTTCTAAACTATAAACCTTTGCTTTTTCTAACATCTCTTCATCAGAATGTGAGAATTCAGACTCGTCTTCTGTTTCAGTAATTTTATCATCTGGACCTACTGGATGAAGCAGTTCATCATCTGTTTGCATTTCCTTTGTGTAGCCACTGGCAGAAACCTCTACATCAAGAGAGTCTTCCCTCCTAGGAAAAAAGAATGACTGCTTAAGTAATAGGAAAAAAAATGTACCTGACATGGGTATTTATTATTATGACAAAATATAATCCTCAAATGAGTTTAGTAGTTTGTATGCTTTAAAGATTATTCTTTCCCTAAAATCTAATACTTAGTTAAGTATTCAAATGTAAAAGATACAGGCTTATTGTCATGTAAGAATAAAGTGACTATGGAAAGCAACAATTACTAGTAGAAAGTATTAACATCAGTTGATATTTATTTAATAAATTCACTTTCAAAAGGGGCTAAAGATTTCTTCTTTTAAGTTATGTCAATCATCCCAAATCAGAAAACTGTATATTAAGTAAGTATATAAAATAAATAGGGAAATTTTGCTTTAAGAATTTACATATAATTAATGTTCCATAAATCAATTAAATATAGCTTCTCTTCTGAACAAAGGAAAACATAAACCCCAAAGAACACTTCACTTGCTTCCTTAAAAATGGGTTATTCACTATTAAGCTGCACTTTGCAGTAAAAGTTTGAGAATTTGTAAGAAACTAGGTATGTTCTTCCCCTAAATCCAGTAACATTGCCTTAGTAGACCAAAGGTAGGAATTTTCTAGTTTTTAAGTTTCATTTATACATTAGACAGCAATGATACTCAACAATGATGATACTCCACAATTATAATGTGCTGGAGGTCACTATTTGGAAATTTTTAAAATGAAACTAACTGTTAAAACTCTTAGAACTAAATAAATCAGGTTATTTAAAGTTTTATCATTTTAAACAAAGCAGAGTACAAACCTGATATCACTAAAAGTTGGATAAAGCTCACTTTCATAGCTGAAACGTTTCATGAAGAAATCTCTAATGCATTTAACATCTCTTTCAAAATACCTGTAAAAGCAAGAATCATTTTTTATATATAGCCTGTGTTGCTCATGTTTTTCCTTATTAGTCAATGACAATATCCTTAATAATGATACTCTTAATCACTGTATGAAAAAGGAGTTACTCATGAGAAAAAAATAAAAGAACTCAGTTGCCAGTGTGTTTGAAAAACTAAAACTAAAAGCAGAGAAATGAAGAGGAAATAAAAGCTTGACTGTCAAAGGCATTAAGTCCCTATAGTTAGAAAACTCAACATCTTCCCATACTGTAACAGACATACTAAGAGAAGATAAGATGTATATGAATTTCAGAAAAGAAGATTCTGGATCTGTGGTGTGGGGGTGGGTTTCCACTTTTCCTCTTTAATTTCCAGTCTGTCTGGTCATACTTCTCATCAGCTATACCAAGAGAACCTAATCAACTGCAAAAGCTAAAGATAAAATAGGTTAGTGACACCTAAGAAAAAGTTTGGGGACTATTAATTATGTTTATATACCTTTATTATCTGTTAGCTAATTTGCAACAACAGCCAAGAGATATAAATAATACTGTGGCTTATTAATAATGATATGAAGACATGTTAATCTGGTCTAAGTGTAGAAAGACCTGTGAATATCACGTTGCTTTTTAGGCCACTGTAAAGTAGTGAGAACAGATTAAATTTTCTAGGTTCCTAGATAAGGGAGAATAAAGAAACAGGGTACTGTGGAATTGACTACCTGCTTGAATATTAACTAATTAATATTTTAGAAAAATATGAAGTCTGGAAACAGAAAGATAATGCCACTCTTCTTTCCTTTTAGGACACCAGGGGGAAAAACCTTAATAAATTATTTAAAAATTATCTTTTTATATATGTCTATGTCTCATCTAACTAGATAAAATCTCAAAATCTTCAAAAGCAGAGATAGGTGTTATTTATATTTTAATTATTTATTAATTTATATCTTAATTTCTGGTGCTTAGCACAACTTCTATACCCTAGCACTTGCCCATTAACTATCAAGTTAAATCACACTGTTTCCCTATAGAATAATGCAGCCTACATTTCAAATGCCATGATTTGTCATCGTTTCCTTCTATAATTCTGGTGGTTCCTGGATGTTCCTTCATTGTGACTATGTTATCCCCTATAATAAAAATGCTGATTAGTCATCATCCAAAAATATTTTAACCACCCAAGCACCTAACAATCTATTAGTAATTGTTTGGTTGGGAATACTCTTTAAGTTTATATTTAATGGACATTTCTTTTTCTAGAGTAAGTACAGACATTTTCTAATGAGGATCAGGAGGAAGAAAATCTTGACTGAACACAAACTGGTTTGAACTCCTACTTTCCAAGAATTCACTATCTCTATTATCTAAGTGATAGCAGTGTTATCTTCAGGAATAAAGAGAAGTTTCTCATATTGTAATTTGGAACAGGAAGAAAAAAAATATTCAACTTTAACTTGATTACCATCAGTTTCATCATAAAATACAAGGGAAAATATTCTGTCATATTTTGCAGCTTGGCTAGCTTATATGTTAAGTAATGTGAGGAATGAGATTATCACAGTATATAAAGTGATTCTGTCCTGTGTCAGGGATGAGGTTTTACATGAATTCTTTCCTAATAATAAAATAAGAACTAAAAAAGAGGAGAGATATTCTTGTTCTGGCAACCGAGTCCACTCCAAAATCACAATTTTTATTAAGACCATCATAATTATCAAATTATGCTTGGTGAAACACTCTTGGAGGCAACCATGGAGCAGAGAGAAAAGGGGAAAGGCAGAGAAGATGGGGTTCTACAGTTTCCTTCTCAATGTCCCTACTTTTTCTGAGCAGGCCTGTTTTAAAAACTGGGCTTTCACCTAAAAGTATGAATAAAGGGTCCTTGGACTAAGAAAGTCTGACTTTCAAAAGTCTGTCAGATTATACAAGTAATTGAAATTCTTTTGATGGGTTATAAAGCGGGCAGTTTCTTCAGATTTCCCATTTACAGTATATACTTAATGACCTGTTTTAAAAACAGGATCAAAGTGCATTTTTTTCCCCTTCTAAAACACTGAATAAGAAAGATTCTCTTATAGGGGGGATTATCCTAGTCTGACATCCTTTAATAAAAAACTAAATTTTAGGGGCACCTGGATGGCTCAGTCAGTTAAGTGTCTGACTCTTGATTTTAGCTCAGGTCATGATCTCAGGGTCCTGGGATTGAGCCCCATGTCAGGTTCTGTGCTCAGCGGGGAATCTGCTCTAGGATTGTCTCCCTCTCCCACCGCCCCTCCCTCCACACATGCACGCTCTCTCAAATAAATAAATCTTAAAGAAAAGCAACAATTTTTTAGACCATTAACATCAGCTGTTTCAAACCAGTTACTGACCCAAATGAGAGTATTACAATGTTGAAAAATTAAGAAAAAAATTATTACATCACACATAAACACACCCATATCCAGAATCAGTTTTGGCATATACCATTCAGCATTGGGATGAGAAGTTGAAACCATCTGTGGAAAGTCAATCATGGTGATGTGGTCATCTTTATCCAAAATGAGATTAAATTCATTGAAATCTCCATGAATTAGTCCATGATTTGCAAGTTTGACGATCAGTTCCATAGCTTCATCATATACTGATGCAGGATCTTCAACATGGTGTATCTGACATCTGAAAGTATGAAAATAGGTTATTTGTATTCATTTACGATTTTCATGAAAGCAAGCATGTATGTGTATTAATATTTCCATTAATTCCCTAACAACTTTTTCTTCATTTCTATCAGCATATAGACATAACAGCTCCCACTTTTTTTTTTTTTTTAAAGAAGCCATGACTGCCTCAATTCTGTATCCTCTGTCCACTATAGACTTTCTCTGATAATTACAGCCAAACTTCTCCTCATTTTTTCCCTCCCATTCTAATGAACCCATTTCAAACATTTTCATCCACCTTGTTCCAAAGAAATAAGTCTGGTCAAAGCTACAAATGACTTCCATGTTGCTAAGTCCAGTAGTCATTATTTGGTCTGTCAGTTAAACTCTTCACCCTTGTTGAAATACTTCCTTCACTTTACCCTTGGTATACCAACTCTTCAGGCTATCCTCTTTCCATATTTGTTACTCTTAGTCCTTTTTTTGACTAGTTCTTCATCTTTCCTTGACCTTTAAATTTTGGCGCTCCTCAAAGGTTATTGTTAGGAGCTTTTATTTACAATCATTTTTGGTGATCTCATTCAGGCTCATGGCTTTAAACACTATATATATACTGACCTCAACCTAGACTTCTCTGAACTCTAAGGCTTCTCAAACTTAACATCTCAGTCCCACAGTGAACCGCTGATTCTAATTCACCCTCTAACTCCAAGCTGCTCTTTCTATAATCTTTCCCATTTCTGTAAATGAAAACTTTGAACCTCCAATTAATTTGTTATTCAGGCCCAAATCCTTGGTATTACCCTTGACATTCCTCTTCCTTCATATCAATATCCAATCCCAAACAAATCATGTTGTCTCTACCCAAAAAATATATCCAGAATCTGAACACTTTTTATCACCTTAAAATCTACAACTCTGATCTAAACAACCATTATCTCTTGCCTGGATTATTACAATAATCACCTAATTTGTCTTCCTAATTCTGTCCTTATCTCATTTCAGTCTATTCTCAAAACAATAGCCTCAGTAATCCTATTAAAATAGTCACACCATGTCTCTTGTCCAAAATCCTCCATTGCTTCCTATCCCAATCAAAATAAAAAAGCCCTTGTCCTAACTATTGCTACACTGGCAATGCCACTGCAATATGTAAATGTGTGAAATCAACATGTTGCACAGTTTATATTTATATATCAAATGTATTAAAAAAGAAATTAAAAATTCCCTGCAATGGCCTTTAAAGCCTAAATGATCTAGTTCCCAGCAGCCTCTCTGATCTTATCACTTGTAGTCTCTGCCCTCACTCACTTAACTCCAGCCACACCAGCCTCTCAACTGGTCCTTGAACATTTAGGCATGCTCCCATCTCAGGATTTATGTAGCTGCTGTCCCCTCTCTCTGGATCTCTTAGATAGCTATATGGTTTTCTCTCTCATTTCTTTAGGACTGTACTCAAAAAACACCTTATCAATGAGACTCTTCCTGCCCATTTATGTGAAAATAGCAGCTTCCTCCACCTACATCAGTACTTTTTGTCCCCCTTACCTGCTTTATTTTTATCCACTGCATTTTCTACCATCTGATAATCATACATTTCCTTAATTAGCTATTTATTACATGTCTCCTTCCAACAGAATATAAGCTCTATGAAGGCAGAGATTTTGTTTTGTTCACTGCTGAGCCTTGGTATACCTTAGAACAGTGCTTGGTATATACTAGATTGTTAATAAATACTTGTTGAATGAATCACAGAGATTACAAAATCCATACTGTTAGAATGAAACTGAGTTTTTAATTTGCATGAGACTACAGCTTTCTATTAATTTCTTATCTCTATTAAATATTCCATTTAATTAATATACATTTTGAAAACTAAACCTTATATTTATTTATTAGGATCCATAGTTTCCAGAATAATAAATACTTACAGAGGATAGCCATTTATGAGTTCCATGACCACAGCATGGCGATTATAATCAATTGGTTTTGGGACTGGGAATTTCCTCTCATACAATGCCTGAAACATAGCAAAACAGGTATAAACTAATGAAGATGTCATTAATTTTTAGGGAAAAATAGAAGCAAACATACTGGCTCACAACCAGAAAAAAAACACAGAAGTCTTTACAAAATTACAGTTAACACACGCTTATTTATGTATGGCTTATTCACAGCAAAAATGAACTATACATAAAACAAAATTTTAAACCAGTTTACTTAATTCACTTTTTCACAAAGCATTAATTAATTAAGCATTAATTGAACATTTACTGAATATTATACATGGTGTTAGAGTTACAAAAATGAATGTTAAAAAGTCTGTCCCCAAGAAGCCTACAGTCTCTTAGGATATATCTTCTTATTTTGTTAAATTTTTGTCACTAATTGGGAGTGTACTTAAAAATTCACATGGAGGGTGCCTGGGTGCCTCAATTGGTTAGGTGTATGCCTTTGGCTCAGTTTGTGACCTCAGGGTCCTGGGGTCAAGTCCCATATCGGGCTTGCCTCTGCTTGGTGGGGAGTCTGTTTCTCCCTTTCATTCTCCCTTTGTACTCTCTCTCTCAAATAAATAAATAAAATCTTTAAAAATTCACATGGAAATAAGTTGTAATTGGGAAATTTATGCCCTCTACAGTTTGGAATGCTACTATTTCAATGTAGGCCTTTGTTACTTACACCTATTTGCTCCAACAGTGGTTCTAGCTTTTGCCACAATATCTAACCTTTACTCTGTGTACCAATACCAAACTTAAATATTATGTCAATGTTCCATTTAAGAAAACCTACAATGTTGTATGTATTGATTTCAGTCTGGAAAACTTTTCCTGGTTGTCAAAACTCTCTTTAATCTACTTATCCAGTCCTAGTTTTTCCAGTACTCTTTTTAATAAGCACTCTGGAGTACACACAGGGCTTACATCCATATTCATGTTTTTGCCCATAGTGGCTCCTCTGCAAAGTACACTGTCTTACTATCTTCTCCTTAGAGACAAATTATATGCATGCTTCATGACTCTATTCAACTCCTACTCACTTTATGAAACCTCCGTTATCAACTATTCTAGTCTACAGAAGTTTCTCTAAATATAAGACGTAATTTAATTTTTAAACTATTCTTTATATATATATATATTTGTGTTGTGTTCCTAATTTTAAGACACTGACTGCATTACTTATTTCTTTGGTATACACACCTTCACCCCACTGTATGCCAGCTACTTAATACAGTGGTAGGCATACAACTGATATTTAATATATTATCTATTAACAGGGTTAGTTTTAGAAAGCTCTTTACTTCCTACCTTTTTTGTGAGAGGAACTGAATTACTTCTCATTCCCCAAAGGTTTTTGTTTGTTTGGCTTTAAATAATTTTTTTTTTCTCCCGATGCAAATACTTTTGAACATGCCTTGGCAGCTCAATAGCATATAATAATCTTAACTATTGTCATAGTGGTCTAGCCCTTGCACTATGGCTTAATCCTTTAAGGTATCCCTAATCCTATTTTACACTCTAGGAAAAAAGAGAATAAATTTAAGAAGCATATTTATGCACAACCTGGTTCTATTCTAGTACCTTCAAATAAACATCTGAGAAAACACCTAGTGCAGTTTTGGGAAAATGTGTAACAATCCTTACCAAACTGCCTACTTACTGATTGTTTATGATTGGTTACAAACCATCAGTATAAGACAAGAAACATCTATCATGTACGGTATCAGCATCACTTATATTGTCTTGAGAGTTCTCCCATGATTACTAAAAATTTAAGCACATGAATTAAAATAACCTACTCAACACTCCTAAGAGTTTCATATACTGGTCATATACTAGAGGGATTCCTTTTTTTTTTTTTTAAATGTATGTATGTATGTATGTATGTATGTATGTATGTATTCTTAGTAATCTATTTACCTAACATGGGACTCAAACTCACAACCCTGAGATCAAGAGTTGCATGCTCTTTCAACTTAGCTAGCCTGGTGCTCCTAGAGTGACTTTTTTTTTTTAAAATTTTATTTATTTATTTGACAGATAGAGATCACAAGTAGGCAGAGAGGCAGGCAGAGAGAGAGAGAAGAGGAAGCAGGCTCCCTGCAGAGCAGACAGCCTGATGTGGGGCTTGATCCAAGGACCCTGGGATCATGATCTGAGCTGAAGGCAGAGGCTTTAACCCACTGAGCCACCCAGGCGCCCCTAGAGTGACTTTTAATAAATCAAAATTTTAAAAAGTGAAGATAAGTAGTAATAAATAAACACTATTATTTTGGAGAATAATAACAATATGATACTATTTTCTGTTTAATTAAATGTTATTGAAGATATTTAATTTAGTTATTAAAGATATTTAACAAATCTTGGGGCATTTGGGTGGTTCAGTTGGATAAGCATCTGCCTTCAGATCAGGTCATCATCCCTGGGTCCTCGGATGGAGCCCCAGGTCAGGCTCTCTGCTCAGTGGGAGCCTACTTCTCCCTCTCCCTCTCCCTTTGCCAGTCCCCCTGCTTGTGCTCTCTCACTCTATCTCTCTCAAATAAATAAAATCTTTAAAAAAAAAAAAGAGAGAGATATTTAATAAATCTATCCTGAACTTAATTTTGAAAGTGAAAGGTTAAAGGCTAAAGATTTTTACCATTCCTAATATGCATCCATATTTGTAAATCAACATTTCTTTTCTATTACATGAAGGAAAAACACTAGTCAACTTACCCGAGACACTAAGGTTTCTACAGATAACTACTATAGGTAATTCCCTGGGATTTTCAATTAGAGACAAATGTATGCATATTTATGTATACTGAATAGATATACATTCACACAAACATTTGTGAGGCAATTACATCATTAATTATTAAGGTTATTAATTATTAAGGTCATTTGTTAATATTGTAGAATATTATCTCATACTACAAGATAATATTTTATTAGTATTGTAGAACCCATTTTGCCTTGATGTGCACTAGTAACAATGAAAAGTGCCTTCATATCAGAAAAAAAAAGAGTCACCAGAAAAGCAAATAACAGAAAAAAGCAATAATTAAAAGTAAGCGAAAGAATTGGGACTAGGGGTATAGAGATGTAGGGGCAGCAGACTGATAACTGTCACTACATCTTTTCGACTACATGTATTATTTGGTTAAGAAATATAAAATTATTCACCAAATACCTTCATATAGGCAAATTCTTTCATGGCAGAGAGACGAGATAAATAAAGCCAAGACATGTTATGCCTGTGTTTATGATAATCACGTTTGTTTTTCAGATTTCGAAAGGAGGTTCTTCCCAATCTGTGAAGCTTTAATGCAAATTGCTGCCCCTCTTCATTTGCAACAATGTAAATATCTAGAGCCAAGATTTAGAAAAGATCATTATTATACTATCATTCCAAAAAGTTCATTTGTAATTTCCAAACTTTGATTTTATTTGTATCAAATTTTCTTTCCTAATAACCAGGAATATTTACTACTCAGCAAAATTCTTTCTCTTAAATACAATGCAAAATAAGATGACATGTATTAATATCTGATACAAAAGAAAACAGAGATGTGGTGTGTCAAAGGTTACTGCTCCCACAGGTGCTCAATACTAAGTTCAATTTAGTGGCAAAAATCTCATTGTCCCTTAGTGTCCTACATATATGATAAGTGATTTAATACCTTTTTCAACAATATGAAGCTCAATCCTTCAACTGCTTCAGTGAATAATATTCAATTGTTAGAATATAATCCTGTATGGGTGCCTAGGTGGCTCAGTCAGTTAGGTGTCAGCCTTTAGCTCGGGTCGTGATCCCTAGGGTCCTGCATTGGACTCCCTACTTGGTGGAGAGCCTGCTTCTCCCTCTCCCTTTGCTGCTCCCCCTGCCTGTGCTCTACGTTAAATAAATAAATAAATAAAAATCTTAAAAATAAAAAAATATATATAATCCTATAGTAATCAGAATGGAGATCTTCCCATAAGTATTGCAATTATCAAAAAATAGTTGCTATTTGAAATCTTGATATTTAAAACACATCCTAATTATTCATGAGAAATTTTAATTATCACACATCAAGAAACTGTCTTTCACATTGGCAGGATTATAAATTAGTGTAAACTTTTGAAGGGAAATCTGGTACTACAAATTTCAAATGTACATAACTTTTGCTCTAATAATTAAATTTCTAAGACTGTATTTATGAATTTATTTGCACATTTGCATAGAGATATGTGCACAAGGATGTATACCACGTCATTACTTACAAAAGACAAGATGAAGTAACATAAATGCCCTAACAACTGGGACTGGTAAATCAATTACTGATTTACTAGGTAAAACTCTGCAACTATGAAAAAGACCCATCTATTAACATGAAATGATATCAGAAATGCACCAAGAAGCACCTGGCTGGCTCAGTCAGTAAAGCACAGGACTCTTGATCTTGGGGTTGTAAGTTGGAGCCCCAGGTTGGGTGTAGAGATTACTCAAAAATAAAATATATATATATATATATATAAAAGCATCAAGTGGAAAAAATCTAGGTGTAAAATAGTTAAGTAATATTTGGTTTCACCTGTGATTAAAAAGATATGTGAATGCATATACATATATCGTCAGTACCTTATGTACCTTATGTACTAACAAAATATATCTAGAAGGACATATAAGATATTATTCAACAGTAACAACTTTGGGAAGTAATAACAGCAGATTGAGACCTGGGTTAGGAGTAAGATTTACTTTTTATTGTACTTTCTTTTGTACTATTTATCATTTCCATGTAGTGAAGTTCTTAAAAAAAAAAAGCCGTTTTTTAAAAATAAAAAAATTGGACATAAAAAAGAGGCAGCATATCTAAGAAAAGGTGTTCATTACCTCATTTTATACATTTCACATAATAAATTTCTCACATACACACACAGTGTTATAAATATAACAGTGCTAAATAGCACTCCTGCAATACTTATTTGCTCAATGCTATTTTAGAATGCTTTTTTCTGTGTTTTACAAATATCTAAGTTTACCATATTTCTATGATGAAAAACGTGCTTGTGGCTTTTAAATATTCACTGTCTTCTAATACTCCTTTGTGTTACACATTTTAACTATTACAAATATCCATTTACCATATATAAAACAAAAGCAAAAAAAATATTTGCCAAAGACGTCAGTCATTAGAAGAAAATTAATTCCTGCTATAACTGAATTTTCAGTGACAGACTTAGGAAAAACAATAACCTAACCTAAGGGTAATTTCATCATCTATATTGTTTCCAACCAACTTTTCAATTCACTGCTCAGTTGAAAAAGATGGAAAAATTAAAAAATAACGCTTTCTCAGGGGGAAATATAAATAGAAACTAGAGCGAAGAAAATGATTTCAGTAGTACTGTTAGCACTTACCAGATTCTTTGCCAACACCCATCTGGTTTCCAACAGACTCAACTACCTGTCTAGAAGAAAGTGTTTTCAAAGCTAGGTAATCATAGCCTGCATTTGTCAATCGGTAGCCCTGGACAGCTAGACAAAATAAAACAAAAAAGACTGTATATTACTTACATTGTACAATCAAGTCACATTAGTTCAAGTCATGAGAGGAATTTAAACATAAGAAATCTTAGTTGGAATGATTAGCTTACCCAGTCTTCAGAGTGTGGCATTTCTTCTTATAATTTGTATTTTTTTCTCTAGAGCAGTGTTACTCAAAGTGTAACTCACAGACTGAGACCAGTCTCTAAATATTTGTTACCAGTCTGTGATAAGACACAGAAACTGAAATGAAGTGGTTACCTTAAGAAATTTTTATATTACTTAGACCAAGTTATTTTGTCTTCAACTCTAGTAAGGAATTTGTGCCTGTATTTTATCAGTTTTTAAATTTCACTTTTCTAGTAATTACTTTTTTATTGTTATTTTACTAAAGTATGGATGCATGATAGGTTGAAAAAAAAAAACAACCCTCATTGCAGACGGTTTGAGAATTAATACTTTAGAGTAGTGCAGTACAATGTATTTGCCCAAGATAGTGGCATTAATTCTCTCCTACTTGCTCTTCTGCCAATTAGAACTTGTTAATCTCCTAACAGGAGATGGAGGCTATTTCTCTACTCTCTTTGATCTGGGTGGGCCCTGTCAATGCTCTAATAGAATATGGTAAATGTATGCCACTTTCAAGTCTACAAAGAGTACTTTGCTGGTTTGGCAACTTTCACTTTCCACTTTTTGAAATGCCTGCTCTGGGGGAACCCAGATACATGAAGAATCACAAATAATGCCATAAATACTTACTTTTGGTACGCTCCCAAGCTATGAGTTTATGTTTCACTAATTCTCTTAAAACTTTATTACAGCCACCATGTTTAAGGCTGGCTATAGAAGCAACTAAACTGCATGGAACTATTTCATGGTTCTTCATGCCCATTTCAACCTGAAATTAAAGGAATCATATGTAATCATAATCAACATAGAGCTGTTGTCTACCAAAACTTTGCTAAGTAATTAACTTCTTCAAATTTCTCTAACCATGCACTTACCCAGCCAACTCTGAGATGTAATTCTAGACATATTTCTAATCACAATCTGATTATATAATCACAAATATTCATATTCTGCCTCTCTACTAAGAGTAAAAATTGCAAGTACTTAACAGTTACTGATGTGGCAAATACTAAGATATTTGTTGACATCTAAATATTTATCTTTAAAAACTATACATATTTCAGATATTCAGTGAGAAGTTATTTACTATGAAAGTATCATATGCAGCCATGGTGGAAGATTTAAACATATATAAAAATAATCCCTACCCCTGGGGAATTTATTATCTGATTGTGGAAATAAGAACCTAGACATCTAACTTTATTAGAAGACAAGAAATGGAAAGAGCTAAAAAAGAAGTGGCTCAGGGCTGAACAAAAATAATTCTAGCTGAGGGATCAGTTTCAAAGAAGCGGCACTTGAGGCGGACTTTCAGATGCAGGAAAACCAAAAAAACACACAATATCAGAGAATATCAGAGAAAGACAAAAGATTCGGATATGACACACAGGCAAGAAAATAAAAGCAGAGCAACAGCTAGGACAGTGCTACCTCATACACGATGGCAAACAGAATTCGTGAAAAGGCGCTTGAAAACGCTTTTGAGAAAGGTATGGAAGGCCTTGAAATGTAGATCAAGGAGTTTTAGATTTCTTGTTAAGGAAAACTGAAAACCCCTGAAGGTGTTTACACAAGGGAGATACATGAACAGAGATGTTCTAAGGACATTAATCACAACTCAAAGTTCTGGAAGGTCTTTCAAACGAGGATGTTTAAGGTAATTTGGAAAGATTTATCTATACTCAGTAATGAAGTCATAATTAAAGGGTAAAATTGTCAATTATTTGAAAGAGGTGACAGATAAAGCTGTAAAGTGGATGTGATCATCAAACAAGAGATAATGGAAGACAAAGGAGGGCTGAGGGACAGAATTTTGGGGGAAGTTCACATTAAAAGGTAAGGGCAGTCAGTCAAAGTATGATTATTGATGTAGGAGTGCCTGAGAAGTAAAGAGAGAGTCAAGGAAAGATGGCTGCTGATTCCAAGGATGGTTAAAACTCAACAGAGATCGAAATATATTTAACAAGTAGGTCATTTACTGGTGAGCTTCAAAAAAGAAGTTAAATATTGCAGAGATAAAGGTTTGGAAGACAAAACTGGAACTGTTATGATGTCCCAACCAAAATCTCACACCTTAACTCATTCCCTTGTTAGCCTCTAATACTCTTTCTTGACTCCCCTGTTTCTGTCCCACATTAGGAATAAATCAATGTGGTGAGGAAGCAGAGAAGGAAGGTATCTTTCAGAAGTGATAGTAGGTGTTTAGAGAACGTGCAGATGAATTGAGTGCCTTCTAAATTTCATACTGAATTTGAATTTGATATTTTAAGTATTGCCTATTTACGCAAAAGATAACAGCTTCTAAAAAATTCATGGTTTTATTCTTGAGATGCCTAATCTACATTTTGTCGATCTTTGTGCCATAAGACTACCACTATTAAAATCAGTTTTTGTCACTTCCCCGCTTAAAACCTTCAGTGGCTCCCCTATTATTTAGAATATATTCCAATTTCTTTACCAAGCCTGCAAGGCTCTACAGCACATGATCTGTCTCACCTTGTCCAATTTCATCTCCAACCAGTCAACCTCTTGCTCACTATGCTCCAGCCACACTGGCCTTTCCATTCTTCAAAAACTGTTTCTAGCTCAGCTGTTCACTTAGTACAGCTGTTTCCAAGGCCACTGGATTACCTCCTTCTCATTCAGCTCCTATTATTTCCCCCTCTCCCCTGCCAGTCTTTCTTTCATTTGGCAAATATTTACTCAGTACCTACCAAACGACAGGAACTTTTTCAAAAGGCCTTAACACTTTGGCTACAACACTTAACAGACAAGATTCTTTCACTCTGGCAATCTTCTCTGACTACACAATTTAAAGATGGCATTCATGCTCCCCAGCCCAAACGTGCAAATAGTTTCTGTTGTATTCTCCTCTTTATCACCTTCACAACACTTATTATCAGATACTGTCTTCCTCATTTATTTACTCGTTTACTCGATGATCTGTTACCCTCGTCTTGTATCCCAAAATTGTGACTAAAAACCAGACAAGTAAGTGTTGACAGAATGAAATTGAATAAAAGCTATGTGAGGGAATCTGTGAGGGAGGAACTCAGTGCTATCAATTCTCAGGAGCCTTCAACTCTTCTCGGGGCGGGGTTGGGGGGGGTGGTGGGCGTCGGAGGCCCAGGGTCAGAGAAGCGTTCTAGGCCACTGAGATGCCAGTGAAGCTCTGGAGCACAAGTCGGGGAGCAGAAAAGGATGGAAATGATTAGAAGAGAGGACTTTAATCAGTTTGGGGGAAGACAAAAGCTTCCGAACAACGGCTTTGAGCAATCTGACCGTCGGGGTCCTCTCTTCCTCATTCCCAGCCTGAGTCTCCTCAGAGGGCCTACAGCGCACTCAGCTCTCGGCCGAATCGCAGAAGAGAAAAACGCGCGGTGGGAAAGGACTGGGGGCAGGGAAAAACAGCAAACTTCTTACCGCGGTCAGAACCCTGAAGTCATCCCGGCTCATGTAACGTAACTTGGCCACATTCACTTTCCCCATGGCGGCCCGAGATCAAGCCAGGAAACTCCTTCACTACAGCTGGAGAGCACAAGGTAAGCGTGTACACTGGCCTCTCCCGAGCTTCACAGCCGGCGGGTGGCTTGCGCGTGCGCCGCTCCTCCGGGCAGGTCCTTGTTAATAAATAAAAGAACTTTTTTGTCTGGCTTGGGAAAATGAAAGTCTGGGCCTATGATCATGTAGAATGGAACAACGCAGAAATTTTTTTTGTAAGGGGATTTTTGTCATGTAAGTGAACGGATTTTGAGTGTCTATGATAAGTCATTTAGTTTTTCATATCTGTCAGGACTGGCTGCGTAGAGGACGCATTCCGCCTGTGAGAGCAGAACGGTAACAAATGGGAGGAGCAAATTTCATCCCCAACCAGCAACTCCTACTTTAGGCAAAGTGAGTTCCAACAAGAGACGGGGGTGAAATGAACCCAAGAGCGTCCAGATACACAAGGCGATTAAAAATAAAGGGGCGCCTGGGTGGCTCAGTGGGTTAAGCCTCTGCCTTTGGCTCAACTCATGATCTCAGGGTCCCGGGATGGAGCCCCCCATCCGGCTCTCTGCTCAGCAGGGACCCTGCTTCCCCCTCTCTCTTTGCCTGCCTTTATGCCTACTTGTGATCTCTGTCAAATAAATAAAATCTTTAAAAAAATAAATAAAAACAGTAATCATACAGCTAGTCCCTTCCCTAACCGCTCCTGTTTAGAAAAGAGGTAGGCGTAGCTCAAGAGAGCTCTCTTGGCTTCGGTACCCGCTTTAGGTTAGTTCTCCAGACTCGGAATGCTCTTGCGCCTGGGCTAGGCGGTGGGAGGGGGCGTGGCGGTGGGGGTGTGGAGGCGTGGCGCGGGAGGGGGCGTGGGCAGCGGTGTGAGGGTCCACAGAGCCGTGTCTCTGTGGCAAGCGTGCTGGCGTGGTTGCTTCTCCCGCCCATTTCCAGAGAAAAGCTGGCGAGTTTGAGGAGTTGGAAAGGATGTACGAGGGCTGTTTATCAAAGACCAAGCCTGATTTCAGGGCTTTAGGAGAGCTACCCACACTGAACCTGGAACTCCTCTCCACGTCAAAAAAAAAATGGTAACTGGGGCAACCCTTCAACAACTTGCTCCTCAGAGGGTGGATACTCTACCTTCCCTACAAAAGCAACAAGGGTAACAAAACGTGTGATAATGTTCGTGTTTCTGTCTTGTTTCATGTACTACGTTTTAAACCTTTAAAAGACAATTACCTGTTTTGGTACACTCCTCACACGTTTGGTGTGGGTACTACATACGGTCACTTGGAAGATGGTGGCCTACTTCAGCCTTGACTTCACTTCCAGCGACTGCTGTTTAGCCTCTCTCTGGGTTGAGTCTCAAACTTTAAGTATAAACTTTGGAGTTCATTATTTACAGAGTCCATTTTTTCCTGCTGGGCTTCTACTGGCCAGTGGGCCCATATTCCAACTCTCCAAGGCCCCACTGAGTATCTTGCTTTGTCCAAAACAGTTAGCTTTATCATAAAACCTGACTGCAGTTCCAAGGCAAGCAACTGAACATTCCCTTTCTTTCCAAGTCAGAATAGTTAAAACTCTGAAACCGTAGAATACAAGCAGCAGAACCATCTTCTATCCCCTTTACACTACAACCTTTGGCTTCTTTTTCACACTTGAATGCAGTATGCCTTTGATTAACCATGCTTAACTATTGGAAACCTACACTGAAATGGACTTTTTCTTTCTGTACTTCACGTAAGACATAAAAATGAAAGGTTTTTTTATGGAGCGAGAGTGAAATAGGAAACATAAGTCATTTGGCTGTCAATTACTAATCCAACATTCTAGCAGACATCGCTAATCTATTAAGGCACAAACCTTATGTTACTTCTAAACTATGCGCCAGACAACCACCGCTAATTGATGGGATTTGGCTACAGTTGTCCCGTTTCTGGAGCATTCCAGAATTGAGAATCACATTGAGCCCAAATCTCTTCTACTTTCAATATTTATATTTATTTTTAATACAATTATCTTAATCAGACCCTTGAAGAGTAGAAGTGATTCAGGTATTATTCAGTATCCTGATTTACTTTGTCTTACCATGCTTAGTAATGACAATCAAAAATTACACAGTATTTTTTATTCACTCATTTACTATTTATCAAAAATACATGCCAGATTTTTTGCTTGGTCCTGGGGAAAGAAACCTAACCCTTAAGTCTTGAGATAGAAGAAGATGAATAGAAAATAGGAGAATAATAGGACAGAGGTGTGCAAAGGATTTAGCATATTATTATTACCCACTCCCAGACTCCCATCTCTCTCTCTCTCTCTCTCTCTCACACACACACACACACACACAGTTTGCCCTCACAAGTTGGAAGAGGATCTTGACCATCTGTAGATGGAAGTTCAAACTTCTTTTCTGAAATTAAATTAAACTTCTTAGGCTGACATTCAGGATCTTCAATAATCTGTATCATTGCTTACTTTCAAATAACATATGCTCTTGCCTAATTGAACAGCTCTTTTTTTTTTTTTTACAGTTCAGTCAAGTACTGTTCCCTTGATTTCCTGTCTTACTGCCATTTCCCTTCATCTGTAATGCTTACCTTCCCACATTTTTTTTCCTTCTTTCTAGTCACCACATATCTAAGTCTTACCTACTGTTCATAAAATACTATTCATCCCATAACATTTTTCTTTATTATCCTTATGTTATTTTCCTAGGGTTGTTGTAACGAATAACCACAAACTTGGTGGTTTAAAACCATAGAAATTTAGTCTTTTACAGTTCTGGTCCATGCTCCCTCTGGAGGCTCCAAGGGACAATCAGTTTCTTTCCTCTTTCAGCTTCTATCAGCATTTGATGACTACTGACATTTCTTGGCTTGTGGTTGTATCACTCCATCTCTGCCTCTGGAGTCACATTGCCTTCTCCATTTCTATGTGTGTCTCTCTCTTTTTCTGTCTTATAAAAATGCATGTCTTTGCATTTGGTAGCACAAGGATTGGACTCTAGTGGACACTGTGATATATACCACCCAGCTGTCCCCCTCCAGGAATGATGGACTTACTTCCCCCCACCCCCAGCTCCTGGAAGTACTGCCAGCAGAAAATGCTGAGTAGTCAGCTTCCACTGGGATTGTCTAGGTTGATGGAACTACCTCACTGAAGGTCATACTCCTTTCTGGGTTTGCCTGGATCCAATGGCTGATTGACATAGACGTCTAAAGGCTCAAATTCTTTGCCAGCTCAGCATAACTCAGCATAATCCAAAGGATCATGGAATCTTTCAAATTTCTTGTAGAGTCAACTGCAACCTCCCTTGGTACTGCTCTCTAGTTAAACCTCTTCCTTTGTTTACTCCTTGTCTTTCCCCGTTCTCCTCCAGGGGTTGATCGTAATTAATACCCCTAATACAGTACAGGTTTGGTTCCTGAGGAACTCAACCTTTAACATTGCTTTCTTGGGCCCTCAGTGCAGTGTTAATAGGGCACTGCTATAAAAATGGGACAGGCTGGGGCGCCTGGGTGGCTCAGTTGGTTGAGCGACTGCCTTCGGCTCAGGTCATGATCCCGGACTTCCGGGATCGAGTCCCGCATCAGGCTCCCAGCTCCGTGGGGAGTCTGCTTCTCCCTCTGACCTTCTCCTCTCTCATGCTCTCTCTCACTCATTCTCTCACAAATAAATAAATAAAATCTTAAAAAAAAAAATTGGGACAGGCAGAATAAGACCAGCCAACTGAGGCTTAATTCTGCCACTAGCTAGCTTTTTGATCTTAGGTACTCTCTTTAACTTTTCTTATTCATACAAGTTTTTATTTTGAATGTTTATTATACAACATATTTTGGTAAACAAAACTCAGTTCCTTTCCTCAAGGAGCTTATAGGTCTAATGATGCTTAGGTTGTTTATTTATATTATGAAAGGACTCAACTTGAATTGTGTTTCTAAACCTTTTGTTAATTTAAGTCTCCCATCTCAAGCTCCATAATCTCCATTCCACTCAAGGTGAGAATCACTCTCTTCTGTATATCCCTAGGAACCAAGAATATTTGGTTAAGATTTATTTTATGAAAATAAGATTCTTTTATTTTGCAAATAGAAAATTATGTAACGTGATAATAGATATGCCTTGTATTCCCACGCCTTAGTGATTTTGATAGCACCTAAGGAACTACTGAACAATCACTTTGAGTTCAGTCAGGACAGAAACCATATTTGTTATTTAAACATAGATGTTAATATTAAGACTCATGAATTTGGCATAAAGCTAAATAGAAAACTGAAAATGGGAAAGGAGAATACTGAGGCACCACAACTGCCACTACTAAGGCTAGAGCAACTAAAATAAAACTGAAATGACTTGGAAGCTTAGGGGAAAGGCACCATCGACCTGAGACCCAGACCTCTGAGGAGGGGCATTGCCAGGTTGGTGATGATAGTTCAGGAGCAGGAAGACTTGATAAGACTAGTTTGGCAAGTTTGGAACAACTGCAAACTAGATTCAGGTGTTGCTATGGAAAGATGCTGCTGGGTTGAATAAGTGTTGGGACAATGCTAACAAAAATGAAATACCTAGGAAGCCTGGAGGAAGCAAACAGGAAGCAGGGATTATTCCTCCTTTAGGATTAATTAATTCTTCCTCCTTTAGGATTGCTTTTCGGGAGTGCAGTGTGGAGCTAGCTGGCAAAGCAGAAATGTGGCTTACAAGGTTCCAGCTCTTGTGCCAGAAAGTGGGGTTAGAGGTCTGGGTTTTGAAACCTAGAGACAATAGCTTAATAACTGGCACAATCTCTAAAAGATTTTTGAGATTTAATATTCTACTTGTCTGCCTTATAGACCTGCACTGAGTAATTATCAAGTGAGATTTTTATGGTTTGTCTTTTTTTGGTGTGTTTTCTTTTTATGTACCTTGATTTAGAGAATAAATAACTTGTTTCAGATTTTTGTTCTTCTACTTTATTGCTTTACTTGAATTAATGGATGTATCAGTTTTAGTCTGTTGTTGTTGTTGTTCTTGTTATTTTATTGTTTACAAGAATCAAAAGTCATCTCATTATTCTGTTACATACTTTTAATAAATAAGGGCTCTTGGGTTCCCTAAAAATAGTGTAATTGTTTTGAATACAAGTTAAGCACTTGACCTATTATTCCACGTTACTCTTCCAAATTTTAAGTTTCCACACCCTAAATTTTAAGTTTCCACACCCTCAATTTTATTTAGTTTTATGATTTTTTCTTTGAATTGTGAGTCTGGGTTTTAAAAACATTTTTCTGACAGTGGAGCACTTAACTGGTCTTCTGTTAGAATAGCTTTTTTTAGGCTAAGCTGCTACTTGAATTCCAAACTTCGTTAAACATTCTTACTATTCCCCTTTTAACATAGTTTAATATGCTATGCTTCAATTTGGAAACATTATTTGCTCACAAGGAATTCTCATTAAAGTAGACTTTATATAAAATGTGGTATTAAACTTATAGTGGGAAATGACCAAATAAATAGAAAATATTAAAAATGAGGTTCAAAAGTGGAATGGTGGTTTAATTAGCTGGTTACTTAAAAATGTCTGTTGACATTAATAAATGTATGAAAATGTAGTTATTTAGTCACTTCTGTTTATCAGTTGAAACTTTATTTTAAATAATAATGAAAACACTTTTATTTTCTATATAAAATATATGGGATGTTCCAAAAATACACATTCTCTAAGATCCAAATTGTGAAAATGGTTCTAGTTAAGCTTAATGAAAGGTAGTACTCATGCCAGACCCCCAAATGCTGCAAATTCTTTTCCAAAGGTAAATTTATATAAATACTTGCTGAAAGCCCACCCTGAACAGAGCAGTTCAAATATGGGCTCTTTCATTCTCATTTTGGGAAATCAGTGTTCTTAAGACATGTTCAGATGGTTCTACCTTTATTACTGCAGGTGTCCTCTTTCAAACAGGACTTCTAAGGATAAGATTGTTTAGTTCTCTTAGAATTCTCAACTTCGTTAAGCTGCCACCTATAGTCAGAAGACATCTGGAAATGTTGGAATTAGGTTTTAAAAAGTGACTGGAGTTATCATAGTCCCTAATACTCTGATACTCCAAACTCATTTATTAACCTACTAAGGAGTTTTCATCAAGGAAGTCAGAACTTGGCTTTAACTGATCTGGTTGCCACCTGATTATTAGTTCATGCTGAACTGATTTATTTTTCTGAACATATCTAACATATGTTAAGCCTGCATGGAATAAAGCTCACACAGTGTAATTTAGCCAAAAATAACCCATTGGCTGGTAATTTTTAGAACTTTCACTATTTCTATAAAAGAAGTGATGTCTTCTAGTATGTAATATGTGGCCTCTTTACAGTCACTGGAGGAATTATTTAGTTTGTGAATAAACTGAACCCCTCTCTTGGGTTTTTTCTTTTGTTCCTGCTCTAGGCATTTTCCTACCTGTTTAACTCAGGATAGGTGGATAAAAGTAGATGAAACAAAAACTATGCTATTTTTATTGTTGTTTTTATTTTATTAGCTCAGATAAAATATTTGAGAGTTTGACGGGATTACATTGAGGGTCCTGGCTTATCTAAGGATTTTTTCCCCACTATTTTCCACTATTTCTCTAGATCACTGAAAGTAGATCCCAAAGATCTCAACATTAGTTTCTTAAATGTCAAGATAGATTATAATTTATGCATGTTTGAGGTATTTTAGGACTAAATTTTTAAAGAAATACATTTTTATTTTTAAAAGTATATTCTGAATATAGCATTTCATGTTAAACTTCCTCAGTAATTTCTTTTTCAATATTCATTTTTAATTTTGAATTTACTTATAAGACTTGTTAACAGAGTCCGCTAATTATCCCCAATGCCCATTCTTCCCTTTTTCGTTTTAGCAAGAGAAGCTTCTGATTTCCAGCTGGGCACATGGGCCCTAAGCTGGAGATGATATTTCCCAGCCTTGTTAGAACTAGATGTGGTTACATGTCTTAATTTTTACCTATGTTGTGTCAGTAGAAATTATAAATGCACCTTTTAAGTCTTGCCTTTAAAAAACTGAGTACGTAGATCCATCTTTTTTTTTTTTTTAAAGATTTTATTTATTTATTTGACAGACAGAGATCACAAGTAGGCAGAGAGGCAGGCAGGGAGAGAGAGAGGAGGAAGCAGGCCCACCCGCTAAGCAGAGAGCCCAATTCGGGGCTCGATCCCAGGACCTTGGGATCATGACCTGAGCCAAAGGCAGAGGCTTTAACTCACTGAGCCACACAGGCACCCCTGTAGATCCATCTTTTATTCCATTCTTCTATAGACTGGACCTTAACTGTTATGGTAGTGAGTTATCTTCAACCATGCCGATAAAGGCAATACTCTGAGGGGATATCTAAAAAATAATGTGGAAGTGCCCTGATCCCTGGGTGACATCAAGGGGCAGTCTTCCTTCCGATTCCACTCCACTTGCGTGGCTCTGAATGTTACATGGAAGAGCATCACACTTCTACTTTCTTTGAGCTACTGTATTTGGGGGTCTTCTGTTACAAAAGATTTGTTCTTACCTAATAATACAAACAAGATTTTAAGTAAATATTTTTCTGATGACTTGGAGTTTCAAAGAAGACTCTAGAGGTCAAGGCTTTATAGACTTGGTAAAGGTGAATTGTCTATCCATTTCTTAGCCACCTATTTTGAAATGTCCTTATGGTATGAATGGCTGGGCTAATGGTGAAGAACCAAATGTTGAAGATATATGTGAAGAGTTTGAATAAAATTGTTTCATCAAGCTCTAAGTGGAACAAAGCAATATTTCTAGATTTATATATAATCTTATATGTGATTTAAGTATATAACTAAATTTAGTGAATTTAATTTTATTAATAGGTGTTTGGTGATTCCATATATATATATATATACATAAAAGTTTATATATTCTTTTTTTTTAAAAAAGCTTTTTAATTGGATTTGCCATTGAAAAAATAGGACATCATTTTATATATATATATAGTAAAAAATAGGACATCATTTTATATATATGTGTGTGTGTGTGTGTGTGTGTGTGTGTGTGTGTGTGTGTATATATATATATAGTAGCCAAAAGGTGAACACCATCCAAATGTTCATCAACTGATGATTGGATAAACAAAATGTATTATATCCATCCTATGGAATAATATTTTGCCAAAAAAAGGGATGAAGTTCTGATTGTATTATAACATGGATGAACCTTGAAAACATTGTAAGCTTGAAAAATGAAAACATTGTAATAAATGAATGAAGAAAACATAATAGAGAACATACTACATGAATCTTTTTGTCAGAGATGTCCAAAATATGTAAATCCATGGAAACAAAATATAGATTAGTGGTTGCCAGAGGAGGGGGAATGTGGAATGACTTCTAATTGAAATGGGGTTTTGTGGTATAATAAAAAATAAGTATTTGGTGTTTGTCCTGTGTTCCTAGCAGAGGGCTCCTAAAGGACTTGGAATGTACTCTTATTAGAAGAAAATTCAGAGCTTTACTTGATATGAATATTATATTGGGTGAGAAACAAACTATAAACAGGGAGACGTCAAACTTAAAAGTGGTATGAAGCTCAGAGGCAGGACATTACAGGGTGGCTTATAAAGTGAAAATGAGGATGTTGTAACCTTTACAATAATTGCTTATTACAAAGGAGATTTCCGGATGGCAGGGATTGGTTAAAAGTGATTATCTTATACTATTTCAGGAAGATGGCTTAAGTTTTATTTATGATTATCTGAGGCATTTATAAGAAATAATCTAAATTAAGTTTTGCTTACATTCATGAAGTAAGCTAGTTTAAGTTTTGCTTGCATGATTTTGTGTGCTGCCTGAGGGATTCTTCAAACCTGGTCTCCATTTTATTTTATTTTGACACTGTCTTTTGTATGGTAATAAAATAATACCTAGAGGAATCCTAGATTGCTTTAGGATAGGAGTTAGTTGCCAAAGGGTTAGAACTTTCAGCCACACCCACTGACTTTCCAGGGAAGGGAGGGGGGCTAGAGACTGAATTCAGTCAACAATGGCCAGTGAGTCAATCAGCACTGCCTACAATATGAAATCTCCATTAAAAATTGCTAAATAGATAAGAGTTCTGAGAGAGTTTCTGGGCTGATAAACACATCGATGTACTGGGAATGTGGTGTCCCTGAGAGTGCATGGAAGCTTTGTGCCAGTCCTCTTCCCCATACCCTGTTCTATGTATTCCATTTGGCTGGACTGAGTTGTATCCCTTATAATAAATCAGAAAATATAAGTAAAGTGGTTTTTTGAGTTCTGTGAATTCTTGAACTTGATAGGTGTGGGAACTTCTGAATTTGTAGTTGGCTAGGCAGAAGTGTGGATAGGCTGAGCACCCCATTTGTATCCAGCATCTGAAGTAGACACAGTCTTGTAGGACTGAGCTCATAACCTGTGGGGTCTGTTGGACACCTACTTGGTGTTGGTGTGGAGAAAACTCTACATAGTTGGTGTCAGAAGTGTCAGAAGAGGGGCGCCTGGGTGGCTCAGTGGGTTAAGTCTCTGCCTTCAGCTCAGTTCATGATCCCAGTGTGCTGGGATGGAGCCCCACTTCAGGCTCTCTGCTTAGCGGGGGGCCTGTTTCCTCCTCTCTCCCTGCCTCTCTGCCTACTTGTGACCTCTCTCTGTCAAATAAATAAAATCTTAAAAAAAAAAAAAGTATCAGAAGAACCACATTTCTTTTTGGGATGGTGAAAATGTTTTAGAATTAGAGGTGACCATTGTACAACTTCGAAAATATGCTAAAAGGCACTGAACTGTACACTTAAAATTATTCTGCTTTGTCATTCACAGCACAGTCCATGGTGTGTGGGGCACTTACCAACTCACCTGATCCCTTCATGTCCTCTTGCTCTAAGGACCTGAGGACCAGTTGATACCTAGCCTGGCTGTTCCCAGAACCTGGGTTCTGTGGCCAAGCCAAGTACTTCTAGCTCTTGTGTGTGAGATGAGACAATGGTGTAATTTCCACCTGGCCTTGTGGGAGTGGTGCTGTGTACCCATCCTTTCCTCTTCCTTGACATCCGAAAAAAGAAATAAAAATTTCTCTGCTTTGAGGATGCAGGAGCCAAACTGAAAGAACCATAGTCAAAGATGGAATAATTTGAGCAACAAAATAAATAGCAATAGTAATGAATTATAACTTAAAGTATAAAATAGATATTTGTGAGTCAATACTGATACAAATAAGTAATTGAATAAATAAATGAATGGAGGACAAAAGACAAATATTTTTTACAAAAGAATTCTAAATAATAAATGTAAAAATAATGAGGGAAATAGAAAATCATAGCACAGCCCAGTAATGATTCATGTACTGATGAATGCTAAAATTAGGGGGCAACACTATAAAGAGTAAACAGGATATTTGCATAGCCTGAAAGTATCTCTTCTCAAATACTTATTAATTATTCTGGTGACTTAATATATGTGTAAAAATGCTTTGATACTCTTCTCTCTGAGGTTGAGTTATGTTCTCCCCCTTCAGGGTAATCAGGATTTTAGGGACTTACTTCCAATAAGTAGAATGGAAAGGGAAAAATAGTAATTTTATCATTAAAAAACTGGCTGACATTACTTTAATCAAATGATTAAGTTTACCGTCATTAGATAAGTAAAGTTGATATCATATACCTTCTGATATTATGTGATGATAACCTCTGTAGTAGTCGCAAAAATTCCTAATCCTGGTATAGTCATGAGAAAAAAAAATCAAGCAAACCCAAATTGAGGAACATTCTACAAAATACGATACTAGTACCTTACAAATGTATCAAAGTCATGGAAAACAAAGACAGACTAAGAAATTGACAGCTATTGGAGGAGACTAAGTAGAGATCAAGACTATCTTGACATCCTGGTTTGGATCCTGGAACAAAAAAAGAGCATTACTCAAAAAACTGATGAAATCTGAATTTTAGTTATTGGTGTTTCACCCATTTTCACTTCCTAGTTTTGCTAAATTTATCATGTTTATGTAAGATGTTAAGACTGGGAGTTTAAAGGCAGCTGTAACCTTCTTTATAATATTTCTGTAAATATAAACTTTTTTCAAAATTATGTTTTAAATATTACTGTAATTTGCGTGCTCTGAATTTCCTCTTTTCCTTTATTGGGCAAATCCCTCAGAAAGAATCCTCTTAAAAATAATATGTGACCCAGGGCATCTGGATGGCTCAGTCAGTTAACTCTCTGCCCTTGGCTCAGATCATGGTCCTGAGGTCCTGGGATTGAGCTCCTATTGAGCCTCGTATCCAGCAATGGATTCCCTCCTCAGTGGGGAGCCTGTTTCTCCCTCTCCCTCTGCTCCCCCATTCCTGCTCTCTCACAATCGCTGTCTATCTAAAATAAATAAAATCTTTAAAAAAAATTATGTGACTAAAAAAAAAAAAAACCAGGCCGATCCTGAATTATGTGGGCTATTTATTTTTTATTGTTATGTAAAAGAAATAGTCTTTACAGTCCTCATCAAACTAATTATTTAATTTTAAAACCTGTAACAATGTATTTTTGTTCCCATGATTCCCCATGTTTGAAAAATTTGAATGTTACAGAGTTCTTGTTCTATTGAATAATTTGAACATATATTTAAATTCAGGAGTCATATTTCAGTTTATTTTTATTTATTTAAAAGATTTTATTTATTTAATTGAGAGGGAACAAAAGTGATCACGGAGGGAGAGGGAGAAGCAGACTCACTGCTGAGTGAAGAGCCTGAAGCAGGGCTTGATCCCAGGACCCTGAAATCATGACCTGAGCCGAAGGCAGATGCTTAACCAACTAAGCAACACAGCCACCCCTCAATTTATTTTAATTTAAAGTATAATGTAGATTATTTTTCCTTTCAATAATGATAAAAATCAGATTAAACTAATGTTATACCATGAGAGTTAATATTTTTTTCCATTTTGTAGTCTACCAGTTTCCAAAAGTTACTTGAATTAGGTTACAGTAAAAACCCACACATAGTTATTTAAAAGCTGTGTTTGAGAAAGTATTTAAGAACATGGTAAGGTAATTGTTACATTAAAAATAGTTACACAGTTTCTATAATATTTTCATAGTTTTGTTAGAATAAATATGTAAATTGGAAGAACATATACCAAAATGTTAATGGGAGTAATCATCTTTGAGTTGTGGTATTTAAAATTTTCCTTTTCCCTTTCTGCATTTTCAGAAATATGTACAATGTATGTCACTACTTTTGCAATCAGAAAAAATAATAAATCTTAAAAACATATATGTATACATATAGTAGGATGGTGAGGACACATTGGAACACAGAGAAAAAGTAAATACATTTTGTTCTCCTGAATAAATGAACCTAAAATTTACAAGGTTTGTTCACTTCCTGTGGCTTATAAAACAGCTACAAATTGTTCATGCTCAGTGTTTAAATGTACATATACATGTTCAAACACAATACAATCTCACAAATGTCTTCATTAACACAATAGACTCATGTCCTATATTTAGGGCAATTAGTTCTCAAGTTCTCAAAGAAATTATATTTTGAATATTTAATATATGACTGGCCACTATATTGTACACTAATACCCATTTAGGCAGTGTTTTAGAGATAATATAGAATTTTAAAAATAACCAAAGCTTAAATCTATGAAGATCAAAGCTTTTGTTTTAGTTTTTTAAAATGAGAATATTTGTATAATGCTTGATTGGCTTCCCTTACTTAAATCCTATTTAAATCTCAAATATTGAACTAAACAGTGATGCACTGACGTGTTGTTGAGTATGTTGTGTTATCATTCATTAAAACTGAATGCCTTCAGATTGTTAGAAAAAACAAAAAGAAAACAAGATCTGGTCTACTCTTTCTAAATGATCTACCAGCTTTTACTGCTCACTGGCTATTGTGTCCACATATAATACCATGATATGGTTTACTAAGTTGTTGGAATCTACATATAATTCTGCTTTTCCTGTTGTGTAACATTCATGGATTTCATGATAAGCCTTTCAGAGTTTTTTAAACCAACTTTTAGTACAAGACTAGAGATTGTCAGAGGTCTGACCTGAGTTAAGTGGAAGCATTATTGCATTTTTATAGCTACCTTGTTTTAAAGAAACATGACTGAATAACTTGAGAGTAGTGCTTGCTTGTGATCTAAAAGCAAATTTTCATATTTTTGCAAGTCTTTATTGCAAATAGTTGAAATACATGTAGTGAAGCCTTTTATTAGGCTTCACACTTGGCTCTCAGTGGTAAGGCACTTACTTCTTTTGTGGAGATAATGACTCTTATCCTGTAAGATTTTGAGTGAATTAAATGTAAATGTAATGTATTTAACACAGTGCCTGGGGCATAATAAATGTACAATGATTTTTATTTGAGAAAGAGAAACTGAAAGGAGGTCAGTGTGGATAGGATGAGGCAGAATGTTGTGCCATTGGAGGAGGAAAATTAGGCAAGGGCCAAGTCAGACTGTGTTAGGATTTTGTATTCTGTATTCTGGGGTAAGGTAAGAAACACCAAAGTGTTTTAAACAAGGAGTGACATAATCATATTTGTATTTTGAAAAGAACATGTAGGCTGCTATTTGGAGACTGGAAAACAGCGGACCCAGGGTCCATGGTCTTTTCCTTAGACTGTGTGTTTATGAATTAGACATCTTTGATTTAAACCAATGTCTTTAGATCCTTCCCATGAGTGCACACACCTGGAATCTTAGTGTCTTAACTTTAAATTTGGCGTCATAGCACACTTGCAAGCCATGCAGTAACTTTGTTGTTAAGATTTTAAGTAATGTCTACACCCAACCTGCAGCTCAAACCCGCAACCCCAAGATTAAGAATTGCATGCTCCACTGACTGAGCCAGCAAGACGCCCCTCTTACTGGTATTTCTTGAACAAATTTGTCGGCGTAGGGCCATCCACATTTGGTAATGGATAGGCAGGAAGCCAACAAAGCAGACCACCAGCCTTTTGTATGGCTCTGCAGTATGATGTGTGCTACTTTTGGTTTCCTTGTTCTGACCCCCTGGAGTCTCAGGTGATGCCTGTCTTTTACATGGAAGCTTTGTTTCCTCTCCAGGTTTTATTATAGCCCCCAGAGAAAAAATGACAACTTGGTAACATAGGTGCTATCATTTGTGTATTCCCTACCCATCTTGGATTTTTTCCCCTCCTTGGATTGTCAGGATGACCTAATTAATCTCATTCTATTGCTATCCACTTTCTAGGTTGATCACATCCAGGTCGTCTTGAATATCTTTCTTGAGGGGTAAACATATACAGAGAAGCTGAAATATTCATTGGTGAAATAATGTGGCATGTGAGATTTGCATTTAAATACTCTAATAAAACTATTCAACAAAAGAGTGGTAGAAACAAAAGATGAAAATGACACGCTAAAAAATGACAGAATGTTGATACTTGTTAAAGTTGGGTGATGGCTATATTACACTATTCTTTTTGTATATGTATGGATTTTCCAGTCAGAAGCAAAACAACAACAAAAACCCAGCCAAGCAAACAAACATGTGGAGGATTCAAACATACAAACTTGCAAACAAGTAGAGATTCTGAACCCATGGGACAAGTATTGGAAGCAATTGCATTAAGGTGGAAAAGAAGGTGTTCTGTATTTTGCCAATGTATGAGATAGGCCAATCACGTTGCCTTCTCATATATTGCCTTTTTCTGAGGGATTCTTTATGGAAATCACTATCTACTTTGTTCAAGTAGATCCCACTATCCAGTCAGTTACAGATGACTGACCCAAGGATGGGGTCTTAAACAAAGGCATCTATCTTAAATAGCAGGGTGTCTCAACTTGGGCACTATTGACATTTTGGGTTATATAGTTTTTTAATGTGGGTGCTGTCCTCTACAGTGAGATGGTTGGCAGCATTGAGTACCCACTAGATGCCAGTAGCCCTTCCTCCCCTATTTCCAGTAGTGATATCCAAAAATGTCTTCAGACATTGCCAGATGTCCAGGGGGCGGGGGCAGAATCACCCCTTGTTGTGAACCAATGAAATACGGGAATGTGAATTTTTAGTTAGGTTCCATCCTTATGGGTGCTGGCTGACTTGATTTGGGTATTTAGGTGCCATAATTTTCCCATGCTATATTAAAGGCTGATTGTAAGTATTATAAATAAAGAATAATTTAAAAATTGAAGACTTCAGGTCTCACCATGTTTGCTACAATAATATGTTTTAAGCCCAGACCCCCTGACTTTTCATCTTTATCATATGCAGTCTTAATTTTTTTCTTGTATAAAATGTTCTTAAGATCATTTTCCCAGCTTCTGCATATTTTACAAAATCTTTAATGTATTATTCTTTTCATTATTTACAAATACTATTTTCTCTTCTCTTTTTTTTTTTTTTTGGTTTTCAGATACAATTATGGAGGGCTAATTTTTATTTTTAAAATTAATGTGAATTTTACAGTGTCTTTGGAAATGTAGCCTTCACATGGATGGGAGAGTTTGGAAATTTATTTGATAAATTTTGTGGTTCTGGGCACAGTGTAAATGAAACATTTTCAGGTGCTACAGTATATAAATAAATGAATGTTTTTCCTGGCTCAGTTTTGTACCATAACTAGCCAACAATTCTTGTATTAACTTCTTCAACTGAATGGAAGCGTACTAGTATATACTTCTGATTTAATAAAATCCCCAAAATAGGTTTTTGTGCTAATAAATTTATAACATGCAGGTGTTTGACACAGAAACGTAAATTACATGTACATAAAATTGGTTCAGGGAAATACTGAAATGTGCTAGGGAGGATATTAAAATATATATTTGAATGTTTATAATTCAGCTTAAACATTTTTCAGAACTGTTAGAGTTCATAGCTCTATTATATGATTCATTTTTTTTCTGTTAAAGGGTACTAATCTTGTATGATTTTTACCATTTCTCTGTTTTTCTTAAAGTGATTTTATTTAGTTTAGTTGTTTAATTGCTTCTTTTTTGGGGGCACACACAGAGATCTGATTAGTGAAAAATCCATATAATTATTCTGAAGAATCTTATTTATCAGCTCTTTTTATTATGCTTTCCTATAGAAACAAGTGTAGTTTATGCTTATCTTTCTCCACAAGAACCACAAACCTGCCGGTCTATTTAGCATGATAGTCATATTTGTCTGTTATGCCAAAAAGTGTAAGTCACATTTTTAAGTGATTTTAGAGAGATGCCACTATTAAATTAATTATTTTTAAAGACTATTTATTTATTTATTTATTTATTTATTTTAGAGAGAGAGCTGAGGGGGAGTGGAGGGGCTGAGGGTGAGGAACAAGCAGATTCCATGCTGAGTGAGGCTCAATCCCAGGACCCTGAGATCATGACCTAAACTAAAGTCAAGAGTTGGATATTCAACCAACTTAGACACCCGGTCCCCCTTAAATGCATTATTTTTAAAAGATAATTCAATTCAGTGAAGCGTCATCTCTGAAATTTAAGCATCCTAATTTATTTTTCCTCTTAAAAGACATTTATTAAAAATATGGTTATTGAGTGCTCACCCAATAATGGTGTTCTTTTGATCATTGTTTCACACTCATGACCTGAAATGGATTTTTCAAGTAAGAAAGAGTAAGAAAAAATTGACATGAGAAAAAAGAGGATTAATAATTAGATAATTAAGAAACTATAAAATTAATGACATAAATTAAAATTACTGAATATGCATTTATTTTAGAATAATATCCATATAGCCAAGTTCCTCTCTTCCTTCAGATTTTTACCTAAATGTCCTCTTTCAGACACCTACTCTGACCACCCAGTTTGAAATGATAATTCTTTTTTTTTTTTTTAAGATTTTATTTATTTATTTGACAGAAGTCACAAGTAGGCAGAGAGGCAGGCAGAGAGAGAGAGGAGGAAGCAAGCTCCCTGCTAAGCAGAGAGCCTGATGCGGGGCTCGATCCCAGGACCCTGAGGTCATGACCTGAGCCGAAGGCAGCGGCTTAACCCACTGATCCACCCAGGTGCACTGAAATGATAATTCTTATCCCCACCCACCCTGTACTGCCAATCTTCCCATAGTTTACTCTCTATTTTAATAGCATTAATCTCGGGCGCCTGAGTGGCTCAGTGGGTTAAGCCTCTGCCTTCAGCTCAGGTCATGATCTCAGGGTCCTGGGATTGAGCCCCACATCAGGCTCTCTGCTTGGCAGGGAGCCTGCTTTCCCCCCTCTCTCTCTGCTTGCCTCTCTGCCTACTTGTGATCTCTGTCTGTCAAATAAATAAATAAAATCTTTAAAAAAAATAGCATTAATCTCTTGCTGAAATACCGTATGTATAATGTTTATTATTAATTGTCTGTCTCCTGGCCCCATTCATCCAACTCCCACAAAATTTACTCTCTTAAGAGAGTTTTGTCTGTTCAATGTGCTTGTCATGCAGATGCCTGCTGCATAGTAGTTCAGCGTATTAGGAGGATCTTTAATTATACGCAATTTTAGCAGCTGGGTCTCTGTTAACTGCCAGTTCTGCAATTATTTTGTTGTTTTATTTTCCATTCAAATAAGAACCCTGAAAGATCTTGAAGTATGACCTGAATGAGCAAAAAACACCCAAAACTCAGTTTGGAATGGATTTTAGGGTTTAGTATTTTAATAAAATTATTGTTTCTTCAAAATGATAGTAGTTAAAAAAACAATGATAGTAGTTACCACTTTTGACCAAATGCCTATGCCATACACTTTACATGTACTTTCTGTTTGTCTTTTTGCCATCTCTAATGAGGTGGACAGTGTTACTCCCAGTGTTAATCACAGATGAGGAAACAAACTCAGAGAGGTTAAATAATTCTAAGTGGCAGGTTTAGAAATTAAACTCAATTAGAAATTAAACTCAGGGGGCGCCTGGGTGGCTCAGTGGGTTAAAGCCTCTGCCTTTGGCTCAGGTCATGATCTTAGGGTCCTGGGATCGAGCCCCGCATCAGGCTCTCTGCTCTGCAGGGAGCCTGCTTCCTCCTCTTGCTCTGCCTGCCTCTCTGCCAACTTGTGATCTCTCTGTCAAATAAATAAAATATTAAAAAAAAAAGAAATTAAACTCAGGTGAGCTTGAATTCAAAGTCCATGTGTCTTTCCTTTTTTTTAAACTAATTGAAAGGAGACTTTTCTATTAATAGTATTCTTTAATATATATTAAATATATAATATATAATATGTTATTATATATAATTAATAATATAATTTAATGTATAATATTAAATATATATATTCTTAATCAGAAATCCCACTCTATGACCATACCGAATGAGATATTTAGTAAAATTTACAGTGTAACTATCAGATAGCACACAATATTCTTATTTATTTTACTCATTTATTAAAATACTTGTATTCTACCATGGCCTAGGTGCTAGGTATGCCACAATTAAAAAAGCAGACATGGCACCTGCCTTTGAGGAGCCTGTCATCTCCTGGAGAAGACAGATATATCACTAAAGATTCAGAACTCTGTCTCATCCCTACCCCTCACTCCATATTATCATTAAAAGTAAAAAATATTCTGATAACTTCTAGATTTTATTCTGTTTTTCTAGAATATATGGTTAAGTTCTTGTTTTATCAAGAGATATCATCGGGGTTATATGGTCTGATGACCCCCAAAATCCTTTCTTCTCACATTCTTGAGTCTTCACACATCCTGAATCTATAAGGAAAGGTCCAAACAATAGCAGTAGTTTGTTTTTAATGCTTTCCTTTATTCTATTATGATGAGAGCAAAGTTGGTTGTATTATAATCTGTTTCTGAAAATACCAAATTCTGAAACACCAGACTGAACTAAGAACAGACATGCTGATAATTTTTAGGTCATTCACACAGTGGTCTATTCAATCTGTTTGTGATAATTTATTAATAATTTGATTTTAAATATGTTTAGTTTTCATTAATTTTTTAATTTACCTTCATAAAACTTTTTCAAGGTCAATATTGTAATTTATACTAGGTTTTAAAATTTTATTTATTTATTTGTTTGTTTGTTTGTTTATTTATTTGACAGAGACCACAAGTAGGCCGGCAGAGAAAAAGGGGAAAGCAGGTTCCCCACTGAGCAGAGAACCCAATGTGGGGCTCGATCCCAGGAACCTGAGATCATGACCTGAGCTGAAAGCAGAGGCTTTAACCCTCTCAGCCACCCAGGCATCCCTTTATACTGGGTTTTAACCAAGTCTTCTATAGAGATGAATTCTGAGTAATAGGGAAAATTAATCATGAAATGAAGAATTTAATTAAAAATTCTTGAATTTTCAATCCAGTGTAGTATCCCAAGTTGCAGTGTACTAAATGATATACTTAGTTTTAAGACAATTCAGTGTTTCTTTATTTCAGAATATCCCATGTGTTCATTTTTCCTATGAATCAAAGGTAAATAGCAGGAAGAAAAACCATGGCATTCATCATCAGCTTTTGAATAACTGATGTCTTTGGCAATTTTTCTCTTTCTCTTTGTTTTTGCATAAGTGTGATCCTTTCAGAGTTTAATTTGCTTTAGAGACTATGATTTTTAAAAATATATTTATATAAATTAATATAATATATCAATATTAATATATTTAAATATATTTTATTAATTTTTATTAACATATAATGTATTATTTGCCCCAGGGCTACAGGTCTGTGAATCGTCAGGCTTACACACTTCACAGCACTCACCATATCAAACCCCCCCCCAATGTCCAAAAACCAACCACCCTCTCTACACTCTCTCTCCCCTCAGCAATCCTCAGTTTGTTTTGTGAGATTAAGAGTCTCTTATGGTGGGGCACCTGGGTGGCTCGGTAGGTTAAGCCTCTGCTCAGCAAGAAGCCCGCTTCCCCCTCTCTCTCTGCCTGCTTTTCTGCCTGCCTCTCTGCCTACTTGTGATCTCTCTGTCAAATAAATATTTAAAAAAAAAAAAAAAGAGTCTCTTATGGTTTATTTCCTTCCCAATCCCATCTTGTTTCATTTTTTCCTTCCCTACCCCACAACCCCCCCACTCTGCCTCTCAAATTCCTCATATCAGGGAGATCATATAATTGTCTTTCTCTGATTGACTTATTTCGCTTAGCATAATACCCTCTAGTTCCATCCACGCCGTTGCAAATGGCAAGATTTCATTTCTTTTGATGGCTGCATAGTATTCCATTGTGTATATACACTACCTCTTTTTTATCCATTCATCTGTTGATGGACATCTAGGTTCTTTCCATAGTTTGACTTTTGTGGATATTGCTGCTATAAATATTCGGGTACCCCTTCAGATCACTACATTTGTATCTTTAGGGTAAACACCAAGTAGTGCGATTTCTGGGTGGTAGGGTAGCTCTATTTTCAACTTTAGAGGAACCTCTGTGCTGTTTTCCAGAGTGGCTGCACCAGCTTGCATTCCCACTGACAGTGTAGGAGGGTTCCCCTTTCTCTGCATCCTCTCCAACATCTGTTATTTCCTGACTTGTTAATTTTAGCCATTCTGACTGGTGTGAGGTGATATCTCACTGTGGTTTTGATTTGTATTTCCCTGATGCCGAGTGATGTGGAGCACTTTTTTATGTGTCTGTTGGCCATCTGGATGTCTTCTTTGCAGAAATGTCTGTTCATGTCTTCTGCCCATTTCTTGATTGGGTTATTTGTTCTTTGGGTGCTGCGTTTGCTAAGTTCTTTCTTGATTTTGGATACTAGCCCTTTATCTGATGTGTTGTTTGCAAATATCTTCTCCCATTCTGACAGTTGTCTTTTGGTTTTGTTGACTGTTTCTTTTGCTGTGCCAAAGGCTTTTGATCTTGATGAAGTCCCAATAGTGCATTTTTGTCCATTGCTTTTGGCAATGTTTCGAGGAAGAAGTTGCTGTGGCTGAGGTTGAAGAGGCTGCTGCCTGTGTTCCTCTCAAGGATTTTGTTGGATTCCTATCTCACATTGAGGTCTTCAAACATTTTGAGTCTATTTTTGTGTCTGGTGTAAGGAAATAGTCCAGTTTCATTTTTCTGATGTGGCTGTCCAATTTTCCCAACACCATTTGCTGAAGAGACTGTCTTTTTTCCATTGGACATTTTTTCCTGCTTTGTCAAAGATTAGTTGACCATAGAGTTGAGGGTCTATTTCTGGGCTCTCTGTTCTGTTCCATTGATCTATGTGTCTATTTTTGTGCCAGTACCATATTGTCTTGATGACAGTTTTGTAATAGAGCTTGAAGTCTAGAGTTGTGATGCCACCAACTTTGGCTTTCTTTTTCAACATTCCTCTGGCTATTTGGGGGTATTTTCTGGTTCCATATAAATTTTAGGATTATTTGTTCCATTTCTTTGAAAAAAATGGATGGGATTTTGATAGGGATTGAATTAAATGTATAGATTGCTTTAGGTAGCATAGACATTTTCACAGTATTTGTTCTTCCAATCCAGGAGCATGGAACATTTTTCCATTTCTTTGTGTCATCCTCAATTTCTTTCATGAGTACTTTATAGTTTTCTGAGTATAGATTCTTTGCCTCTTTGGTTAGGTTTATTCCTAGGTACTTACGGTTTTGGGTACAATTGTAAATGGGATTGATTTCTTAATTTCTCTTTCTTCTGTCTTGCTATTGGTGTATAGAAATGAAACTGATTTCTGTGCATTGATTTTATATCCTGACACTTTACTGAATTCCTGTACAAGTTCTAGCGTTTTAGAGTGGAGTCTTTTGAGTTTCCACATAAAGCATCATATCATCTGCAGAGTGAGAGTTCCACGACTTCTTTGCCGATTCAGATGCCTTTAATTTCTTTTTGTTGTCTGATTGCTGAGGCTAGGACTTCTAGTACTGTGTTGAATAGCAGTAGTGATAGTGGACATCCCTTCCATGTTCCTGACCTTAGGGGAAAGCTTTCAGTTTTTCTCCATTGAGAATGATATTCACTGTGGGTTTTTCATAGATGGCTTTGATGATATTGAGGTATGTACCCTCTATCCCTATACTTTGAAGAGTTTTGATCAAGAAAGGATGCTTTACTTTGTCAAATGCTTTTTCAGCATCTATTGAGAGTATCATATGGTTCTTGTTCTTTCTTTTATTGGTGTAATGTATCAGATTGATTGATTTGGATGTTGAACCAACCTTGCAGCCCAGGAATAAATCCCACTTGGTTGTGGTGAATAATCCTTTTAATGTACTGTTGGATCCTATTTGCTAGTATTTTGATGAGAATTTTCGCATCTGTGTTCATCAAGGATATTTGTCTTTAATTCTCCTTTTTGGTGGGGTCTTTTTCTGGTTTGGGGATCAATGTAATGCTGGCCTCATAAAATAAGTTTGGAAGCTTTCCTTCCACTTCTGTTTTTTGGAATAATTTCAGGAGAATAGGTATTAATTCTTCTTTAAATATTTGGTAGAATTCCCCTGGGAAGCCATCTGGTTTGGGCTCTTGTTTTTTGGAGATTTTTGATGACTGCTTCAAGCTCCTTACTGGTTATGGGTCTGTTTGGGTTTTCTATATCTTCCTGGTTCAGTTTTGGTAGTTTATATCTCTCTAGGAATGCATCCATTTCTTCCTGGTTGTCAAATTTGCTGGCGTATAGTTGCTCATAATATGTTCTTATAATTGTTTGTATTTCTTTGGTGTTGGTTGTGATCTCTCCTTTCATTCATGATTTTATTAATTTGGGTCCTTTCTCGTTTCTTTTTGATAAGTCTGGCAAGGGGTTTATCAGCCTTATTAATTCTTTCAAAGAACCAGCTCCTAGTTTCATTGATCTGTTCTACTGTTCTTTTGGTTTCTTTTTTTTTTTTTTTTTTTAAGATTTTATTTATTTTTTGACAGAGAGATCACAAGCAGGCAGAGAGGCAGGCAGAGAGAGAGGAGGAAGCAGGCTCCCTGCTGAGCAGAGAGCCCGATGCGGGGCTCGATCCCAGGACCCCAAGATCATGACCTGAGCCGAAGGCAGCGGCTCAACCCACTGAGCCACCCAGGCGCCCCTGTTCTTTTGGTTTCTATATCATTGATTAATGCTCTGATCTTTATTATTTTTCTTCTCCTGCTGGGTTTAGGCTTTCTTTGCTATTCTTTGTCCAGCTCCTTTAGGTGTAGGGTTAGGTTGTGTACTTGAGACCTTTCTAGAGAAAGGCTTGTACGGCTATATACTTTTCTCTGAGGACTGCCTTTGCTGTGTCCCACAGGTTTTTGAACAATTTTGTTTCATTATCATTTGTTTCCATGAATTTTTTCAGTTCTTCTTTAATTTCCTGGTTGACCCATTCATTCTTTAGAAGGATGCTCTTTAGCCTCCATGTATTTGAGTTCTTTCCAACTTTCCTCTTGTGATTGAGTTCTAGCTTTAGAGCATTGTGGTCTGAAAATATGCAGGGAATGATCCCAAACTTTTGGTACCAGTTGAGACCTGATTTGTGACCCAGGAGGTGATCTATTCTGGAGAATGTTCCACATGCACTAGAGAAGAGTGTGTAATCTGTTGCTTTGGGATGGAATGTTCTGAATATATCTGTGATGTCCATCTGGTCCAGTGTGTCATTTAAGGCCTTTATTTCCTCATTGATCTTTTGTTTGGATGATGTTTCTTTGATTTTGTTATTAATTGGTTTATGCAGTTGGCTGCTCCCATGTTAGGTGCATAGATATTTAAAATTGTTAGACTTCTTGTTGGACAGACCCTTTGAGTGTGATATAGTGTCCTTCTTCATCTCTTATTATAGTCTTTGGCTTAAAATCGAATTTATCTGATATAAGGATTGCCACCCCAGCTTTTTTTTAAATTTATTTTTTTATTTTTTTATCTGGCAAACAGACTTTTTATTTTTTAAAAAGTCCCTTTGTAAAAGGGTTGCCTTCTTCCAGTCTCCCCAGCAGGGTGCCTGCTCCCTAAAGGGCATTTTTAAAAAAAATTTTTAATTTTTTATTTCTTTTCAGCGTAACAGTATTCATTGTTTTTGCACCCCACCCAGTGCTCCATGCAATCCGTGCCCTTGCTAATACCCACCACCTGGTTCCCCCAACCTCCCACCCCCCGCCCCTTCAAAATCCTCAGATTGTTTTTCAGAGTCCATAGTCTCTCATGGCTCACCTCCCCTTCCAATTTCCCTCAACTCCCTTCTCCTCTCCATCTCCCCTTGTCCTCCATGCTATTTGTTATGCTCCACAAATAAGTGAAACCATATGATAATTGACTGTCTCTGCTTGACTTATTTCACTCAGCATAATCTCTTCCAGTCCCGTCCATGTTGCTACAAAAGTTGGGTATTCATCCTTTCTGATGGAGGCATAATACTCCATAGTGTATATGGACCACATCTTACTTATCCATTCGTCCGTTGAAGGGCATCTTGGTTCTTTCCACAATTTGGCGACCGTGGCCATTGCTGCTATAAACATTGGGGTACAGATGGCCCTTCTTTTCACTACATCTGTATCTTTGCACCCCAGCTTCTTTTAATGTCCATTAGCATGGTAAATTGTTTTCCATCCCTCACTTAAAATCTGGAGGTTTATTTGGGTCTAAAATGAGTTTCTTGCAGGCGGAATATTGATGGGTTTTGTTTTTTTATCCATTCTGATACCCTGTGTCTTTTGATTGGGGCATTCAGCCCATTTACATAAATTCAGGGTGACTACTGAAAGATATGAATTTAGTGCCATTGTATTGCCTGTGAGGTTACTGTCACTGTATATTGTCTCTGTTCCTTTCTGGTCTACTACTTTTAGGCTCTCTCTTTTCTTAGAGCACCCCTTCCAATATTTCCTGTAGGGCTGGTTTGGTGTTTGCAAATTCTTTTAATTTTTGTTTGTCCTGGAAGCTTTTTATCTCTCCTTTTATTTTCAATGATAGCCTAGCTGGATATAGTTTCTTGGCTGCATATTTTTCTCATTTAGTTCTCTGAATATGTCATGCCAGTTCTTTCTGGCCTGCCAGGTCTCTGTGGATAAGTCTGCTGCCAGTTTAATATTTCTACCACTGTATGTTACAGACTTGTTGGCCCAAGCTGCTTTCAGTATTTTCTCTTTCTCACTAAGTCTTGTAAGTTTTATTATTAGATGACGGGGTGTGGACCTATTTTTATTTATTTTGAGGGGTTCTCTGTGCCTCCTCGATTTTGCTGCCTGTTCCCTTTACCATATTAGGGAAATTTTCTACTATAATTTGCTCCAATATACCTTCTGAGCCTCTCTTCTTCTGGAATCCCAATTATTCTAGTATTGTTTTGTCTTATGGTATCACTTATCTCTCGAATTCTCCCCTCGTGTTCTAGTAGTTGTTTGTCTCTGTTTTGTTCAGTTTTTTTATTCTCCATCATTTGGTCTTATGTATCACTAATTTTCTGCCTCATTTATCCTAGCAGTAATAGCCTCCATTTTTGATTGCACCTCATTAATACCTTTTTTGATTTCAACTTATTTAGATTTTAGTTCTTTTATTTCTCCAGAAAGGGATTTTATTTCTCCAGAAAGTGTTTCTCTAATATCTTCCATGCCTTTTTTGAGCCCAGCTAGCAACTTGAGAGTCATCATTCTAAACTCTAGTTCTGACAATTACCAATGTCCACATTGATTAGAAACCTAGCTGTTGGTACTGCCACTTTTTCTTTTTTTCTGTGATTTTTCCTGTTGTCATTTTATCCAGATAAGAATATATGAATGAGAGAATAAAATACTAAAAGGGTGGCAAAGACTACAGAAAAATGTACGCTAACTTAATCAGAAGAGATCCAAAACTGGGGGGAGAAGAAAGGGAGAAAAAAGAAATAAAAATAAAAAAAAATATATATATATATAAAATTAGACTAATGAATAGAACAGAGCCACCCACTTGATTTTGGCTCCATTTTGGTCTCTAGAAGAAATGACCTCCCAAAATTTTAAAGAAGGAAAAACATATATATACAAACAATAGGGTAAATATGATGAAGGGATGGAATATGAATGCAAAGTTGAAAAATAAGAAAAAAATTCTGAGTATGGAATTGATAAGATAAGTTGGTTGGAAAAAGAAAAAAAAAAAAAAAGAATGTGCTCAGGCTGGAGAGTAGAACAAAGCCATGTTCTAGATTAGGGTATATTTTGATCTATTAGAAGAAATTGTATCCCAAAATTTTTTAGGAAAAAAAACCCCTATATGTAAACAAAAAATAAGGTTAAATAAAATGAAGGGATGGGGTGCCTGGGTGGCTCAATGGGTTAAGCCTCTGCCTTCAGCTCGGGTCATGATCTCAGGGTCCTGGGATCAAGCCTCACATCTGGCTCTCTGCTCAGTGGGGAGCCTGCTCCCATCCCCCTGCCTACTTGTGATCTCTGTCAAATAAATAAATAAAATCTTAAAAAAAAAATGAAGGGATAAAAAATGACTATAACACTAAAGGTTTAAAAGGATTTTCTTTTAGAAATATATTGTTAAGATAAACTAGTTAAAAATGTTAAAAGAGGAAAGAGGAAAAGTTAAAAAAATAAAATAAGAAAACAATAAAACTAAAAAAAATTAATTTTGCAAGACTAAAGGATCATGGGGAAAAATCCATGAATTCTGTTCGTTGCTTTCCCCTAGCTCTGGAGTTCCACTGTTCTCCTTATTCAGTGAGCTTGGTCTTGGCTGGATGTTCCTGCTGATCTTCTGCGGGAGGGGCCTGTTGCAGTGATTCTCAAATGTCGTTGTCTGAGGCGGAATTGCACCACCCTTGCCAGAGACTGGGCTAAATAATCTGCTTGGGTTCACTCTCGAGTCTTTTGTTCCCTGAATGGTTTCCATACTGCTTTGGAGGCCAGGAATGAGCTGAGAACTCAGGGCCCCACTCCTCAGTGTGCCCTCAGAGAAAAGCAGTCAATCTCTCCTGTCTCCCTGGTTTCCAGCCACACTCCGAGCTCACCTGGCCTGTGACCAAGTGTTTCTATCTCTGGCACAAGGCCCCTTTTGGGGTCTCCAAACCAGCAGATTCATGTTGCGCTGCTCCTCCTGGAGGAGGAAGGTGAGTCAAGGTGAGTCTCCCTAGATCTCCCACTTGTGGAGTCCGTGCTTGAAAAGCAGTGGCTCGACTGTAACTTGGATCATGGTTTAATGTTACCCTGATCTGAGAGCTCACTCTTCGGCTCCGTCTCTGTAGTCAGCTTCCCTGCTCCAGTATCTGGCAGTTCTGCCATACTCAGACACCCCTGATCTTTCTGTGACCCCATGGGACCTGAGACCACATTGTCCCCATGAGGGATCCACCCCCACTTAGCCTCTGGAGTGATGTCCCTCAGTGGAGCAGACTTCTAAAAATTCTGATTTTGTGCTCCACTTCTTTGCCCCTTACGTGGAGCCAGCCCCTACCCCCACAGTCTATCTTCCCATTACTTTGGATTCACTTCTCCGCTCATCCTACCTTTCAGAAAGTGATTGATTTTCTGTTCCTAGAATTGCTGCTCTTCTTCTCTTCTATCTCCTATTGAGTTTGTAGGTGTTCAGAATGGTTTGATACCTATCTAGCTGAAGTCCTGGGATCTGATGTCATTTCAGTCTGCTACTCCTCTGCCATCTTGCCTCTCCCTGAGACTATGTTTTTGAAAGGACTTTTAAATAATCTCTTATGAGTAGAATGTAGATCTTAAAACTGGAATATTTTGATAATTTGGAGTTTAACATACAACACACAATTTAGATCAGATATTCTAGATATCTAGAGTGTTTTATCTTTGTTCTGTTAGTGTAGTTTAAGATTGGAAGCACTTTTAGTTTGATGTTCCTTAAGAACCACATGAATTAGTAAAGGGAAACCCAAATAAGGGTCATGAGGATTTCTTTGCACATGCATAAGGGTTTTCCAACCTAGGGAAGTCAAGGGTTAAGAAAAAATACAATTAAACATCCCAGTGCTTTTGAGAAGTTGTATTAATTCAAATGCTTGGATCCTGAATCCCCAAATTCCTAGTGCAGGGATCAGAGAGAACTACCGGGTGGAGAATTTAAATAGCCAGTTGATGTGTTGAGTCTGGCCTACAGATATATTTTGTTTGGCCTTTATGGTGTATTTTAAAACATGAATTAATGGCAAGTGTTTAACAGCTGAGAATTTTGATGCAAAAATTCAGATTTCTAACCTCTGGGAAATTAGAATATCTGACATAGTGAGCCTGCTTCCCACAAAGCACCAATTAGTTGAGTGAGGGCACTTTTTGGTTCATTTTCCAGTTTACCGTATTTCCCACCACTCCCTGTTTTCCTTGCACAGTGACATGCTGTGTCAGTTACCAGTTACCATTGTGTATGCACTGTCACTTTTTCTTATATTTGATCTGTAGTGATGAGTTTGCATCCCCTGTCATAGCGGGGGTGTTCTTTCTGGAAAGTCTTTCCCCCAGAACCTTCTTTCCAATCTTTATGTAGGCCCTCTCTTCCCAGTGACCTTATAGAACCTTGCTTATATCTCCCTTTAGTACATACCATATCTTATGGTAAGTGTTCATTTGGTAATTTTCCTTGCTAGGCATGGCCTTTTTTGAAATAAGGATCTTATATTATGTTGTTTCCTCAGGGGATTCAGTAGTGTCTGGACACTTATATAGTGCTGAATTTATACTTGTTTCTTGATAAATGAGGTGGACTTTGTTTCCTAGAAAAGATAGATTCTAGGATACAAGTACATTTCCAGGAATAGTTTCTTATGAGGCTATAATATTTGTTATTAAAACTCATTGAGAGGTCTTCTGATGGTTGTTGCAGAGCATGGCCAGGGCTAGGGGGAGGCATGAGAGGTTCCTTGGGTAAAACTTTAAGAAGGCATTCCCTTTTAAGGTCAGGCAAGTGCCTCCTTAAATTTTATTCCATAGGAGATTCTCTTGCCTGCATATTACCAGCACTGTTTCTGAATTTTAGCTCTATCTTAAAAATAAAATATTTGTTCTGATTGTAAGGGCTATAGAAATAGGCATCGAGGTTGTTTTCTTTTCTCAAAGACTTTATTTGTTCATTTGACAGAGAAAGACACAGTGAGAGAGGGAACACAAGCAGGGCAAGTGGGAGAGAGAGAAGCAGGCTTCATGCTGAACAGGGAGCCCAATGTGGACTTAAAAACTGAGCTACCCAGGCACCCTTAGATTGTTTTTAAATGAGAGAAAAAAAAAAGACAACAAGAGAATATATTTTATTATTATTTTTAAAAATTTATACTCTGGATGCTTTAAAATTTTTCTCTTTGTCATTGGTTTCTAAGCAACTTGATTATGATGTGCTTGGTATATTCATGTTTCTTTTGCTTGGGGTTTGTTCAGCTTCTTGGATCTGGAAGTTTATAGTTTTCATCACATTTAGAAAAATTGCAAAGTTTATTTCTTCAAATATTTTTTCTGTCCCCTTTCTTTTCTCTGTAGAGACCCTAATTATGCATATTTTGGGTTACTTGTAGTTGCCTCACAGCTTACTCTTGCCCCATTCATTTTTTTCCAATATTTTTTTCTCTTTATGTTTCACGTTGGATAGTTTCTATTGCTGTGTCTTCAAGTTTACTAACATTTTCTTCTTTGGTATGTAATCTACTATTAGTCCTAGCAGTATTTTTTTTTATTTCTGATATTTTTAGTTTTTACATCTAGAAGTTTGATTTGGGTTTGGCATATCTTTTACATCTAAACATAACATGCTCATTTTTTCCTGTAGTTTCTTTATATATGGATGAAATTATATATGTGATGGTAGCTGTTTTAAGGTCCATTTTTTTTTTCTTAAATGTATCATCTGTATTATTTCTGGGTTGGTTTTGATGATTAATCTTACTCTGGTTTATGGCTTGTACTTTTCTGCTTTTTTGTCTGTCTGGTAATTTTTTATTAGATGCCAGCCACTGTGATTTTAGTCTGTTGGGTGTTGTGTATATATATATATATATATATATATATATATATATATATATATTTTTTTTTTTTTTTTTTTTTCCTAAAATAGTCTTGAGACTTGTCTGTGATTCAGTTAAGTTTCTTATAAATAGTTTCATCTTTTCTGATTGACATGGATTTTTAAGATGGTTAATGGAAAGGAAGGAAATATCAAGGAATAAAGCTGTGAGAAGAGAATTATCTTGGAAGCCAAGGGATGGTTTTCAGAGATAGAGGAAGTATATGAGTCACATGCTGTTTTATTTGATGCAGAGAGTATTCTGCAATCTTGTGAGCAGAAATAAGATTATAAATGACTGAGGAGTAAGTGAAAGGATGTACTGGGGCAGAGAATTGATGATGATTTTTCTTCTTCTTCTCCTCCTCCTCCTTCTTCCAGTCTCTTAGATTCTCTTTTTTCTTCTATTTTTCTCCATCCCTTTAACAAACTAACACTCTTATGATGAACTATATTTTTAAAACATATACTTTTTAAAAAAATTCAGATATTATCCAAAGAGTGAAATGCCTCTACTTTAGAAGGTTATTATTAACTACCAACCTTTATTTAATTGGGTATATTTTTAGAGAGTGGAAGAATATATATGTATCTTTAGCTTTAGGTTTCAGACTATAAAGGAAAATTGCAAGTAAATTTCCCATTGTTACTGTGTGCAAAGTTTCCTAGTTCAGGTATGAAACAGCAGCTTCTGTTCCTTTCCATATAACACATTATTATAATTTCATATATAACATCAGTCTTCACTGTTAGTGGTAAATTAGGGATTGGTGACAGCCATAGAAGATCACAGCATTCCTTTACAGATTTCTTCAATACAAAATATAAAAACTTTTTAAATAAAAGATACGCTAGAATTAATAAAAGTGGAATTTCAAATATTTTATGGTGACTCATCAGATAGTGCTTTTTTTTTTTTTAATATTTTATTTATTTATTTGACAGACAGAGATCACAAGCAGGCAGAGAGGCAGGCAGAGAGAGAGAGAGGAAACAGGCTCCCTGCTGAGCACAGAGCCTGACTCGGGGCTCGATCCCAGGACCCTGGGATCATGACCTGAGCTGAAGGCAGAGGCTTTAACCCACTGAGCCACCCAGGCGCTCCAGATAGTGCTTTCTTTTCATAAGGAAACAATAAAGGAGATTTGAGCATGGTCTTGAGTATGGTGTAACCACATAATGTGTCGTTTATTGAGAATGTGTTTATAAAAAATAAGTTGTGAAATTTAGACATAAGAAAATGGGTTCACTAGTGTTGGAAATAGTTCTGAAAGCATCATTAATGAGTTTGGCTTCTGCCTTTCTTCTCTTACTTATCAACCTATGATCTTAAGTAAGTTACTTAAATTCTCTTGGGGAACCTAGGTGGCTCAGTTGGTTAAGCATTTGACTCTTGATTTTGGCATTATCTCTGGATCATGAGATCGAGCCCTGCATCAGGCTCCCCTCAGCTGTGGAGTCTGCTCATCCCTCTCTGTCTCTCTCTGCCCCTTCCCCCTACCTCTCTCTCTTTCTCGGATAAATAAATAAAATCTTTAAAATAATTCTCTGATTTTCACTTTCCCTATTTGCAAATTATAGTAAATTTTGACCTTGAAGTTCATAGGCTGGTCTTGCAGAGCAAATGTTAAACAGAAGTGTGACATATCTTGAAGTACTAGATGTAGTCATGGTATTTCAAGCCATTAAATATCATCTGTCATTACTGAAACTCATTGGGTTTTAATTATTTTATTAACTTATTTTATCCTGAATAACATCCAGTTACAGATAATAATTACAATTCCAAGTTACAGATAACAATTCTACTTGAAGAAATTATGGGCACGGTAGAGCTGTTCTGTATGTGATATTACTGAGGAATATATGGGGACAAATTCGAGGCTTTGGCCACATTCTTGAGATCCTTGTGATTAGCAACTTACAAAATAGAATTATAATCTCATACCCTATTCAGAATGAATAAAGATAATATTAGTGAAATAGAAATGTCTTTCCTTTGTTGCCTGTGTACATTCCGTGAAAAAAGTAGAAATAAGGAAGAAGGAAGTGGTGACCTTAGACTGCTTTCCTGGCAAATAATTTGTTCTTGTGGTTTGTTTTGTAACAGAAAGATTTACTTTGGTAATTTTTTATTTTATTGTGTGTGCTTCTAAAGCCCATTCATTCCTAGTACTTTGAAGAATTGCAAAGGATATTTACTAAATTCATAAATGATGAATTCATATATTATAAGAAATTGAGAACTTAATGTTACAGAAAAATGAGGGTCACAGAATTTTATAAGGATGTGTTTAGATTTGAAAACAACACTGGTATCACATAGAGAGATCTTGTGGATGTTAATGTATAGTAAATGAGAAAAGGTGGATGCTGTTATGGATAATATGAATGGTCTATTTTGTATTTAGAGATTTTCTGGGAATAATATTCACAATCCTTACCAAGAAACCTAAATTATTTTGTTGCTCTGACAGCAAAGTATGACTCTCATTTGATTTTTTCATGATAAAGGCAAAAGAATAGGGAAAACTTACAAACCTATCGTGATACCTTGGAAGTCAGGAATAACAGAATTTCACAATTCTAATAAGATAGACACCATAATGTCAATATTTGAATTGTGAAATTTGGCTCCAGTTTCCAGATGCTTTAGAGCCTTGCAATTTAAAATTACATTAGTAATGAAAACTAATGAACACAAAATTTCCATTTTTGAAAAAAACCCTACCCAACTAGCACCGTTTTAGAGAAAAAATAACTTTAGATAGTTTTGGCAAGTGCTGATTAAATATTTGATTCTGGTTTTGTGCACATAGGGTACATTTTATTCATTACATAAACCACACAGTAAATAAATGAATACTACAGTCATTACTTTGCTTAGTATAACTAAAAAATTAAGTATTAAGTGCAGTAAATACATAGAAATGGGGAAATCATGAGGAATCCTATGCACAAAAACCTAACATTCTTGTGTTTGCCCTTTACATTTCTTTTTTTAAGATTTTATTTATTTGACAGAGAGAGAGAGAGATAACGAGAGAGGGAACACAAGCAGGGGTGGGAGAGAGAGAGAGAAACAGGCTTCTTGCTGAGCAGGGAACCTGACACAGGGCTCGATCCCAGTACCCTGGGATTATGACCTGAGCCAAAGGCAGACACTTAACAACTGAGCTACCCAGGTGCCCCATGCCCTTTACATTTTTCTTGAAATTTAACTGAATAATCCCAATTTTATTTCTTCTTTTTAAATTTAAATTTAATTTAATTAACATACAGTGTATTATTAGTTTCAGGGGTAGAATTTAGTGATTCTAAAATCTACATCAGTTGTATATAACACGCAGTGCTCATTACATCAAGTGCCCTCCTTAATGTCCGTCACCCAATTATCGTATCCTACCCACCACCCCTCCAGCAACTTGATAGTTTGTTTCCTGTAGTTAAGAGTCTCTTATGGTTTGCCTCCCTCTTTGTTTTTATCTTTTATTTTTCCTTCCCTTTCCCATGCTCATCTGTTTTCTTTCTAAAATTTCACATTTGAGTGAAATCATATGGTATTTGTCTTTCTCTGACTGACTTATTTCACTTAGCATAATACCCTCCACATCATTGCAAATGGCAGAATTTCATTCTTTTTGATGGCTTTTGAGTAATATTTATATACATATATAAAAATAAATAAATAAATAACTATGTACATATATATGTATATATATATAATCTTCTTTGCCCATTTATCTGTTGATGGATGGACATCTGGGATCTTTCCATACTTTGGTTATTGCGGACATTGTTGCTATAAACATTGGGGGGCATGTGTTCCTTCAAATCAATGTTTCCATCCTTTGGATAAATACCTAGTAGTACTATTGCTGGGTGGTAGCATAGTTCTATTTTTAGCTTTTTGAGGAAACTCCATACGGTTTTCCAGAGTGGCTACACCATTTTGCATTCCCACCAACAGTGTAAGAGGGTTCTCCTTTCTCCGCATCCTTGCCAACTTCTGTTGTTTCCTGAGTTATTCATTTTAGCCATTCTGACTGGTATGAGGTGGTATTTCATTGTGGTTTTGATTTGTATTTCCCTGATGCTGAGTGATTTTGAACATTTTTTCATGTGTCTTTTAGTCATTTGTATATCTTCTTTGGAGAAATGTCTGTTCATGTCTTCTTCTGCCCATTTCTTGACTGGTTTTGTTGTTCTTTTATTTCTTGTCTAATTATACAAGATGTAATAGTTTTAAATACTTTTTACTCATTCTTTCATTTCCATTCATTTTCATTTCCTTCAGGTATTTGTTCGTATATCCTTTTAATTTCAAGGTCAAAACTTGTGCTTAATTGTCTCTGTAGATAACATTTTAAAAGTAATAGTGAGAAAAGCTTTAATTGTCTCTCAGTGACATCAGATCATTTTCCTCCTGACATAAAACTATTCTAGATATTATTACAAATTTGACAGTAAATAGCTAAATCACAGTTTTAACTGTTACATAGAAATAATGTATTACCTGAACTTTAATCAAGTGGCACTTACTTCTGTTTGTTTACTTACTTCTTGTTTTCTCTCTTTCAAATGTTTTTTTACATCTTTTTGGTTGGTATACATTGAAAGGAATGAGATGTATACCTTTGATAAACATCTGGGCATAGATAGGTTCTTTTAGTCTTCCATTAAAACTGAAAAATTAGGATTTCGGGTGACATTTTCATGATAACTAAATTTCGTATTTACTGCCTTAAGTAAATTTATGTGTAGTTTTCACATAAAACTAAAAATGGGTAGATGATACCAAAAGCACAATATTGAAAACTTTGGTGTATTGGACCCCATCGAAATTTAAAACTTCTGCCCTGTGAATGACCCTGTTGAGAGAAAATACTACAAATTACAACTTAACAAATGACTTCTATTTAAGTAGATAGCTCTCAAAACTTACATTAGAAAAAAATCCAATTAATACATGGGCAAAAGATATAGAGACATTTTACTGGAAAGGAGATACAAATATCAAATAAGCAAATGAAAGATGATCACACTGACTTCATGTCTATTAGGGAAATGCATTTTAAAACCACAACAAGATACCACTACACAGTTTTTCAAAGGCTAAAATAAAAAAATAAAAATAAAAATGGGGGATGAGTTATTTAGAGGGAAAATTGGTAGCTATAGTTACTGAATGCAAATAAAATAGATAATGGAAAATTAAATAATGTAAATAAATAATGTACATCTAAAATTAAATTGATGATAACATTAAAGAACTCTAAACAAACATGCATATAATACTTTTTTCTCTACATAGGAACCACAGATGATGAAATTTTCTTTAGGCTCATCATGTAACTGAAAGACTTACCAGGACCTTGATGCTTAGAGAAAATGTTAAAATTGGACACATTTCCTCACCTATTTTCACCGATAGCCATTATTGGAATATAGCACAGTATATGGTATGTACCTTTCTTTTTCTGCAGTAATTAGAAAGAGCTAATGGTTCAGTATCCTATTTGTTTCAAATGTCTATAAAAATTTTAGGGAAAGGTGAAGTAAAAAACATCATTTTTTGCTTTTCCTTTCAGGATGAGAATTGGAAAATTTGGCCTGATATGAGGTTGATGATCAGAATATATTATGCTTTAAAAATTTGCCATGGAGGGGCCCCTGGGTGGCTCAGTGGGTTAAGCCTCTGCCTTCAGCTCAGGTCACGATCTCAGAGTCCTGAGATCGAGCCCCACATCGGGTTCTCTGCTCGGCAGGAGCCTGCTTCCCCCTCTCTCTCTGCCTGCCTCTCTGCCTACTTGTAATCTCTGTCAAATAAATAAATAAAATCTTAAAAAAAAAAAAATTTGCCATGGAGGGGTGCCTGGGTAACTCAGTTAGTTGGGGACTTATTTTTGGCTAAGGTCTTGATCTCCAGGTCCTGGGATTGAGCCCCGTCCATGTCAGGCTCCTTGTTCGGGGGGAGTCTGTTTCTCCCTCTCCCTCTGCCTCTCCCACAGCTCCTGCTCTTTCTCTTTCTCTTTAAAATGAAAAAGAAAAAAATAAAATCTTAAAAAAAATTTCCCATGGAATGGAAATAGAAATGATTTAGTATGAAAAGCTTAAATCTGGAGTTGAGTTCTTAAGGCAAAAAGAAATTTATTTGAAAAAGAGTTGAGTAAAATATGAAATCAAAGTCATACCAAGAAGCTATGTGCAGTTTCTATTTATTTAAATAAAATGTATATATATTTCAAAGCCATTTGACAATGTATGTCCAAAGCAGAGGTGAATTTACAGTTAAAATAATGAAGCTCAAACTTTAGGGCTCCCTCACTGGAGTGGGCTTTTTTCCAAGGCTGACATGCTGGAAAAAGTAAATTTGAGTATTATCTAGAGGACATGATATTTCAAATAATTGATATTTTAAGAAGTGGGCAGAGAGTATCAGCCAAAAAATTGAATAAAAAATGTATTATGGCAATTGTAAGATAAAAACTATTATTTAACTCAATTTTTGTTGTTTTTTGTTGTATTTTTCAGTTTTTAAAAATCTGTGATTGTTTTGCTTTCTTTTGTAATTCTAAACAAATGTTCAATTTTGTTTAAAATTCTTTATTTGTTACTTGTTTTTTCATTAAAGAGAGGCCCTGTATTATAAAACTTCTGGCCTCCCAAAGCCATCAGATAGTTGATAGATTTAAGAATAATGGAATTTCCAAAGTCAAATTCTCATAAAGGATGAGTTACATTGATTTTTAAATAGTTTCATTTATGTGGATTTTAGTTGTCCAAGTATAGTACCAGATGTGCCATTATAAATCAAACTGTATGATGCCACCTTGAAACACATAACTTTTTTTAGACAAATAAGCAGAAAGAATTTCATATTGCAGGTTCAGATTTGTGTACTGTTTTTCCTAATATGGATATGTTGTTTGTATTTCCAAAGGTAAGATTTTTGTTTTGCTAATTAAGGGTGATATTTTCTGTTTTTACCCCACTTAAAACCTTTTTATGTCTTCACCTTTTTATGTCTCCTGTCTTACTTTTTTTTTTTTTCTTCCCCTGTCTTGCTTTTTCAGTTGTTTGAATCTTTAAGAAATTTTCAGGAATGATAAAACTTACTTTAGGAGCATAAAACATGTCACAAGTGGAGAGGAATTTGAATCATCTTGAAAAGAAAGTTCATCAAATTCCAAATATAAAAAATCTTTTCTCTATTTTGAATCTTATGTTAAGAATATTCATAGACACTTTTCTCTCTCTTTCAAATGTTTCTTCTATTGTTCTTCAAAGATTTTCTAAACGTAGCATTTCACTTGTATCCCTTCCTCATTTCTTTAAATGAAGTATTTATTGTCATTTAAAGAACACTAAAGCCTGGTGGTGTAAAATTCTTAGGACAGCTTGCTATGAGGGGGAAGTCTCTGCAGTATCTGGAGAGGCTAAGCATGCCACTTTTCCTCACTAGACTTTTTGAAGGCATTTCAGGGTAGTTGGGGCTTACAGCCAGACTGCCTGGGTTTAAATCCTGGCTTTGCCTCTCATTGGCTGGTGAATTTAGGGAGATCATTAACCTGTCTGTGCTTCTCTTCCTTTGTCTGTAAAATGCCAATAGCAATCATACTCATAAAATTGGTTATTATATTAAAATGTGCTTTTATAGTGTGTGACACACAGTAAATACACAATAGATTTATTACTATAATGGTGCAAGAATAATAGATAATTTGGGGACATTTGTTTCTCAACAGAGGTGGGACCAGACTTCGTTTCTCTCCAGGAAGCTTCAGGTGTTTCTGGAAGATTGTGTATATCATTTCACCTGTCATGCAGTCACCAGGCATAGAGGATTTGATCATATTTTGGGGGAAATTAAAAAGCATGCTTACTTTATGAAAATGGTTTATTGAAGATAATTAATATAATATTATTTAGTTTTCCAAGTTTGCGTGAAAGAAAATCATGGTTAGGATTTGGATTGTGAACTATATTGTGAACACTAATTATTGCCTAACTTTAAACATTTCTACTCTGAAATGTTTTTTGTGGAAACTTCTGGTGTAGAATCTTATTCTCGTCTAATTTTGTCCCTTCTAGATGTATTTCTGCTTAGTTATATCAGACATTTTAAGTAAGAAAGTTGTTTATAAACTCTATTATATGAAGACAAATTATTTGGCGATAGACAAAGATGCGGTCATTGAGTTGAGGGGAAGAAAGTATTTAGGGCCTACCAGGTCGGCTTGCAGGAGAGGATAGGAGAGACAGGAGGTGAGCAATGATGAAATTTGGCTCAATCATTTGACAAGGGCTTCTAAAGTCCTTGCTGATTTCAAGTTCAGGATAGTAACCAACCTTTAGAGTGTCAGAAGAAAGTGGAAGAGACCTTCTGAGACTTATTCAAGAGAAGTTTCATTTCTTCTGTAGTGGTGCCACCGCATGTGGTAACTGCCTTGTGGAGAGGGGATGAAGACAAGCCAGGATTGTGTGGTAAACCTGGTCAATTTGGACTTTTTTTTTTTTTTTTTAAGTTTAGAGGTAGAATTTAGTGACTCATCAGTTGCATATAACACCCAGTGCTCATTACATCAATGATGTAATGCCCATCACCCAACTAGCCCATCCCCCTCTAGCAATCCTCAGTTTGTTTCCTGGAGTTCAGCATCTCTTAGGGTTTGTCTTCCTCTCAATTTTTCAATTTGGATTCTGTGACTAAATAAGCACAAGTAGTTTGTGTCCTAAAGTTCCTAATGCACAGGTCAAAGAATCTTTGCATTCAAAACAAATGACTGCGTATTTTACGGTATGGTTGAATCTCAAGATGCAAAGAAGATTGTGATTTCCAGATCCTGTCCTAGAGGGTAGTTTAATCCTTTGCTTGTGGAAAAACAAGAGGCCAACCAGAAACTTCTATTCGCAATTTTCCTTAATAGTTCATTAAAACCTCTCATCTTTCTATTTTGTGATACATTTGTAGTTCTGTAAATATACCATGGCATTTTTGAATGAGACAGGAAGCAAGAGGTGCATCTCTAATTATGACCGTCAGTGTGCAATAGCTGATAGGTATGTGCTGAGGAAGAACAAAGCCATGTCATGCAAAGAAATCTTCTGTGTCACATACTGTGCTCAGACCCCCATTGAAAAATGCTCTTCTGTTGTGTATTTTTTGCAAGAGTCTTCTAAAGTGTAGAATCTCTGCTAAGAACATAAAATGTCAGGCTTCAGGCTTGCGTTTGTATTCTTTAGGATCTCTCATTTTAGGAACTAGTGTGAGGCAACCAGACCCTTGCTGCTGCCACTCCTGGAGAGAGAAAAGCAAAGGAAATAGAATTACACAATGTAAAAAGGGAATTTAAGGAGACCAACTGTTTTCAAGCTACTTTAATGCCCTCCCTCCCTTCCCTCCTTTCTTCCTCCCTCCATTTCTCCCACCCCTTCCTTCCTTCCTTTTTTCCTTCTTTCCTTCCTTCCTTGAGTCTGGAACCACTTAGGTATATGTGAAACCCTAATAGGAAGACAAGGGAAAGGCTGTTTTGGTGGAAGCATGATGAAGCAACACTTTATTTTCTTCCCTATTGTGATTCTGGGGAAAATAATTTGAAAACTGATTAATCATATTTAAGAACAAGAGCCAGATGTTTAAACAATTTGCTTCTGTTTCTGGTTTTGACTCCTGGAACAATGTGAATGTGCTTAAAACTCTTATGTTGATGGGGAAGATCTTGATATGATACCAAATCCAGCCATTGAAGTTTTAAATTTTCTTCTATTTCTCACTTGCTTTTAAATTACCTAAATATTAAGTTTGAATATAGTAGCAAAGTTATATGAGTCAATTTTGTTACATGAGTCAGTTTTGTTGCCCACTTCTCTTTATAATTTAATATAAGATCATATGCATTGTGCACATGGGTCTATTGCTGTAGAGTAATTGAGGAAAAAGTCTCGTGGATTTAAATTGAGACATTTAAAGAAAAACCAAAAAAATTTATTTTCTAAAGCAAACCTTTATTGCACAACTGGAGTACAAATACATTCGTTAAGGTTTATAAATTAATGTACCAAAAATTAAAGACTTACCAAAGTCTTAAAAAATCCTAAATTTGGGAAAAAATTTTTTAGAGCTTCCTATACCAAAACTATTTTCCATTTCTTTTCTGTGCTCTAAAGGAGAACATAAAGCTGTAATTAGTAGGACAGTGTGTATACAGTAGCATTACATTATCATGAAATAGTTGCCTACTCTAGAAAGCTCTTATTCCTCTAGAGGGCAATGCTTCACTTTTACATCACTAATCTAGGGAGAAATTTAAGAACAGCTTGCTTTCTTAAGAGACTAGAAATGGTTCACTCTGTTCATTCTCTCTTTTTAAAAATACATTGTATAGTTAAGAGATTTAACAAGACATGCTTTTAAACAGAAAATATCCAAAATAATTAGAACTTCCATAAACTAATATTTGATTTGGAATTTTAGGGAAGATTTCTTTGGCTTTCCTTCTTTATTTTCTAAGAAAACAGAAAGAGCTTGACCTATGCTCTAAATTTAGTTGTAATTGAGTTCTCTTTTCTGAAAGATAAACTTTCTTTCCCTCTTAAAAAACATTTTGATTTAAGGTTCCAGATTGGCCACTTGGCTTGCTAAAAAAACAAAACAAAAAACAAAAATAAGAACCAAAAGACCTTTCTTCTTTGTTCTACCTTTCTATTTGTATTTTTCATGCTACTTTAAATTTTAGACTATTTCTCTTTTGCCATGACCTTCTTTTTTTGTGGTATTTTCATTAAAAAAATGGATTTGTTAAGGAAATAAAAGTCTTCTCTATTCCTTACAGCCTACTTTTTCCCTATCTTCTTTACAAGCAAAACCAAATATAATGGTGTGTTTGGCAGAACTCTAAGATGGTCCCTTAGATTTCTGGCCCCTGATGTACATACATTTCTTCACCCTATTATTCAAATAGTAATCCAGGTACTGCTGTGAAGGGATTCTGCAGATACAATTAAGATGCCAAACAGTTAATAAATCTTAAAATAGGGAGATTACCTAGGTGGGTCAGACCTAATCATATGAGTCCTTTAAATACATGTTTAGAGATTAGAGACAAGGCAGACAGATTTGAAATGTTTGAGGGATTCAGTTCAAGAGAGATTCTTCATTGGTGGTTTGAGATGGAAGCAGCTGTGCTGCAAGGACCTGAGGAGTGTCCTCTGGTTTCTGAGACTGATCTCTGGTTGATAGCCAGTAAGAAAACCAGGACCTCAGTCCTACAATCACAAGAAACTAAATTCTGGAAGTACACCCTGAGCTCAGATGAGAATGAAGCCCAGACAATATCTTGATTTTAATTTTTTGAGTTCCTGAGTAGAGGACCAGTCAAGTTGTGCATACACTTCTGACCATAAGAAGTGTGGGATAATAAATGAGTGTTGTTTGAAGGCTCTAAGTTTGTGTTAATTTATTTTGCAGTAGGATAAAACTAAAAAAATTAAGGTAAGTAAATTCCTTTAATGTTTTAGAGAGTTAACTTGAAAGTAAAAACTCTCATATAATCTGATACTGAAACAGTAATGTTCAACATTTGGGTATTTGTCATACTCTGTTATAGTGGTGGCCAATATCCATGCTTCCTTTTTCCAGGTAACATTCCTTATTGGGTTGATCTCATGCCTAGCTTCTCAAGTCGTTTAGAGTATATCACCTGAAGATAGCACACATGATCTAAACTGGTCCAAAAAGAGTAAAACTGTGGAGGATTGTGGTGGGAATACCAGGGTACATAACTGTCCTTTCTTTTCTGAACTTGGTGATAAGAGTATTGAGGTTTACATGTATTGATACTCCAAGGGAGATCTTGAAGTTTCTCAGAGACTGTCATATACAGCTTGAAGATTAAACCAGAAGAAGCAAAGCTAAGAAAAGGATTCTCGTTTTGTTTGAAAGTTGGATCAAGCTGTTTATAAATATAAATCTACTCCATGACTGTTCAGTTATATGGACTGGTAAGTCTTTCCTTTCCTTTAAGAATTTTTTTGTTTGAAGGTACCTCGGTGGTTCAGTCAGCTGAGTGTCTGATTCTTAACTCAGGGCTTGATCTCAGGGTCATGAGATCAAGACCCATGTTGGGCTTCATGCTGGGCATGGAGCTAACTTAAAAAAGAAAAAAAAAGGGTGCCTGAGATCACGGCTCAGGTCGTGATCTCAGAGTCCTGGGATCGAGTCCAGCGTCAGGCTCTCTGCTCAGCGGGGAGCCTGCTTCCTCCTCTCTCTCCCTCTCTGCCTGCCTCTCTGCCTACCTGTGATCTGTCTGTCAAATAAATAAATAAATAAAAATCTTTAAACAAAAAAAAAGAAAAACAAAGAATTTTTTTGTTTAAGCTTATTTTCATTGAGTTTCTTGTTTCTTGGAACTGAAAAAATCTAAACTGATAGGTCAGTCATTATCTTATTAATTTTCATGATAGCTTTCTCCATCTTTTCATAGAATATATTCTATACTAGTAATCTTTTATCATCTAGACATATTTTTTTGTCTTTGCCTAGACTTTTAGGTCTAGAGATAGAAATTGGTGAAAAAAATTATAATAAACTATCATAAATTTATTGTTTTTATATTATCCAATTGGCAATTCAGGAAAATAGATATTTTGGCTTCTATAATTTTTCTATCATAACACATGTTTGAAGAATATTAATTCATTATTGGCTTTGTCTAATAGTTGTCCTTTTAAAAATGATGTCAATAAAGTAGAACCAATTTTGTTTAAAGGTTTTGTTTCAAGCTAGTAAATGTAAACCATATAATTCTCATTGATTTCCATTATAATTGCCTATAATTCTGTTAACAGAAACATGTTGGAGATTGTTGTACATAAAAAAAAAAGCCAACCTAATATTTATCTTAGTAAAAGAAAAAAATAATTTGTTTATATTGCTAAGAATAGTATTCAGTGTTTCTAATAACAATCTTAATAGAATAATAGTTCCTTTTTAATAATTTAAAGTACCTTTGAAATGTGTGTGTTTTAAATGTATGTGTGTGTTTTGAAAACTTTGTGGGTTTTTGTTTGCTTGTTTACTTGCTTTTTATGCTTTAAGGTCTTTTCTTTTGCTTACAGGCATTATTTTACCAGAATATAGTGACAACTGACTGTATTGGTTTTAAGTTTTTCCTACCTGAACTAACTTTTCTCTGAGAGTATCTTAAATACTAGTGTCTTAGCAGGTAGAGTTGACTCAAATAGAGCATAACAGAAAAATAATTGAAAAAATTAAAAAAATTTCCGTTTCTATAAATACTTAGAAGCAATTTTTGGGTGAATAAATGTATGAGGTATTTCACCTATTTTTCAGATTTCTTAAAGAAAGACCATGAAAGGAACTTCTAGCATAAGAGATACATATTTTCATTATGTGAATTTTAAAATGAAATTTGACTATTCTTATAAAATAAAGTAGAATACAAGTTGAGTGAGAAGGGTTTATTATCAATATGGGAATTAGGAGGAGCCAAATAGTTTTCTTTTCTTTTCTTTCTTTTTTTTTTTTCAATTGCAAAGATGGATTTATAGAGGAAGATTTAATTTAAAGAGGGAATGTAGGGTGAATTGATTTGGAGTGGCATGACTGAGGAGGAAGCATCTGTAAAAGATCCCTGAGGTAATGGATTTGATTGAAGACATGGCAAGAAGAGGCAGAGGAGCAGAAGGGATGACACCTAAGGTGTTTTTTAGATCAGGGGAATTTCATGAAGTGATAAAAATCCATAACCAAGAACAAACATGTTAGATATTTATTGTGGTCAGAGAGCAAGAATCATTGGCCAAGTTAATGGATCAAATAATGAGATGGATGTTGCATTAGCTTGCTAGATCTGCCATAACAAGATGTTACAGACTTGGTGTCTTAAATAATAGACATTTATTTTCTGACAGTTTTGGAAGCTAGAATTATGAGATCAAGGTATCAGTAGGGTTGCTTTCTTCTGAGAGTCTCTCTCTGTGGCTCTCTTCTCCCAGTGTCTTCATATGTTCTTCCTTCTATGTGTGTCTTTGTCCTGCTTCTTCATACAAGGATACCAGGCATATTGGATTAGGGTCTACCCGTATGACCTCATTTTACCTTGATCATCTCTTTACAGGCCCTACTCCCAGTACAGTCACATTCTGAGGCACTAGGGGTGAGGACTTTAACATATGAATTTGTGGTGGGAGGGGATACAGTTCAGCCCCTAACAGACATGTTTACTTCAAGCTGACTGTGAATTAGCCTAATATGGTAGCTGTGGGAATAGAAATAAGAATCATTAAGATGAATTATTTAAATGCAGGATAGATGTGTCTTTTTAAAACTTAAAAAAAAAAAAAAGCCAAAAACGGGTACCTGGGTTGCTCAGTTGGTTGAGCTACTCCCTTCAGCTCAGGTCATGATTCTGGAGTCCCACATCCAGCTCCCTGCTCAGCAGAGAGTCTGCTTCTCCCTCTGACCTTTCCCCTCTCATTCTCTCTCTCTCTCTCTCTCAAATAAATAAATAAAATCTTTAAAAAAATTTTAAAAATTAAAAAAATAAAACTTAGAAAAGGAAAAACCTTGTTTTGAACAGGAAAATATATTTGAACCTGTTACTTTTGAGGCAATGAAGGACTTCAAGTTGTTCCATAGATAAATGGTATTGGAGGCCTGGAGAAATGGATCTAGGACAAACCGAGGGCCTCCTAAGGAACATTATATCTTCATTTCTTCTAGCCTCACATTCAACGTTCAGGAGTGTGATGGAGATTTTAACACCAGCTAGTTTGTATGGCAAGTAAGCACAGAGAAGAATCATATGAGGTAGTGATGAAGATGGCAAGGCCAAACTACTCACCCTTCATGGAACTCTTTTTTGTATTATTTGTTTTTATGGGGACTTGAGGGTATGGGAAGCCTATTCCTTTATCTGTGTTATTTCTCATCTTGTGTCACTATTTCTGTAAATTTCTATACTCTTTGATGGTTAGATTTTATATTTCTTATTTATTTATTTATTTATTTTTAAGAGAGGGAGCGTAGAGAGTGGCAGAGGGAGAGGGAGAGAGAGAGATTCTTAAGCAAACTTTAAGCCCAGCATGGAGCCCAATGCAGGGCTTGATCCTGCAACCCTGAGATCATAACCTGAGCTGAAATCAAGTCGGACACTTAACCAATTAAGCCACCCAGGTGCCCCTCTTATATTTCTCTATTGGCATATTTTTAATCAACACTTCATAATCCTGTGTAACAAACATGATAGGCTTGATAGTAAGCCAGAAGAGGAATCATTCATTTGAGCAAACACTCATTGAGTATCAATGGTACCTGTTTGAAGAATACTCTTTAATAGGTAATAGTATAAGAATGTGAGTTGTCAATGGAAATAAAAGAAAAAAAAAGAGAGAAAATTTAGCTCCCTGGGATGACTTCACTGAGGAGTGGTGTGAAATGTCTCAGAAGATCTTTTTATAAGGCAGGAAAATATCTGGGATTGTGAAGTGCCACCTAAACTAAGAAAGTAAAAATCATGAAATGCTGGGCAAAGAAAAATTAAGAGGATTTGGCAAATAGGAGTTCACTAATGTTTTTAAGACAATACCGTCTTGTTTGGTGAGGATGGGGATGTTGGTGGGGGTTGCAGTCGGTATATGTTGAGATGGAGAGGTATTGTAATTAGTGAGAAAAGGTTCAATTTTACCCTTCACAAAATTTATCATGATCTTTTCTAAGATGTCTAACATGCTTATTTGTTTTTTATACTTTACCAAACATTTTGAACTACCTTGTATTTTAATAAGCCATACTTGTATTTTAAATAATATTTAATGATCAAATTATGATTAAACCAAAAACTGCAGTTGTGCTTTTCATTGGTTACTTCAAAATCCCAGCTTGGGTAAGCAGAACATAGAATCCTTATAGTCTCAATCCATGTCTAATTTTTTGGCTCTAAGCCTTATTCAAATCTGTTTCCAGGACTTCGGGGCTAAATATATAATCCATGTTTATTTCCTTGAAAAAGTGGCAGTATAAATTTCATGGTGGAATCTGTTCAGATGCAAAGGACCAGAGCCAGGTATGAGATTACTACCCGAGAGTGGTGAACTAGGGCCAAGGTCTGCAAGAGAGGGGAGACCCAGGGTGTAAGATTTGATCACCATGGGGAGGGCTTTCTCTAGCTGAGGGTGATGCCCGAAGGCCTGGTTGTATGGCGTCTTTTCTTTCCTGATAACAGAATAGCTCGTCTAGATTATTTAAAAAAAATAGTATCTGATTCTGTTTTACTGCAAAGTGTTTTCAGTGGAATTATTTTTTTTTAATTTTTACTTTTATTAAATTTTAATTCTTCATTGCACAATTGTGAAATGTGTCACATGCTGTTTTATGGTGAACGATTATGAGAATCTCTATCAGACTAGAGCCTACATTCCAGCAGGGAAGAAAAATGATAATTAATAACAAAATAATATTAATTTAATATTTAATATTATAATGTTATTATATCAACCAACATAATTATTTCATTTTTTATAGAGAGAGTTAATAAGTAAAATAATGTAGTCTGCTAGAAGGTGATAGGTGCCATCACTTTCTTTGGTCACAAAAAGGCGCACTTTATTTTTCTAGATATAAACATTGATTTGGAACATTATGTTGGCAAATAAAATATATGGTGTAAAGTTAAAGCAGCCAATTTTACAAGCATGAGCAATCGGAACATTGTGATGCTCTTCGATGTTTATATTTACTCCCTATAAGCAATTGGTTTTCAAATTCAGTAACCTTCTTCCAAATAAGGTAGCTTGCATCTATTTTTCTTTTTAAATTACCAAGCTATTTGTCCAACTTTCTAGTTAACCTGAACCTCTGTTTTATGAGATTTTTGGACATTGAGGCCTACTGGAAGGATCAAGGTGCTTTTGAATATTCACCAGGATATAATTCTCCCTTCACCTGACAAGAGATGGGGCAGATAAAGTGCCTTTCTTTTTTCCCTGGAGTCATGGTACAGCAGAGCCCTTACAATTCTGCCCTAAGAGAAAATTGTTGCCTGTGCAAAAAGAGAAGGAAAAGGAAATAAACATAGCTCCATGCAAGTCTTAAATTTCTCTCTACTTTATTTCCGGAGTCTATGTATGCATGTTGTTTAAAATATTGCTATTAGAAAAAACAAAAACCCTGATTCCTTGTGTCCTGATTGGGAAAATGAATGTTCAATTCTCAGTCTCTCAGTTCCATAAAGCTGAAATCCTTGGGAGCAGATGTATTTTAGAATTCAGAATTTTTCACCATTTAGAAAGTGATATAATACCTGTACTAGATACTTGTTTTGCAGTGGTCTTCATTTAAGGTTTCTAACCTTGACAATTCATGGCTTTAATACTATTATTGGTGGTTTATTAACCTTATTTACTTAGGGTTTATAATTCTTCAAATGCTATTAATTTAGCAAATGCAATTAATATTTAATTACTGAGTCAAGAGTTTTTGTGCCTTCTAAACAAATAGTGGAACACAACTCAACATTACTAGATGTGTAAAACATTGTATTTTTATATATGGAATATGTGTATATATATATATTTTATATATATATGTCTGTCTGTCTATAAGTATGTGTGTATCTCAGTTTAAAGTATCCTGGAAGGCTTAGGTGTTTTAGATGTAACAAGCTGAGTGGGTAAAGTAAGGGAAACCAATGGTTATCTACTTAGTTTATTTTAAAAATGCATATTGTTTTGGTAAATAATAAAAAATGAGTATTTCTTTCTCAGATTCAATCACGTTAAATAAAAAGTTAGTACATTGACTCTTTTACTCTTTAGAGTTTATGCAGGTAAGAGTATAAAATCATGAATGCAAGCAAGTTTTGAGAGCAGTAATAATTTTTTGGAATAGAAAAAAAAGATATGTCCTCATTTACCCAGTGTTTGGGTCCTTGCTTCGAACTTCATACTTGGTCATTCTAACTACTGAATGTTCTTGTTTGCTAATGAACTTTTAGCTTTTAAACTAAGATTTGTCTCTGATCTTCAGAGAAGTTTCCAGATGTTGCCTTATCATAAAAGTTGGTATCTAGGAAGTTTTCAGAAAATATATCTCCTCAACCAAGCCTTCTATTTTCTTTAAAGCAATTCAACCAAATAATGTGGCCTATCAAGTTGTTTCATCTTAATTCAGGGACAAAAGAGGAATGCTGCTTTGGAGGATGCTAGCATATATCAAGTATTTTCTCCTTTGCCAAGTGTACAGTTCATTGTTCGGTCACCTGTGTCTGTCCGTTTAGCACATTTAAGGCAGTTCTCAACAACCCCCATTTTTCTCTAAAACTTACATGGAGGCTTCAAACATTGTCTGGCTCATTATTTTCCAAGAAAGGTTAAGACCTTTACTGTCAGACTGGAACCCTTCACTAATTAGAGCCCTCGCTTTGGCACTGAATGTGTCATGACTGCGAGCTTTCCTGCTGTGATCAGGGGCATGTTGCTTGCTCACTAAGTGTCCAGCACTGGGAAGGACTGCTTGCTATTTTTTATGTGACAAATTTTGAACTTGCTGAAATTCTAATTCCTCTTTAGTAGAATGGGATGGAATATTCAGTAGTTCACCAAGAAGATTTTGCGTAATACTACCCAGTTTATCTTCTTCAGTTTTAGTAAAGTTGAGTCCACATTAGAATAATGAAAAAAATACTTTCAAAAGTGGGGAGAAAATGGTAACATTTCCCACTATGTTAGAAATGGGTGTGTCAATATATCATACTAGGTTGACACCCCATCCCCCAAACAAAACTTTTGTTCTTTTTGATTTAATTAGTCGTATAACTCAAGATTGGTTTAAACTATTAAAATGGTATCAGAAAGCTACATTACTTGTTTGATTTTTATCTTTGTTTCAGATCATATATAATTTATAGTTCCTTTTTCCAGTCGATAGGATTTTTATCAGCTTCATGGATAGAAAGACTGAATCCACTGGCAGGTCTCATGCCTTTGAATTGTCAAAGAATGCTTTTGGGTGTTAAATCAGGCTTCTCCATTTGTATTCACAGGACTGCTCCCTTGCTCCCTTGCCTTCTGTTTGATCATTGCTTCTTTCTTCCATTTCCAGCTTTCCTTGGTTAGAGCAGGGAGGTAGTCTGAATGATGCAAATGTCTTGGTGTTTGATTTTGTTATAAGTTAGCTTCTTAAAGAAAATTCTCTGCTGTGGATATAGATCATACTCTTGTATTTGGCTAGTTGATTAACAGGTTAGTTTTACATACAAGATTAGGTCTACAAGCTTAGTGCATTTTTCTTTTTGAAAGAAAGTGCATTATAAAAATTTTTCAAAAATTATAGTTCACTTATTCTTAGGGAAATATACTATGTATGGTTATTCGTGTTTCATGAATGTCACGAATGTATTGAGATTTCATTATGCTTATTCTATAAATAGACATATTAATTTTATAGTTTATGATATCTTGTACATTCCCTTGTACAAAAATTAAGTGAAGGCAGAAAAAGCAGATACAGTTTAAAGTAAAAAGGAGTTGTATCAAATGTCAGAATTATTGAAGCCCAGAGGAGAGAAATTTTCTTTTTCATCAAAAAGGAGTTTTAGTATGTTAACTCTTTGGGAGAAGGGAAGGAAGAGCTAGGAAACTATAAGAAATGTTCACAGAAACCTCTAAAATTGCAAAAAAGCAACATACTTACTGGATAAGTCAACGACTTTTAAATTTCTTTGTATTGATGTTTCTTGAAAGATTGCTGTAATAAAGATTGAATAATTTTTTGAAATATAAATTAACTATAATCTAACAGATGGATTTAATCTGTCTCTTTAGGAGATATTTGTCTCTTTAGGAAAAGGATAATTCATTGGGTTTTCTGTACTGTGTTCTGAGTTTCTGTACTTCCCTGCTTACTTCACTAGAATTGAGATTCTGTTTTACCAAAAATATATATTTGGTATTCATACACATGTATACTTTTTGGAGGGGGGTATAGAGTGAGAGTGGCTCTTTTTAAAGTTGTTTTTCTCCTGACTTTTAAGAGATGTTCATTGTAGAAATTTTTTAAGAAAAAGGAAGGGGAGAAATCTCACCAGAATCCCATATCCTCAGGCAACCAATATATTGATTAATTTTCAAATATAGTTAGAGATTTGTTTTCCTTCTTTATGAATATTTGATTCATGTTTCTAACTCATTTAATCATTAGGGTTTTAATGTTTTTTTTTTTTAAAGGCTATTTGAATGAGATAAGCATATATATATATGTATATATATATATATATCTTCTTTCACAACTGATGTCTTTTAATCTTTAGTCAAAATTTTAAATATACTGAGATTGATATACCATGTCATATTTAAATTTTATGTTACTTAAAATAGGCTTTTCCCATTGCTCTGGACTAGTGGACAAAACCAAGGACATATTGGACAGCCAAGATCTCATATTCCAAGAGGATCTACAGTGTGACAGTCCCTCCAGGGTTCAAACCAGACCTGCAATTCCCAACTACATACCAGACCCTCCTTTTAACTCTATGCCCCTCCAGTGTATATAAAAGAACTCTAGGGAGGGAGGACATATATATGAATATATCTGGAGAGAGAGAGAGACAGGGAAGAGACAGATTATGTTTGGCTTCCAAGTGAATTGCTTATAGAGAAGATGAATTCCTGGCAGAAGAGTTGGCTGGCAGCTGACTGGCTTATTTACTGCATCCTATTTGAGCAGGGGAGACAATGGACAGATAGGAGGCTGTAGCAGTCAGCCTATATTCCTGTTGGTTTGGTGTGGGAGTGATCTGTGAGCATTCTGTTGGGCAACTGGACACCATGGCTGGTGGGATGGTGTACCTCAGTACCTCATCAGAGGGTGGTCTGCTGGTTGAGGAAACTGCTGTGACATTCAGCATTCAGGTAGTCAGGGCACCCTCATGATATAAGTGCCCTGTACTACAGGGGCGGGATATGGGGCCAGAGAGGAGGGGGAGCTAGAAGAAGGTAGAACTACCCTAGACCTCCTAAGATCAGGACCTACCACCTTTAGCGAATTATCCTCTCTCCCCACTGATGTTTTTTAATCTTTATATCAAAATTTTAAATATACTGAGATTAATATATTATATATTATTTAAATTTTATATTATTTAAAGTACACTATAATTAATATATTTAAAGTATGCTAATAATCAGTTCCTCAGACTATTTTAAAATATAGAACAATTTTAAGCTATACTTGCCCATTTGTTCTCCCAGATGAATTTAGATTCCAAAACAAAATTCCTCAGGGTTCATTTGAGTTTTGGCCTCTTCTGTATTTGTTACTTTGCCCTGACAGTGAGAAACTTGGTTCCCATTATAATTACTATATATTTGTCCAGTTTATTTGTTTGTTCCCTCCCTCTGGATGTATCCAATGTCTCTGCTTTCTGTGTGGATGCCTTTCTCACCACATCCATGTTCCAACATCCATGCCAGGTCTTAGCATCCAGTACAGAGGAGGCCTGACCAGCACCCCTCAACCACCATGGTCAGGCAGCACCTGCCACCACACCAAGCTCCCTGCTTGGTAGCCTCACTTCTCCTTGCTCAGGCTCAGAACCCCTGTGCCTGATTACAACCCCTTTTGCCCTGCTCACTGGCTTAGGTGGTCTGCTCCATACCAGGCTACCACTCTTGTATAGAGGTCCTCATCATAGCACTTGGGCTCAGACCCTCTACAGGGATACCCTCCTCACTCTGCCTGGCCTCTGACATTCCATGCCATGGCACCCTCCTCACCCAGCTAGGGCTCTGTGTTTGGTGGATGCTCCCTTTATTCTCTTTAGGCTCTGATTCTTCACACTGGGCTCCCATAATCCATGTATTCCTTCCTCACCCTGCTTTGGCTCTGATATCCTACTTTGGGTTGAACCTCCACAGGAACCCCTAGTGTTTCCCCAGTTAGCTTCTGACTTCCTGTCCTGGATCACCTACCTACTTCAGTCAGGTACTGGGTAGCCTGAGCAGCCCTCCTACCTGGATACCTCCCTTACCCTGCTTGGGTTTTGCACCCTGTGTTGTTCTGCCCCACGTAATAATGGTCTGAATTGTTTGGAAAAGAAAGAAGAGGAAGGGAGAAGGGAAAGGGCTATATTTGATTTTTGTATCATCTTTTCTTCCAAACATATTTATTAAATGCAATTAAAAGGCAAATAAGATAAAGTTACTGCCTTTTAGAAATTTACTTCTGGAAGTGGGGATAAATGTGTAAGATATTATTACAGTATAGTATGATAATACAGAGCTTTTTCCAAGGATGTTGTGGTGGCAGTTGAGAGTAAACCTATTCTGCATAGCAGAGGAATTTGGGGGTTTTTGATGAGAGAGTTTAGTCTTTAAGAAATAGGGGAATCTAAACAGGTAAAAAGGAAGCCAGGGTAGGTTGATGAGCCCACACTAACATTTATATCAGACTCTGTAGAAAGTTAGGTAAGCATCATATTAAAAGTGTTAAGATTACTAGGAAAACACAAGTAGATCTTATTTATTTAAAAAGCCTTTATTAATGATAAAAATCTCATTACATGAACAGTTTGGACCTCCTCTGACTTTTTGCAAAACAAGGAAATTGGTTTAAAAATGAGTTCATGCTGCTTTAAGGGCCTGGAACTGCCTGAATATGAATTACTAGAACCACAAAAAAGAATTTTAAATGAAGCCCTAAATATTTTATAATAGGAAAGCTTAATTTATGCTTGGAGTAAGCGTAATAAACTTCTGAATAAAAAGGAAAGGTAAAGTATTTTTTTTTCTATAGAATGCTCTTTTTTTTTTTTTAATTAAAAAATCAGTGAAGAATATTACTACAGGGGTTTTTCCCCCATTGTTGTGTCCTTGAGCTTACTTCCATGACCATGTTATATGGCCAAGAGGTTTGGCTTGGGAAGGACATCATTCACTAGGTACAAGAATCATGGTTGGATATGAGAGGCTGATGTGTCTGAGGAGAGGCCAAAAATAAATGGGACTAGAAAATCTATCCCTAGAAGATTTGGTGTTGGGTGTGGGGGATACGTGGTTAGTTCTCTTAACTTGCCTTTCCTATGTACCTGAATCAGAATATGTATATGTTTCCTGCAAGAAAACTTATGTATAAAATAGCTTATTAAAATAAAAATTAGTTGAATTATGGAAAGTTTTTGTAGCACGAGAAAACAGAAATATTTCCAATAGTAATTTTGCATGGCTGAGCATAAGTATGCATTCTGCGTTTTCATTTCTTTTCAGAATACCACTGAAAGTGGAACTTCAGTGTGGGGTGAAACAGGCAGTTTTGGTGGACCCAATCTGTTAGAAAGGCCCAGGTGATGGTCTTAGCTATCTGTGGTGGTTGAGGCCCAGTGCTGCCATTTATAAACTGAATGATCTTGGGCTAGTTACTTAACATCTCTCAATCTCAGTTTCATAATGTGCATGATATGAATAATAATGTTGAGAAAAATTATGTCCTTTCCCCATAGCATGTTATGTTGTTTACAAATTATTAGGCTAAATGAATTGCATATATGATCCAATTTCTCCACATACATTCTATGCCCAAATAACCTTATTTTTAAAGAAATCACTATTAATGCACCTAGTTCTTTGCAGTGACTAATTTCAGAATTAAGACAATTTTACCTTTGCAAAATGTAAAAAATAAAACTTCCTACAAACTGACATGCTAAAAAAAAACAAAAAACAAAAAACAAACCAAAAAAACCCTTGTGTTTTACCTCCTCAGTATTTAGGATTCATAGGAGTAGAGATAACATTTTCATCTGTAATGTAATGTTATTACATAGGAAAAATATCTGTGTTAGTTAGTAATAGTTTTGCCAGAAAATGATGCTGAAATTATATAATATTTTTTTAAACTACTCTTACAAACAGTTACATTGTTCCTTCTTTGTGTACTGAGATTATGTTATATAAGACATTGCATTAAAGAGATAACTAGTTGTAAAAACATGATTCTATTCATGTTTTTATGTTCTAATTCATGTTCTAATTCATGTTCTAATTCAACAGTTATAATATTTTCAGAGAAATATTGAATCTAATCATCATATTTGGGTCAAGACCACCAACACTTTTGGAAAAGTAATTTGCAAATGTAATAAATTAGGGTATATGTATATATATGCTATATATACATATAATGATAGTTATATCTCAAGATATTATTTATTTTGCCTGAAATATTTTTATTTTCTCCTATTTAACCTTTAATACTTGAGGTATTGCCAAGGTACTAATTTTCAATCATATTGTCTTACTTTCTGTGCTTTGTGTTTGAGTTGACAGGTAGGGGTGACTTTGTATGACCTGTCTTTCTATTATTTGTGTCAGTTTCATGCCACATGTTGACCTGCTTGGTTTTAATCCTATCTTGGCCTCATGACCTCAATTTCTGATTTAATAGCATGCCTGATAATTGGGCATTCTTAGTCTATCTTAGGATATCTTAGTCTATCCTGGCTATCCAGCAATAAAGGCCCCAAACATCCTCCGTGATATGTAGAAACAGCTTCTTTAATTTACCATGTGATTTGGCCAAGATGAATTTTGAAATGAAATTGCCTGCATTGAATTTTTTTTTTTTAAGATTTTATTTTTTTATTTGAGGGAGAGAGAGTGTGGGGAGAGGAAAAGAGGAGGAAGGAGAAGGACAAACAGACTCGGACTCTGCGCAGAGCCTGGCACAGGGCTCAATCTCACCACACTGAGACTGACCTGAGCCAAAACCAAGAGTCAACCGTTTAAACAACTGAGCCACCCTGGTGCCACCATGTAGAATTTTTTTATGTTTGCACCCCTCCCCCAGTATTAATCCTCAAAAGTGCTGTCCATGTAGGAAATTTCATACTTAACTAGCAAATTGTTTTCTAAATGTTCTGTGGATGTTCCAGAGAACAAAGTTCCTGGGTCATAAATGGGTAAAATACACTGTATAGTTTTCCTTTTCTCTCAAAGATTCATGGTAGCCTTTAGTTTTCAAATGAATAAACCTGTTAAAATTTTTAGTGTAGCATTTTTGTGAGAGGGCGAGATTGACTCTTGTTGACAATCTTAGCAGTCATTTTTCTGTGCCCGAGGAACTCTGAGTCTGTTGAAATCTTGAAGTTGAAATGACACTTATGCAATGCCCATGTTTGAGGTTTGTGGTCCTTTAATATTCATGACCAGTTTCTTTCCCTCTATTGCTGGAGAGAATTGGATGAGGGAGGGTGGTAAGAGTATGCTGGGTGAGTGAGTTGTAAGGTGGTGGGTTGAGTAAGTGAGATAAATAGCTTACTTTTTTCACTTTGATTGGTAAGTAGTCCTGATCTCATTTCTCCAAATAAAAATCTAAGCTAACTCCCATGATCGAAGTCAGTGGCCATCTTATCCAAGAGTCTATTTGCTGAACAGGCTTTGTGCTTTCTGAGCTGGGATGACAGAGGGGGCTTCATGGGCCTGGGCTAAGCAGTGTGAAATTGTGATGAGGGTTGATAAGCAAGACTTTCTAAGCCTGAAATGCCATTTTCATCTCATAATTAATACATTTACTCTGCTATGCCTTCATCTTCCACCAGCTCCTTATAGTGGAGTTGGTTTTATGTGGATCCTTTGAAAAATCCAGAAAGTTTCTTAGTAAATTTAGGCTCCTGGGATGATTTTTAAAAATTTCTTTATTTATTCTATTAAGAAATAGTACAGTTTTACTAGCTTATTTGACCTTAAAATTCTTTTTGTGCCTAACACCTATTAGTGTCCCACAGAACTAGTGTGCTGTGAAGGTTTCTTTAAAAAATTGTTGAAGTACCCTAAATATACCTGTGGCTCATTTTATGGTTTAGTTAAAATATAGGAAATATGTTTTCAGGTGAGCATTATTTCCAAAAATAACATACATTTTTTAGGGGGGGAGGGGTGAGGGAGAGAGAATCTTAAGCAGGGTCCATGCTCAACATGGAACCCAAGGCAGGGCTCGATCTCACAACCCTGAGGTCATGACCTGAGCTGAAATTAATAGTTGGACACTTAACTGACTGAACCACCCAGGCGCCCCAAAATTATATTCATTTTTGCTTACTTTTGACAGATAGAAATTCATGAGATCAATAAGTAATATATTTAGTTCATAATTATTGAATTAGTTTTCTAACGTTGCTCTAACAAATTACCATAGATTCGGTGGCTTCAAACAACATAAAGTTAATATCTTCAGCTCTACAGATCAGAAGTCTTAAAATCAAGGTTATCGGCAGGGCTGTATTCCTTTTGAAATTCTGAGGATGAATAGATTTCATTGCCTTTTTCACCTTCTAGAGGTCACCTGCATTCCTTGGCTTGTGGTTCTTTCTCTGTATCACTACAGGCTCTGTATCTATCACCACCTTTCCTCTCTGTGACACTAACCCTCCTATTTCTCTCTTATGAGTACCCTTGTGATTACTGAACATATCCAGATATTCTAGAATATTTTATGGATTATCTCAAGGTCCTTAACTTACTACAAAGTCACTTTAAAAATATATAACTTTATTTATTTATTTTAGAAAGAGGGAACCAGCAAGGGTGGGGAGGAGGGGCAGAGGGAGAGAGGAAAGAGAATCCAGAGCAGACTCCCTGCTGAGTGTGGAGCTCATCCCCAGGACCCTGAGATCACGACCTGGGCTGAAATCAGGAGTTGGAGGCTTAACTAACTGAGCCACCCAGGCGTCCCTGCAAAGTCAAATTTTGCATGTAAGATAACATTTACAGGTTTCCAGGATTAGGAGGTAGGCATCTTTGGAGGGCCATTACTCTGTTTACTACAGACATATAGTTCCATGAAGTTTGGAACTACCAATCTCTGATCTAAAGCTTCTTAGGGAAAGTCAGTTTCATCATTGGACATGAAACAATCTTTCTTACAGATTTTTTTAAGGAGCATCAACAGCTAAATATTATATAGGGGAATATTACTATAGAGTATGTTTACTAGGTGATTTCTTTCTCTTAACTAGATATAATTATTTATTTTTGCTATATCATAACATCTTCTCCCTAAATATAGTAGCAGACATCTCTGAAATATAAGAATATTCTCCTCTATAGCCCATATAACAGTGTTCCTTTTCACACACAAGTATTAGAAATTTGTTGCTAACTCTAGCAGGAGGAATATATTATATAAAAGTAACTTTTCTTGAGCAAATGATCATTGTTATTGTTATTTTTGATCTTACAGATATCCATTAATATAACTGACCTTTTAGCACTTGACGACTAGGATACTTAAAACAGGTTTATGCCCCACATTTGACATTTTTTTATTTATTTATCTCGGCAATTGCTTTTTTCCGCCCTGGTTTTCTCATTTATATTTTTTTCCATCTCAGTATACTGAGTATACTTTATAGCTTGCTTCAAATCTTTTTAGAATTTATGTATACATAGGGGCGCTTGGGTGGCTCAGTGGGTTAAAGCCTCTGCCTTTGGCTTGGGTCATGGTCTCAGGGTCCTGGGATTGAGCCCTGCATCAGGCTCTCTGCTCAGCAGGGAACCTGCTTCCTCCTCTCTCTCCGCCTGCCTCTCTACTTGTGATCTCTCAGTCAAATAAATAAATAAAATCTTAAAAAAAAATTTATGTATACATAAATAAGAAAATATTTCCTTTTGTACTTTGGAGTAGTGTTTTCTGAGGAAATAAGTGGAACATTTATCCTTGTACATTTCTTAGTTTGGCTAGGATGCCGTCAGAATACTCTGCTTAGTTAAGATATAAACATCCATTGGCACTTACCTGATTCCTCTTCATCTTCTCTTAAGAATAATGGAAATATGGATTGACTTGTTTTCCTTTTGTGTTCTATTTTATACTTTATTTTATTTTATTTTTTAAAAAGATTTTATTTGTTTATTTGACAGAGAGAGAGAGATCACAAGTAGGCAGAGAGGCAAGCAGAGAGAGCAGGGAAGCAGGCTCCCTGCTGAGCAGAGAGCCCAATGTGGGGCTCGATCCCAGGACCCTGAGATCATGACCTGAGCCGAAGGTAGAGGCTTAAACCACTGAGCTACCCAGGTGCCCTATTTAAAAGAAGAGAAAAACTTATTTAGGATCATTGAAGTAAAAATGTCTCTTATTTGACTCAGAATATCCATATTCACTCCACTTGAATGAGAGCATCCAAATGAAGGAGTTCTGTGTTTTCAGAAAAAGAGTTTGCAGAATATGAAAAAATGGTAAAGAGGGTTCTGATGGTAGGTAGCAATTTATTTTTGATACATTAAAAATATTGTAATACTCATGCAGTTCTTTATAATTTTTCTCTGTGGTGCCAAGGAGTCCAAAACTACCCTGAGGAAGGAAGCATATTACTTCCCTTGCCCTCCCCCAGTTTTCTATTTTAATCCTGCTGCTGCCAAGTTTGAGTGGAAAGTCATTTCATTGCCAGTTGGCGACTTACATGACTCTTGGCCAAGAAAGCTATTTAAGCAACTTTGAAATCTGCCTAAATTTTCATAGCTGTGTGTGTGGTGCAACTTCAGTGCTCCTGGAAAACACTGGGAGGCATGCCATCCTCCCTGACATGCTCTCATACGTTTCCTGTCATGGATGCCAGCATAACAGAAGAGCTCAAAGGAGAGCCTTAAGTCCATCTTCTGAGTTTCCTGACATAAATCTGAGGGGTTACTATTACTACTATTATTAGCCCACATTAATTAAGCAGTAACTGTAGTACAAGGGAATGTGCTAAGCCTTTAAGTGATTTTTAAATTTAATCCTCACAATTGCCCTCTCGGGGAGTTACTGTTATTATCCCCCTTTATGAATGAAGAAGCTATGATTTAAGAAGTTAAGTCACTTGCTGAAGATCACATGGCTTGTTAGAATTGTGACTAAACCATATGTGTGTTTGACTTTAATGTCCAGTATTAATTAATCCATATCCTGTGACCACTGTATATGAGTTTGCATGTATATAAGGAGCCATACTATATTGCTGCTAAGACTTGGCTCATAGTTTAAAAAGATGTATATTTTTCTGATATGAATGATATTAAGGACTTATCTCTTTAAGTTAAAAAAAAACTCACTTCATTTAATGTTATTTTTCTGTTATCAACTAGAGATTGCCTTTACATTTTAAAAAGAAATATAACTTTAATATTATCTTGAGATTTATGTGGTATCATTGGAGCGTAGCATTAGGGGAAAAAAGAATATCTTTAAATCATTTTGATGGGAAATAGCATAACGGGCAGATGTAATGATGCTAGGACTGAGGAAATGGATCTTATACTGTGATTCAACTTTAACTCATATTATGACTTTAGAGAACAACTCAGCAGTTTAATAGTTTTGATATCTTTTCCTTGAAATGAAAATATACATAAACATAACATTGTTCTTAAGTGTGTAAGATTTGAATCTCCTTTCTGAAATAGGTGGACGAGCAACTAGACTGTAGGATCATAACATCTAAGTTACTCATGTGTGCTGCCCGATTTGGACTTGTCTATGGCCAGGGGAAAAGAACATTTCTTTTCACAAAGTGGGGAGGGAAACCCAGGCTTGCCCATGTTGTGTACAAGTCTTCAGATTATGCCTTCTTCATGCCTGACTTGGTTCTCATTCTAACTTGAGAGCTCAGCTTTGGGTTTGGTTTCCAATTTGTTGTTTTTCCAGACCATTCAGCCAACTTGGCTCTATGCTTAGACTGTGTTTGCTGTACTCCTCACCCTTGCCCACCACTCTGATGTGGGGTATTGCCTTTCACCCCTTTTTATGGGCTAAACTGCACACAACATTACAAGTGCATGTCTGGCATTCTTGCTCTTGTGGTGAGGTATTCTTAACCCAAAGCTTAGTGCTTGTCTAACAGTCAAAGTGCTAGATGGCTAAGAAGTCAATATAAAGGGAAATATTTGAAAATATTATTTAATATTCAAAAAATTTAGTACTTAATCACAGAATGATACTTACTTACATTATTTTTTTAAAGAATTTGAACCTGCTGTATTTATTTCCTCCTTTCCTCCTATTTTCCTTCCCTCCTTCTCTCCCTTCTTTCCTCCCTGCTTCCCTCCCTTCCTTCTTTCCCTCCTTCCTAGGAATTTCAGGAAAGTGTGAACTAGTAGAGTATTTTAACACTTCCACCTATCATAGTGTTTAGAAGAGTGTTTATATTAAAATTTTTTTTAAAGGCTAACTATGCGTAAGTGTGAGAAGAACTCTCATAATGGCTACTTCAAAACTGCTTTTATAATTGAGGTCTGAGAAAAACTATAAAAATTTAAGAGAAAAATCCTAGTTTGCTTAATTTTTTATAACATTTTTATATTTGTAAATATTTTTAACTGTCAAGAATTCATAATAGATAGTGTCTAATTTATAATTGATGTTGACGTTAAAAGTATTGAAACTGCATTTTAAGAAAAGATTTTAATTATTCATTTGAGAGAGAGGGAGAGCACAGCGGGAGAGTGAGAGGGAGAAACAGATTCCCCACTAAGCAGAGAGCCCAACATGGGGCTCAGTCTCAGGACTCCGAGATCATGACCTGAGCCAAAGGCAATCACTTAACAGACTGGGCCACCCAGGCACCCTGAGACTGTATTTCAAAGCATTAATTTAAAGAAAGGTTGAGGTAAAAAGTGGAAAACACTCATAAACTTACTATTTTATATTGTTTCAAAGTATATTCTTTTTTAACTTTGACATATATCATTTTGATCATGGATCTTTTTAAAGTTATATTATTGGGTAAAATATTCCATTAACTTGATCTAACCATGGTTATTTAACTGTTCTTTGTAGAATTTTTTTGCTTATGCATTAAGTCATTTATTTTAAAATATTAGTTATCAGTTAAGTCCATGGTTATAAGGCAGCAACTCTGTAAATAAGGTAAACATAGTTTCTTGTCTGCTTTGAGTTTATATGTAATTGTAATACATAGTGAAGGATGTCATGACAGAGAAAATGTAGAGTTTTGTAGTTTCCACAGAAGAGGAACAGAATGTAAATGGTGTGGGCATAGGAGAGAAGAGAGGGTTATAAAACATCACAGAACAAGTGTTCTTTTAGAGACTCCACATAAGAATGAACTTACTAAAGTGGATGAGAAAGTGTTCTGATGGAGGCATGAATACTGGAGACAAGAGAGAACATGGCATGTTTAGATACTGAAGAAAAATCCGGTATAGCTGGAAGATAAAGTATAAGAGAGAAATTTGAGCATTGGGGAAAACTAAGAAAGAGAATACATAGGATGCAGGAAATATTGTCCCAAAACTAAAAAAATAAGGGAATTCCCAAGACTCTATAGCAGGTTAAGAGAGAAACTCAGCTGTATTGAAGCAGGAAAGCAGAAAGTTCTAGAATGGATGTCTCTAGCAGAAAACTGAACTCCATGTAACAAATAGAATTGAAAGGAAGAATGTGAGAATATAATGAAGGCTTGTAATCCCCCCATTTTTTTTCCAGAAAAATGAAAGGCATTCAGAAACTCTCAGAAAGAACAAATGGCTGAAAATTAAGCCATAGTCCAGATATGAAGCTAATTAAAATATGGCTTGATTTTTAAGTACTTGTATAATGGAAGAAAAGAAAATACATTTTACTGTGATGTTAGGAAGAATTTCTTTTGAGAAACTCAAAAGAAATTCTTCCTAACATTGGACTTACTGAAAAGCTACCAAGATGGGTACCTGGGTGGCTTAGTCAGTTAAGTGACTGCCTTTGGCTCAGGTCATGATCTCTAGGTCCTGAGATTGAGTCCCACAACTAGCCCAGCGTCAGGCTCCCAGCTCAGTGGGAATTCTGCTTCTCCCTCTCCCTCTGCCCCTCCCCACAGCTTGTTCTCTCTCTCAAGTAAATAAATAAAATATTAAAAAAAGAAGAAAAGTTACCACGAAAATGGGTGGAAGAGCTAAGAATAACAATGTAGTTACCAAGTTTGGGACACAGAAGGGAGAGGTTTTGTGTAAGTGAACCAAAGATTTATCTTTCATACCAAAGTCAGTGGGTGGAACCTCAATCTTGTAAATCATGGAGAGTAATACACATATTATTTAGAATTGTGGAACTAACTACCAGAAGAACCCAAACAGAAGCAGCAAAGTTTACCCATGGACTCTTGGAAGGAGGAGGGGCAGAATGGGAGATTTTTAATTTTCATCATAAGCATAAGGATTTGATTTTTTTCCCCTATTTTCATGTTGTACTTTATCATAGCTAAACTTTTTTTAGACATGATGGTCCTTCTTAACCTCTGTTTCTGGCTCTTCTCTTTCCCACTTGTCTTTGTCGAGAATTTCAGAGTCATCTGACCATTTTCCCTCCTTTTTCTCAAATTCAAATCAATTACCAAATTCCATCGTATTTGCTTCTAGACTGAGTACTGCTTTGATCCCAGCTAACACATCTTAAAAGTAAGACCCGAAAGACTCAAGTTGTTTCCAAGAAGCTTAACTGCATCTCAGAACAAAACTCAAAAAGATTCATAAGCATACACAAATATTAAGTGCTCAACAAGGCAAAATTCACAGAGTGGTATCCAATCAGAGATGACCAGGCATGCACAGAAGCAGGAAGAGAGGACCCATAATGAGAAGTAAAATCAATAAATTGAAACCAATTCAGAACTGATATAGATGTTATAACTAGTAGTACATTCACACCATTAATGTAACTGCATTTCATATGTTCAAAAAGTTAAGTAGATAGAAGGTATAGGAAAGATCCAATAGAACTTCTAGAGATGAAAACAACAATATCTGTTGAAAAATACAAAGGTTGGTGTTTTATAGTTTGCTAGAGAAACAGGATCAATAGGATATGTGTGTGTGTGTGTAAATATATATATTATTTATTTATAACATATTAACATATATACTTTTTATTTATAATTTATTTTAAGGAATTGACTCATTTGATTGCGGGGGATAGCAAATGTGAAATTGTCAGGACAAGCCAGCAGGCTAGGAAATTCTAGCAGTAACTGATGTTGCATTGTTGACTACAGAGGCAATCTGGAGACAGAATCGCTTTCTCCTTGGGGGAATTCAGCTTTTTTCTCTTTGGATCTTCAACTAATTGAATGAGATCCACTTACATTATGGAGGGTAATTTGTTTTCCTCAAAGTCTAAAAATTTAAATGTTAATCACATCTAAAAAATATCTTCACAGCAATATCTAGACTGGTGTTTCACCAAACAACTCAACACCATGGCCTAGCAAAGTTAACATGTAAAATTAACTGTCACAGATGGGATTAGCAACAGATTAGACATTCAGCAGAAAAAAATTCGCCAACTTGAAAACATGACAATTGAAATGATTAAAACAAAAACAGAAATGAGAGAATAAAAAGAAAACAAGTAGAACATCAGCAAACTATGGGACAAGTTCATTCAACCTAAGTACCTATAATTAGAGTCCAGTGGACACTTTTCAATCCTTATTTACTTCGCCTTTCAGTAGCATTTGACACTGTTGACTCTTTCCATCTTTTTCAAAATACTTCATTTTTTTTGGTACCATGTTCTTTTGGTTTTCCTCTTACATGGTAGCTTATTCTTTGTCTCCTTTTCCCTTCCTTCTGCCTTTTCCTTTCTTTAATCTTCTTTCTTGTGTTCGTTTTTCTTCTAATTCTCTATACTCTTCCTGTATGACCTCATTCACTGAGGTCATGGCAGCAGTTACCACCTTCATGCTTACTCCAAAATCATTATCTTCTGTCCAGAACCCACCAAATATTTGACCCAAATATCAGATTACCTGCTGGATTTTTTTTCCCCCGTTGATGTTCCACAGGCATTACAATCTCAAAATAATCATAACTGAGTTCATCCCCTTTTCATTACTCCCAACCTACTCCACTCCTGCATTTCCTGTCTTACTGAACATGTCATCTCCTCTGGCCAAGTCAGAAATCTGGGCATCTCCTAGACTCCTTTTTTTTATTTTAAGATTTTTATTTATTTGACAGAGAGAGATCACAAGTATGCAGAGAGGCAGGCAGAGATAGAGAGGGGGAAGCAGGCTCCCTGCTGAGCAGAGAGCCCGATGCGGGGCTTGATTCCAGAACCCCAACATCATGACCTGTGCCGAAGGCAGAGGCTTAACCCACTGAGCCACCCAAGCGCCCCATCTCCTAGGCTCTTGACTCCTTCATTTCCTATCAGTCACAAGAGCCTGCTTATCTCTACCTTCTAAGTATTTTCACAAATATCCATATTCCTTTTATCTCCATTGCTGCCAGTTTAGGCCAGAGAGCTGGTCTCTTTCTTGGCTTATGCCAAAAATATCCAAATTGATTCTCTCTCTGTAAGTTTCCCAGTTCTAATCATTTTGCTATATAGTGAAATGAGAATTTGATGAGGTCATTCTTCTTAAAACCATTTTAGTGGCTCTTGCTTCCCTTGGGCTGAAGCCCAAATTCATTACAAACATCTATGCAATCTCTCATTTATCTTTTACCACTCCTTTCCCCCTATGCTCTAAGTTACAGCCATATAGAGCCTAGTATATATATATAGTTTCTGAATTGAATTGAAATTCATGGATAGGATTCTGGGTCCACCTAAAGTAGTTTTCAGAATGACTTGTGTTTGTGAATTCTCTGCCTGCTTCATCACATTCTTTAAAGTTAAAGAATCTGACTCAAGGGGCTGGTTTGATATGACTAGGGTCACTCCATGGCCCAGTTTCTTTATATATTCAAACCTTTTCTGCATCCTTTTGACTTATAGAGAGTAAGGAAGTGACCACGATTGTCTAGAGCAAGCTGATGAAGTTCTGACTGGGAAGAAACTCCTCCCAAGGCAAATTAAGGCATTCATTAGCCTAGCATGAGGAGGACTGTGATAGTTTCCTAACCGGTATTTCTGCTTTCTGTCTTCTCCAGTCTTTTCTACAATCTTTTGGCAATGCCACTAAAAAAGTACAGGCCTGGTCATGTCATTCCTTATTTAAAACTCTTTAAGGGCTCACGCTGATCCTGAGAATGAAGTGCAGCCATTAAAAAAAAAAAAAGATTTTATTTATTTATTTGAGATAGAGAGAGTGAGAGAACAAGCATGAGCTGGGAAAGGGGGCAGAGGGGGAGGCAGAGACAGACTCCCCACCAAGCTGGGATCCTAATGCAGGACTCGATTCCAGGACCCTGGGATCATGACCTGAGCTGAAGGCGGACGCCTAACTGACTGAGCCACCCAGGTACCCCAAGTGCAGCCATTTTCACTGCAATTGAGTTATTCCCTAGTTTGATCTCTCCTTCTTATCCATCCATCCTTGCTTCAGCCACCCCAGCTGCTTGCACTTCCCTTGAAAGGCTGGGTTATTTTTGCACCTTTGTGTATTCCACTTATTTGACCCTCTTTTTCCATTACCATTTCTTTCTTTATGTGTCTTCCAACTTCCATCATGGAGCTTGAATGACTTGGGTGCCTGCATATAGAAACTGTTGTATCATGTGGTTTTTGAAAGACTGATTAACTGACAGACCAGATGAAAAGATAAGCATGCGGATTCCATTCCCTCTTGGAAACCCAAACCCAAACTGAAATCCTTTTCTTGACAATGCTCACTCTTTGCCCTCATCCTAATTTTCTTATTTTCAATTTGGTGACAACCTCTGAAAAGAGTGATATAAAATCCATTGCTTTTGTTTATTGCTAAACCTTTTATATTCTGGCTCTTCGTAATTTTACTGAAATTATTTACTTATCTTTCTTTCTATATAAGTGTCTTTCTCTTTTGTGTTCTCCTTACTTTCTCTCCTTTTGCATATCCTATCACCATCTCAAACTCAGCATGTCTAAAACTAAATAATATTTTTTTCACATCAATTTTCCACCCATGAACTTCTTTTTACCAGTTGTAGAACTGGTCACTCAATCTCAGATCCTTGAGTTTATCATCCCTCTCCTTATCCACTGAACAATTCAGTTTTTCTGTTTATAATATTTCCTTTCATTTTGTACCATATGCACAGTTACCACACTAGTCCACAATTCTGTCTTTTCACTGATGCATGTTTGCAATAAACGTCTGATTCTCTAATGAAATATGAGACACATACATAATTTTTTAAAAAAGATTTATTTTTTTTTTTCAAAGAGAGAGTTAGAGATAACGTGATGGGACAAGGGATGGCGTGGGGGTGAGAGAGAATCTCAAGCAGACTCCCCACTGAGTGCAGAGCCCAACAGTGGGCTTGATCTCACAACCCTGAGTTCATGATAAAAGTCAAAATCATGAGTCAGTTGCTTAACCACCAGCTTAACTGAGCCACTCAGACACTCCAACATATATAATTTTAAATTGTCTAGTAGCAGCAAAAAACATGAAAAGGTGAAATTTATTAGTATATTTTATTTATCCCAATATATCCAAAACAGCATTTCAAAATGTGATTAACATATTATTAATGAGATTTTCAATATAATTTTCCTAGTCTTCATAATCCAGTACATATTTTATACTTACAGCACATCTCAAGTTAGACTAGTACATTTCCAGTGCTAATAACTACATTTAACTAGTGGCTGCTATAGTGGATAGAGCCTCGCTGGTCTTCTTTATTCCAGTTTTTTTCCTTTTCTGATGAAATCTGCATCCCACCATCAGACTATTTATCTTTCAGCACTATTTTCACCATGAACATGAAGAAAAGACTCTACGGTTACTTTCATTTGGGTTCCCTGGAAAAACCTGATCTCTTTGTGTGATTTAATGCAAGGATCTCCATCAATTCTTTTCATGTAACCAACATTATTTATAACTTACCCAGCATTACTTCATTTATTCAACATTATACCACCAGACATAGTTTTATTGGTCTTTTTCAGTTAAATTGTTTTTTTCACTCACTGTTCTGTGAACATGTTTGCCTCTCTACTTCTATGTCTTAACTCACGCAGTTCCTGTTACTTGTCTGGTTTCCTCTCTTAGCTCTCAACTCCCAGATCAAATTCTTTCTTTATGAAGCTTTACCTGACTAGTATGAGTAGGGGAAAGTGAAGCTCTTCCCATGTAAGCATATCAATAAATTATGTAATTAACAATATTATTATAGTTTGTTGTACTTTAATAAAATAAGAAAAAATTGACAGCATGGAAAAAAGTATTCATTATAGCCTTATCAATGTATAATTACTTCATTGTAAATTATTATTAGCTAACACTAATTATTGTTTACTATATATACTAAACACTATGCTAAGTGAACTATGTGCATTATCTCATTTAATTCTCACAAAAATATGGGGAAGTTTCTATTCCTCTATTTTGTAGCCAACACATTTGAAGTTCAAAAACATTAAATTGTATGGGAAGAAGTGAGTGCAGGATTTGACACCTAACTCTTTGACTCCTCCTTTTAACCACAAAGTAACAGAGCCCTCTCCATGAAAACATATTCCCCCCTAGGAGACTAAGAGTCTTCTAAATGTAAAGATTATTGCAAGTTCTTTCTCATTGGTAACTTAGACAACAACCCGGATATTTTCGTTAAGATATTGTACATTTATTATTATACATTATCTCAACTAAGATCTTATAAACTTTTCTGAACTTGTTGCAAGGAAGCTCTGCATTTCCCAAAACTAAACTTTTCCAGCTTCTACAATGTTCATTAATACACTTAGTAAGCAGTTTAGAAATAGAAAAACACTTTTCATGATTCAATATGCTAGTAACGTAGAAAATTTAAAAACACTGTGTGGAAAAAATTGTGTGACTTATCTAATATATTTTCCTGTCCCCCTCTAAATATTCTGTCTGTATGACTGAATTTAGCCTATGAGTTAAATACAAATTACAACTTATATAGATAAAATTCTTTCAGTAAAGTTATTTTAACCAAAGCATGCCATATGTGACATAAATGGAGAAGAAAGAAACAGATCTAGAAATCAATCTATTTTAGAGTAAGATGAATCATCAGTTATCATGCGGTTACTGAATAAAAACTCTCATAAATAAAACTTTAAAATTAGTGCTATTTATATCCTATGTCATTTATGTCTTACAATTTGTAAGATGCTCTTACATATTTTTTTAAAGATTTTGTTTATTTAATTTTAGAAAGAGGTAGAGAGAGCAGCCTCCATGATCAGTGTGGAGCTCCACGTGGTGCCAGATCTCACAACACTGAGGTTATGACTTGAGCCCATATCAAGAGTTGGATGCTCAACTGACTTAGCCATCTGGGTGCCCCAAGATGCTCTTACTTTTAAATAGGTTTTAGTTTCCAAATAGATACACAGAAAATTCCATTATCCTCTTCCTTTACAACAAATGGAAATGTGTCATTAAACTTTAGCATACTTCTGCTTACTTTTTATAAATGTTATTTGTTGCGAAAGAATATGTAGTTCAATAACATGTTTGCCAAATGTCTTGTTCAAGTCATTCATATAAAGTGTGTGTTGAATATAACCTCTTTATATTCATTTATCACTGAACAGAAACAGCTATTTTATCCTATTTCCTTAGGTAATGAACCATTTGATCTTTCTTATCCCTGTGTCAGAACATTCTCCAGCTTGCTTTCTTCTGAAAAGTGGAGTTCTATTCAGTACTGGACAAACTGGAATAATGACTTTATTCTACATGGAGTACTCACTCCTCCTAACTGCCAAATGCTTCATCTTGTTTTTGCATACTTTATTACCACGATAGCCAAATTCTTGTTTAATCCTGACCAGGAGAAAACTCACATGTTTATTTTATAATATATAATTTTTCTTCATTAAGAGGATATTTACATGTTTGAAATCCTTTGACCCAAAATATTTACAGTTTCTGCCACCCTAAATCATGTCTGACTTTAACTAGGACTGCATTAAAATGGTAAGTGCAGGAGAAGGTTGAAAATTTTTATTCTTTTAATTTCTTCCAAATTCTGTATACTTTAAGAGATGCTGGCCCTTTCTACATTAATGGAAATGAAATGTATTTGTCAAATCAGTGGAGAATCTGGCATTAGCTATGTGTGCAGAGTGAATTAGCTGCAATAATATTAGGTTGCTTTTCTAATTTATTTCTCTACATTTTAAGTTGAGCTGGAAAATCCAATGCAAAAGTTTTTGTTTTTTAAAAATTTTTAAGAGATTTATTTTATTTTATTTATTTGATGGACAGAGACCACAAGTAGGCAGAGAGCGAGAGAGAGAGAAGCAGGCTCCCTGCTGAGCAGAGAGCCCGATTCGGGGCTCGATCCCAGGACCCTGAGACCACGACCTGAGCCAAAGGCAGAGGCTTAACCCACTGAGCCACCCAGGTGCCCCTCCATTGCAAGTTTTTAAGAATACAGGTGCCTATATTATGAATGTCTCTTTTTTTAAACAATTTTATAAAAGATTTTATTTATTTATTAGACAGAATCACAAGTAGGCAGAGAGGCAGGCAGAGAGAGAGGAGGAAGCAGGCTCCCCGAGGAGCAGAGAGCCTGATGCGGGGCTCGATCCCAGGACCCTGGATCATGACCTGAGCTGAAGGCAGAGGCTTTAACCCACTGAGCCACCCAGGTGCCCATATTATGAATTTCTTGAGACTTCCTTATAACAAATAGAAATTTTGGAAAAGATGATGTCATTTTGTAAGTTCAAAAATACCTCTACCTACTTATTTCACATCCTAAAACTCTTTAAAGGAATGCAGCAATGAAACCAAATGAGTTTATTATTAATACTTTAAAAAGAAGATGCACTTATACTTCATGACCCTTAATGGGGAATCTTCATGATAAAAGAATGTTATGAAATAGAGGAGAAGAGATGTGAGCATCTGGGCAGTCTTTTCTACTGTTCATAGGATCACAATCTCTTCAACATTATCTTACTTAAAAAAAAGTTTTTTTTTTTTTTTAAAGATTTACTTACTTATCTTGGAGGGGAAGGTGCCAAGGGTGGGGAGAAAGACTCTCAAGCACACTCCCCACTGAGCTGGGAGCCCAATGCTGGACTTCATATCACCACCCTTAGATCACGACCTGAGCTGAAATCAAAAGTTGGATGCTCAACGGACTGAGCCATCCTGGTGCCCCTACAGTATTTTGATTTTTTTAAAAAAGATTTTATTTATTTATTGTCAGAGAGAGAGCAAAAGAGAGAGAGAAGGAGCATAAGCAGGGTGAGGGGCAGAGCCAGAGGGAGAAGCCACCTCCCCACTGAGCAGTGAGCCTGATGCGGGACTCGATCCCAGGACTCTGGGATCATGACGTGAGCTGAAGGCAAACGCTTAACCGACTGAGCCACCCAGTGTCCCAGTATTTTGATTTTCAAAGTAACCATTTCTATTGTTCCACTGTTCGATGAAGAATTATAACAGTAATTGTACCTAAGTGGGGATGAAATTCCACCTTGTTTGCCTAGCTCCAGATGGATCCCACTTTTCAGAGAGATGTGGTTTCCAAAGCATTTTTTAGAGTGGAGCTATGTATACATGCTTGTTAAAGATGTAAATTTTATACAACCAATCAGAAAATTGTTTAGTAAGGTCTTACAAGCTTCTTCTAAAACATATTAAATTGTTCTTATTTAATTTTTAACTCAACTGACTTAAGCCACTCAAATATATAGTTTTTACTTAACATAGGTTTGTCATCAATGTTTTGTCGTTTTTGGAAACATTCAGAAAGGAATTTAAAAGCCAAGTTTTATCTAAAGCAAAACAAAGACTTTATCATCTTGAAATTTATTCTCTTTCTAATTGAATTGCTGGAAAACATTGTTTTGTAGTTACTAGCTTGACATCTGAAGTATACATTATACTGGTAATGACTCTCCACCTATTTTACGAAAAGAGATTCTTAATTGGCTAGAAAAACCCAAATTATGAAGTTCCTATTGCCTGATCTGAAATAATGAAGTGTTGAAATGTATTAGGGCCTACAAAGTAAACTGCAAAGAAACTGTCAGTTACTTCTTTTCTCTACTGAGATTATGAGGCTAGGGTTTTATTTTGAAATAAAACTTTCTTATAAAAAGAATAGAAAAATATAAAGATGCTTAAAACTACTATATTTGATTAAATCTAAGATGCTATGGATTATAAATTTCACTATTAATTTATGTACATGCAAGGAAAAAAAGCATTATGAAATAAACCATGACATACCCTACTTTGAAAGTCTCATTCTAGTTTTGAATTGTTAAAATATGAAAGAAGTCATTGTAAAATTGATGGGATACAGCATTTTTATACAATCTCCTAACCTAAACTTTGAGACTTGTCTCAGTAAGATTGTTGGACTTTTTGGTTAAAGTTTAACTTAACAAAAATGCATGCATGATGAAATAAATCCTTTGAAATTTTTTAAACTGAAATTTTGGTTTGCTTAATGATTTTAAAGTGAGAAAAAGTTTAAATGCCTTGTGCCCTTAAAAGAATAAGATGGTAAATGCCTATCGACCATTTGAAGTGAGAGACCCACAATAAGTTGTTCATTTTAAATTCATTTAAAAAGTTAATTCCAAGGAGGTGAATCTGGGTGGCTCAGTAGGTTTCCTGTCACACTCTTGGTTTAGCTCAGCTCCTGATCTGGGGTCAGGGAATCAGCCTCACGTTGTCAGCCTCCATGCTCAGTGTGATTCTGCTTGAGATTCTTTCTCCCTCTCCCTCTGACCCTCCATTCCTGCTTTCTCTCTCTCTCAAATAAATACCTTATCTTTTTTAAAAAAGTTAATTCCAAGAAGAGGAAAAAAAGGCCCTCTGGGTGGCTGGTGGATAGCTAAGAAGAAAATGTTATCTCCAATGGTTTATCAGTTCTCTTTTGGAATAGCTGAGAAATGATAAGGAGGTACTAGCAGCTATATTCCACGTTCCATAAGCAGACTAACCTCATTAATCTAAAATTGAGAGGGCCCTGAGCTCGTTTGTGGATTAAGAAAGTGAAACAGAGGAGCGCCTGGGTGGTTTAGTAGATTAGGCATCTGCCTTCTGCTCAAGTCATAGTCCTGGAGTCCTGTGATTGAGCCCAGTATGTGGCTCCCTGCTTGGCGGGGGAGGTCTGCTTCTTCCTCTGCCCTTACGCCTTTGTGCTCTCTCTCTCTTGCACTCTTTCTCTCTCTTGCAAATAAATAAGTAAACCTTTAAAAAAAAGAAAGTGAAATAGACAAATATTTTGAATAGTGGAGGCAAATAGCATGTTACTTGATTGAGATGAGTTTTTGTCTCTTAAATCTTCTTTTAATTAATTTCCTTTTCAAGAGTTATACATCATTTAGTCATGTCTGTTTACAATATTTGTGTACTGGAGTAAATAATTTTGACAGTTTATGATGTAATTTGAAGATTTTTCCACTTGCTGGCTATAGTGATTAAGGTTCTGATCAATTTTATTTTGAGAACTTTATTTAATTTAAAATTAATATTTAATTATCAAAACTATTAAATCTTTATTATTAATTCCTGTTTATATTTTTCTTAAAAAAAAAAAGCTTTTATTTATTTATTTGAGAGAGATCAAGGGAGCAGGAGTGGGGAGGGAGGGGGCCAGGCAGAAGGAAAGGAAGAGGGAGAGGTAGAGGCTGACTCCTAGCTGAGCAGGGAGCCTGACTCCAGGCTCCATCCTAGGACCCCAGGCTCATGACCTGAGCTGAAGGCAGACGTTTAACTGACTGAGCCACCCAAGTGTCCCTTATTCTTGTTTATATTTTTCTAAACATATTATCACTATTGGCATCAAGTAGCTCCTATTACATTCTTGGAACCATACTTTAGGGAACTTTTTTGAATTTGGGGTTTTTAAATATTAGAATTTTTTTTCCCATATAGTTTGAGAGCTGAATTGAAATAAATTGCTGAAAGTAGCTAATATATAGTATTGGTTTGACATAATTTATGAATTTTCAACTTTAATTTTGTGAGCAAAAAATAGTCCACCAATATTTTGACTTGGGAAATGTATGAAAACATTATTTAAGTGTGCTAGAACTAGTAATATTATCTCTTTTGCTCGTTTCTTTTTAAAAAGAGCATATTTATCTGGAAGCAAAAATAATTTTATAGAATAAACTCTGAAGGAAAAGCATCATGTTAATCTGATGTGAAGTCAAGTCATTTCTTAATCTAGCTCTAAAAATATATTAAACACTACATCTTAAACCTTTTTTTGTATATTATCATTCTGTATATTATTATCAGTATTTGTCACATTTTTCTGCTTTCATGACATATTTTTCATGGCATGTTTTCAGTCATATATTGCTCTAAGCTAAAAAAAGATTTAATTTTTTTATTGCTAAGCTTAAAAAGCTTTCTTTTTCTTGAAATACAAATGTGACCATTAAGAAGTTATGGAATTTATTGTTCTCAATAATAACATTTATATTTGTGTGAAATTCATATGTTATTGACAATTAAAACAAAGGTCTTGCCTCCAGTGAACTTAAAATTATATATAATATATAATACATATAGATTATGTATAATATAATAAATATATATTATATAATATATAAAACATAATAGATTATGCATAATAAATATTATAAAAATTCTATTTATAGAAATATATGAATAAATTAATTTATAAATTTATATCATAAATTATTTATAAAAATCCATAAATTTATAAATTCATATAGATAATTTATAATAAATAAATAGTATATAATATGTGTTATATGCTATATATAATGTATATAATAACATATATATTTTACACAGTTAATACTTCTTCCTAAAAAATTACCTGGAGAATTTAACATCTTTACTCAATATTTTTCCTTTAAAATTTAATTACATAGAGCTTCTAAGAATTTGTTATTAGAGGACTCAAACAATAAGACAAAAGTAGGTGCTGCTAAATTTAAAATCTCACTAATCTTAACTTGACATATGTAGATTTCATTTTTTACCTTGTATATTTCTTAACAACAGTCTCTCATTATGCCTCAAATGGAACGGCATACATATTTTAGAAGTTTGAAAATTTCATTTTAGTGAATTTCATCCACTTATTGAATTGGGATATCTAGATTTAAACTTTGCAAGTGAACTAAACTAAGTTTGTAAAAGCAATACGAATGAACAATGCTAAGATTATTCTTATACATGTTTCATTATATCCTTTGTGACAGTTTTCCTAGTTTCTAAACCTAGAATTAGAATATATGAGTTGTGGGTAATGAACATTTTTAGCATTACTAGGTAATACCAAATTTCTCTCCAAAGTAATTAAAAAAATATATACTTGTATTGGCAGACTGTGAAAGTTTCTGTTGCTTCATATCCTCACCAGCACTTGGTATTGAGAGACTTAAAATTTTTTGTTGTTGTCAATCTGATGAATTATTTTCCTTTGTATTCCTCCGAACACCGGTGAATATGAACATTTTTTCTTTTGTTTATTGGCCATTCATATTTCTTCTTCTGATCTCTTTACATCTGCTAATTTTCTCATAGGATTGTCTATTATGTTGATTTGTGGGAGTACATTTTTCTTTTGTTTATTGGCCATTCATACTTCCCTTTACAACTGCTCATTTCCTCATAAGATTGTCTATTATGTTGATTTGTGGGCATATTTCAACTTTCCTGCATGCTAAGGATTAAAAGGACAGTGTGCATTTTAAATGATCTTTCTCAGCAGGTAGACTTAGTTTTTTTTTTTTTTTTAAATAATGTCTGTTATGTGCAAATTTGTAATTTTTTTTAAAAATTTAATTTTTTTTGTGTGTGTGTTCCAAAATTCATTGTTTATGCACCTCACCCAGTGCTCCATGCAATATGTGCCCTCCTTAGTACCCACCACCAGGCTCAAACAACCCCCCCATCCCCCTCCCTTCCAAAAAACCCTCAGTTTCTCAGAGTCCACAGTCTCTCATGGTTTGTCTTCCCCTCGATTTCCCCCAACTCACTTCTCCTCTCCTTCACCCAGTGTCCTCTGTGTTATACCCTATGCTCCACAAGTAAGGGAAACCATATGATAATTGACTCTCTGTGCTTGACTTATTTCACTCAGCATAATCTCCTCCAGTCCCATCCATGTTGATACAAAAGTTGGGTATTCATCCATTCTGATGGAGGCATAATACTCCATTGTATACATGGACCGTATCTTCTTTATCCATTCATCTGTTGAAGAGCGTCTTGGCTCTTTCCACAGTTTGGCAACTGTGGTCGTTGCTGCTATGAACATTGAGGTACAGATGGCCCTTCTTTTCATTACATCTGTATATTTGGGGTAAATACCCAGTAATGAAATTACAGGGTCATAGGGTAGCTCTATTTTTAATTTCTTAAGGAATCTCCACACTGTTTTCCAAGTGCCTGCACCAAACTGCATTCCCACCAACAGTATAAGAGGCTTCTGCTTTCTCCATATCCTCTCCAACACTTGTTGTTTACTGTCTTGTTGACTTTGGCCATTCTAACTGGTGTCAGGTGGTATCTCAATGTGGTTTTGGTTTGAATCTCCCTGATGGTTAGTGATGATGAACATTTTTCATGTGTCTGTTAGCCATTTGTATGTCCTTTTTTGGAGAAGTGTCTATTCATGTCTTCTGTCTGTTTTTTGATGTGATTATCTGTTTTAGGTGTGTTGAGTTTGAGGAGTTCTTTATAGATCCTGGATGTCAGCCCGTTGTCCGTACTGTCATTTGCAAATATCTTCTCCCATTCTGTGGGTTGCCTCTTTGTTTTGACTGTTTCCTTTGCTGTACAGAAGCTTTTGATCTTGATGAAGTCCCAAAAGTTCATTTTCGCTTTTGTTTCCTTTGCCTTTGGAGACATATCTTGAAAGATGTTGTTGTGGCCGATGTCGAAGAGGTTACTGCCTATGTTCTCCTCTAGGACTCTGATGGATTCCTGCCTCACGTTGAGGTCTTTTATCCATTTCAAGTTTATCTTTGTGTATGATGTAAGAGAATGGTCGAGTTTCATTCTACACATAGCTGTCCAAATTTCCCAGCACCATTTATTGAAGAGATTGTCTTTTTTCCACTGTATATTTTTTCCTGCTTTGTCGAAGGTTATTTGACCATAGAGTTGAGGGTCCATATCTGGGCTCTCTACTCTGTTCCACTGGTCTATGTGTCTGTTTTTATGCCAGTACCATGCTATAAAACAATTTTTCTATTATATGTATCCATTTGTGGAATAATTTATTCTTTCTCCATATTATGATTTCATTTCTGTCATTTAACAACTTTCTGTGTATATGGAAGTCTGTTAATTAACTGAATATTCTATGGCACTCATTTCATCCTAACATGATTACTATAGCTTTGTGACATTAACGTCTTCTAAGCTAGGTCTCCCCCTTGTTCTTCCAAATGGACTATTTGGGTTTTTTTCATCCAAATAGATTTTAAAATCAATTTGTTTTACACAAAAACACCTTTGGTATTGTGATTGACATTTCAATAAAACTAACATTAAATGGGAGATAACAAACATCTTTAGGATAATAGTATATCTCTAACATTTCAGGCAAGATTATCTTCTCTATACAAACTTCACAAATCTTTGACTTAAATCTGGGTATCTTATAGTTTGAGTCACTAATGTAAACTATACACACACACACACACACTTTTTAAGTTTTTATTTCTAATTAATCTCTATACCCAACATGGGGCTTTCTATTCTACTCTATTGATTTACTTTGCTATCCTTGACCAATGAAACCCTTTATGTTTTTGTGACTAGAAAGCTTGGTTTCTTTTGGCCCACTCCCTTGTTTTTAAAATAGTTTTTATTTTTTAGCCATTTCAAATCTTCCACATGAATTTTAAGAGCATTTCCCTCTAATTGCTGTATTTTAATTTTAGTTATATTATTTATAGAGCAATGGACACCTTTATGATACTGTTTCAATGCATGAACATGGTATAGTTCCCCATTTATTTAGGAGTTATATTTTTCAGTTATGTTTCATAATTTTCTCTATAGACTTCTTATAATTTTTTTTGTCTATTGTTAGTACTTCATAGTTTTTGTTGCTGTAGTGAATTAGACATCCTCTTTTTCCTATTACTACTGTTATTTCTGTTTTTTGACTATAGTGTAAGCTTTAAGAAGGCTGGTATTTTTCTCTTTTAGTCAGTGCTGTATTCTAGTACCTAGAGTAGACCTGCTACATAACCTACTCTCAAAATGTGTTGAATAAACTAATATTACATTTTCTGAATGACTATTTGTGCTTTATCATAATAATGATGATATGATTTTTGTGCTAAGTTGGCTGAACTTGCATTATAGCTATAACACTTTACCCATTGATTCTCTTTAACTTTATATAGAGAAAATGAAAACATGTGAAGAAAACCAGCTTTTAAAAATTATTTATTAAAATTTAGGTATATTAGAGAGTTGCTCATAGTTATGATATATAGTTATATATATTTATACATGTTATAACTTAAAAATATTATAAATTCACTTTTAGAATTAGAGAATACTATAGTAGATTTCAAAAAAAAATCCTTTTTCAGTGCTGTGAAAATTCCCTTAAATTATGCCATATTTTGTTAAAATGAAACTAAATTTCTGACTTTAAACTTCTCATTGTATTAAAATGACTAAATAAAATGAACATTAGAGAGGGATAACTTATTTTGGCACATTAACTCTGTCATCTGTGTATCATAAACGTCTTAATTTTATAAAAAGTCTAGTTTAGGGGCGCCTGGGTGGCTCAGTGTGTTAAAGCCTCTGCCTTCAGCTCAGGTCATGGTCTCAGGGTCCTGGGATCGGGCCCCACATCGGGCTCTCTGCTCAGCGGGGAGCCTGCTTCCCCTTCTCTCTCTGCCTGCCTCTCTGCCTACTTGTGATCTCTTGCTGTCAAAATAAATAAATAAAAATTTTTAAAAAGTCTAGTTTATAATTTGTATTCTTTGCTTGAAAGCTATCAGATTATTTTCATCCTACTTTCTGACCACTCATACAAAAAAAAAAAATTTTAAAGCAGCTGTTGCCATATATTTGTTTCTTCTAATTTTATTAATTGTTTTTGCTTTACGGTTTCTCTAATATCTGGATCTATATACTCCACTATGGTCATACTACCTCCAGTTGGATTGAACCCTGGGCATCTAGACCCTCCTTATTTTTTCCTGTCAGGCCTTGGGCACCACTCACAAGGAACACGATGTAACTGATGCCCCGGTAGTTGAGGAACACAGGCCTTCGTTTATCCTAAGAGCAAGCAATTTCAACACTTTTGCTATTTCTTTTGACTTTTGCCTCCATATACCTAAAAAATAAGTTTATATGTTTATTTCTTGATTTTTCAGACTTAATTATTATCTAATCTCCTTATGGAAGATGAGGGTTAAACTCGTACAAAATTTACTCTTTTTAAATATATCACAAAATTTGGCTTATTCAATGTTTAAAGATTATATTACTTTCACTAGCAATTATTGTTCAGCGGTCAATCACATAGAAATTGATCACATTCTCATTCTTATACAGGTTTTAATTTATCTTAGAGGCAACAATAGGCTCACTGATCACGGTCTCTAACAAATTCTCTAAAGAAACTGTCAAATTCTCCTCAGTAGGTCATAACACCTGGAAACTTATGCCCTTTCCTTTGCTTCTGACAATGTTCATCTTTCTGCTTACTAGGTTGTTGGTTGTTCTCCCAACTTGCTGCATAAATGTTTTCCAGGAAGTTCGTTTCATCATTTTCTTAGGAATTCCTTTTGCTTCTCTTGAATTTTAAATCTCTTGTCTCTATGATCCCATGTCTTTTTTCATAGTGAAATTCCTTGTTTCAGTGGACATTCTGCAAAGTGTCCCATCCTGAAAGAACTGGGGAAGATTTCTCAGAGGAAATAAAAATTGAATTGGATTTGAAGAAGGGCTAGGAATTTTCCAGAAAACACTCTTCCATACAGAGAAAATAGCATGTATAATGACTCAAGAATTAAAGAATTTGTAGGTGGATCTGTGAGAAGTTCAATAGGGTTCCCAAGTATAAGGATTTGGGGAAGTAGAAGTTGATGCTATAGTGTGGGGCCAAATCTTGAAGAACAATATGTGACATGCTAAAGATTTTGAAACCTTTTCTTAAAAAGACCATAGTGATCTGAAGAAGTTTTTAAAAGAAGAGACATGATTATATAATAATTTTTTTCCAATAAAAGTAATTCTGGGAGAATTTGGGAGCAGATTGGAAGCAGGTGTGGGCAGGAAATAGCAGTTAGGAGACTATTGAATCAGTTTCACTGAGAGATAACGAAGCAATTTTAAGTAAATATAGAGTCCAGAAGGTCAGTCAGATTTGAGAGGAATTTTAGAGAGACAATTGAACGGATATGCCAGTTCATGAAATGTTTTCGGGGGAGAGGTATCTTTGAGGATGATCGCTGGTCTGGTAAAAATTATGAAGAGGAATAGACTAACAATGGAAAAGAAGAAAATAGTTTAATATGTATATTTTAAGACCATGACAAAGCATTGAGATGGAAATACCTGGTACTCAAATGAAATATGAAAAGAGTATTATTATCATTATTGGGATTATGAGATTGGTTGGTTGGATTTATCAGCTGATTGGTTGGAGAAATTATCAGCCTCACCTAGAAAATATTTTCAAAATAACCCCCTTTTTCCTCTTCTGGAGATTCTGATATATTTTCTCCTCGGTGAAATTCAAGTATAAGGAATTTTATTCTTATGATTTAGTTTCTAAATCTCTTTTTAGTAGGAGAAAATAATATTGGATATATGTTGTTTTGTAAGAATCTTCATATTTTTTATCTGATCTTTGTGTATTTGTCATTCTCTTGGAATAGACTTAGAAGCAGTTGTTCCAGAAAATGAATATGCTCTTCAGATCCAAATTTCTATTTTTTTCAGGCCAAAATTATGAACTCTATGACTTAAATGATAGATTATCTATATGAAATGGATTTGACCTGACCAAAGCCATTAAAGATATTTTTGAAGAAAAAATAAGTTTGATTCTTTTCATTTATCTAAACCTGAAACCTCCATTTAGACTTTAAATTGCTCTCAATTACTTGCTAATGTATTCTTGAAGTTAAATTATATATACTTACATTGTCATATTCTGAGGATCGCTAAATTTTTGATATGTCACACTGACATAGGCAAATGTTAACCTTATTTTATTTGTAGAAAATGGCAACCTAGATTTCAAATGAAATTTTCAAGTGGGTAAATGACAGAATTTGGAATAAAACTTTAAATTTTAACATCTGACTTATCATTTGAAAAATACCTTTGTAAGCAAATAGCATTTTCCCCCAAACACCTACAATTTGCAATTTATAATTTGCCTGTATTTTTCCTAGGGCTCACATGCAGATAGTGAACTGAATGAAAATGACCTTTTTCACTAGCTGTGTTTTTCTAGGGTGTTGTCTTATTTGAGTAGTTTACAGGATTAACAATTTAACCATGTTACCGTTCCTGGAAGCATTTATGTAAAAGTTTCAAAACACAATACAAAAAGTAATCTTAGTGACAGCATGAATTAAGACTTGATTCAGTGAGAAGGAAATGAGCCAACAGTGTTCTCACTGGAGAGTTTCTTAAAGTTGTTTTAATTCTTCTGCTCATATCACAAAACAAACCAGAGCTAAATACCAACTGCATTCTCAAGGTTAGTGTCTTCTAGAGACTCTATTAGGATCTTCTCATTGACTGGCTTTACAGCTTTTATGTTTGAACAGAATTATTCCTTTCAAAAAAGAATATATTTACTGATCATTGACAAAATGCAATTATGTTATTCCTATGGCTTATTCAATATTTTAACAAATATTTACTGAGCAGTTACTCTGTACTGGGTAAGTCATTATTTTGTTAGAGTACATAAAAGTACCTGTTGCTTTGGTAACTTAGGAGGATCAAACTATTTGCTTTGAAGATGTCTGTAAGACTTTATCTTTCTGATAAGGCCATGAAGGAATTGCTGACTACATAATAATTATTTCTTTTTTAGTTTCTGGGTTGAATGTTATGGAAGTCTGGAGCATACAAAATCAAACTTTTATATATGTAATATATGTATGAAATGTATATGTAGTATACACCATATTTTATATATATGAATCATGTGTATATTACTTAGTATCTGGTACTGGCACTGGTGAAGCCTCTAATTATTAAATAATGAATTGCCAGATTATTTCCAGCTTAATCCCAGTTTGTATTATATACATAATGTATTGTTCTCATCATACTATTTGTCCACATTTTCCCCTTCCCTTTCAATAAAAGGACACTGTAAAAACTGTTTCAATGAGGAAAAGTCATTTCTTCTCTGAGCATTCTTGCTTGTCATGCCTTTATCAAGAGGATTTGCTTTGTAAATATCTCTTTGCTAGAAATTAGTTATAACAATATAAGTGATAATAATAACTGTTTTCATTTATTAAATACTTAATATGTGCTGGGCACCATGTAAAAACTGCATATATCATCTCAAACAAATAAGCAAAAGCCCAGGGTGACTCCATTATTTTTAGTTATACTCACCTTTGGACCCTTATTTTCTCTTGGCAATCAGTTGTTGGTTATTGTTTGACATTATATTTCAAGGCTTTCTTAGATTTTTTTTCCCTTTTGTTTTATGTTAAGTGGGAGATTAAAAACAAACAAAATTCCTTAATAGTATCCTTTATTATTTCTTAGATGAGAATCAAATGCAAGTCAATTTAGTGTTTTCCTCCTCAGTAATGTAACAGTGAGCCAGACAGTGATGGTTCCTATTCTCACTTGGCTGTCCAGTGACTGGACTACTGATGTGCCTTCCTTTTCTCACTCTTGTTCTTTTGAGAGGCCTGGCTAATTTCAGGTGCACTGTTATTGGATTCAGCATTGCATCTAGACTTGGGGGTCCTTTGTTCATTCCTGGTTTGAAAAGGAATGTTTGAATGGCTCTGTCTCTCCTAATTATGTGAAAAAAGAAACGGGGCTAACAGTTTTATGGAAACCTCCATCTGTGTTTGAATGAATGTCATGATAAATGCATGTAACCAAGACCAGTATTGACATTACCTTCTAGTTTTGGGGCCCAATAAAATTTTAATCTTTCTCAGAAAATATGGAATTGTCATGTCAATAAATCTTGTCAGATTCCTAAGCAAGAAGTCAATACTTATTAAATAGACACAAGAATGGGACTTAGTCTTCTGTATGTTCACTATAAAACCCAATATACTGATGGTACTGAGCCAATATAAATGTTATTCATTAAATGTTCTTAACTAGGCAAAACAGATTATGTAGGAACATTAATAATTACTAAATATGACTGGAATTCATTTCAGTTTATCATGGAATTTTATATCCTTCAAGGAGCTTTCTATCAGTATCTACATTGTACAAAAATTCAATCTTTTCCAATAGTTTTCCTTCAAGAAAATGAATTGTAGTCTTCTCTGGATGATATAAACTAAGGATGACCACATTCACAGTTAATCCACAGTTAAATAAAACACAGTTAATGTGTTTGTGTGTATGTGTGTGCGTTTGTGACAAGATATTTAAATTGAAGGAAATTAAAATGAAATTAAAGGAATTAAATGAAATTAAAGAAATTTAAAATGGAAGTTTCAATTAGATATCTTATACAATAGGTGTGAATTAGAAAGTGAGATGAAACAATCTGTGATATTGAAAAGAAATATATCTTGACTCTTGAACTACTTCGCTCAAAGTCACCTGTGAGTGAGTGGAAGAGAAAGAATGGGATTTTTTAATAGATAGACGATGCCGTGTTTTAAGTCCTGTCTCTGGAGAATGAGATGAATTCTAACTCCTAACTTTTAGAAGAGTATCTTTTCAAAAACCTAGATGGAAAGCTGAAAATGTCACTCCGGTAACTGGTGTTCTGGGGTTTGACTGCCTGGAAACCTAAGAGATGAGGCTGGGATGACAAACTGCTTTGAGAATCAAGCCTGGAGAGTGCTGCTTATTGGGATCAGGCCCTACTTTGAGAGTTTGTCCAGTCAAGACATACAGGAATGCTCCTGTAGAGCTGACTAAGGTGGCATTAATTTCTTCTTCCATTTGCTACCAGAGAGGGACTGCAAAAGTAGTTGTCCACCTAGGAATGTAGGTGGACTGGGAATGGGGTGGGGGAGGGGTGGGAAGAAAAGGACCATCCCCTTCTGTACTTCCGGCTCTGAAAAGAACAGAGCCAGGGAAGGGGAGATCTTAGGTACAATTGAATAAAAGCTTGAACTGACCTTCTATTTTCTGAATTGAGACATGCTAAGATTGTTTGCAACTGCGAAACTGTCCATTGCTTAAGAATGAGCTGAAGACTCCAGGGGTCTGCTATAGTTTCATCCAGACACAGGCATGTTACTTTCATTGAATAGATTTTGAAAGGGAAGAAAAAAGAATAGCCAAAGCAAGCCTGACAAAATCTTAATAACCACTGAATATGGGTGGTGAATATATGGCAGTTGGAAAATTTTAAGAAAATATTTTTAAAAAGTAAAGGAGTGATAGGAAACAAAAAGATAGACTGCATTACCACTTGTGTTTGTTCGATACATAGATATAATTACATGTGTATGTATTTTTATGCTTACTTAAATCCAATTTTTAAGTTAAACTTGAAATAGAATCAAGTTAACTTTCTATTAGGCCTTTGCTATGGAATGTCATAAAAACAAGAAGTGAGGGTTGTATTTTTATTAGAATCATCAGGCTTTGTTTTACCAAAATTTTGGTTGGACACTATTTTTTTTTTTTAAGATTCTATGAACCATTGCCAGTATGCATAATTAATTCACAAATGTGTGTGTTGTTGTTTTGTTTTTTTTTTTTAAAGCACTTAGTTGTTTTTATTGCAAAACAATCTTTGAGTAAGGTATGGATTTGGAGAAGCAGAATATGATAAACAAAATGGTTTGGTAACATGGAAGGAAAGACTAATCCAGATTGGGTTATCCTTCTTAGGACAGGTGGCATTTTAGTTTGGCTGTGAAAGATGAATAGGTTCTCCAAAGGCTTAAATGGGCTAGAGTATATTACATTACAGATAAAAACAGCCAGGCATATTATACAAATGAAAATCATTGTACAAAAATGCTGATATATATATATATATATATACATATATATATATATATGTATATATATATATATATATAGCCTAAGATGTGTTTGGGAAATGATCTATTGGGCCTGATTGAAATTCAGAGATTTAGTGAGAGGAATATATGAATGGAAACTAAATTGGAGTAAATTTCCATGGGATTTGTATGACTTGATATGAAATTTAAGCTTTTGTTTTAAAGATATTGAGGAACAGAGAACTTGATTTGAACATGGGAATATTGTCCAAGTCTGTTTGATGGCCATAACAGAACAGCTTAGACTGGATGGCTTTTAAACAGCAGAAATTTATCTCTCACAATTCTGGAGTCTGGAATTCCAAGATCAAGGTGTCAGAAGATTCGGTGTCTGGTGAGAAACCACCTTCTGATTCACATAAGGCCATCTTCTCACTCTTTCCTCAAATCATGGCAGGGACCAAGGAGCTGTCTGAACCTACATTATAAGGGCACCTATCCCATTGTTCCACCCTCCTGACCTAATTGTCCCCAACGGCCCTACCTCTAAATACCATCATATTTGGGTTAGGTTTTAACATATGAATTTGGGGAGGAGGACATAATGAGTCTGTAGCAGATTTGTTCAATACAAGACATTCCTGATATTTAATTAAACCTCAGGGTGAAGTGTATTAGAAAGGAGAGAGAGTTCATAAAAAGAGTTAAGGCTTATTATTTACCTCAACTGAGAAGTACTGAATGTGGGTGTGGGTAAAGAAATAAATGGATAAGATAGGAGAAACACATGAATCACACTATCTTTATAGATTTTGGTGTGAAATGATTGGAATCAGACATTATTTAGAAAGAACCAGCTCTTTTAAAATGATCATCACTTTTTGAGTTGAATAATTTCTACTTAGCTGGATGGTTAAAATATGTATAAAAACACTCCAGTATCACTATAAAGAAATTAATTTTAACAAGATTAACAAATTGAAGTTTCTGTTAAACCACACAGACTGTTTTTTATTTTCCATAGCATTCTCTTTGAAATGACTTTGTGATCTATAGAGAAAGAAAGGTCCCCATTAAATTGTTTCATTTCATTTAGAAGTATAGCGAAGATGGCATTTTTTGTTTAATCTTCCTTTCTGAATGAAAATAAATATTGAGGTAATTACTGGGTGAAGTGCAGGAATACACTGGTTGATATACGTCTTATTTCACTTAGAAAGGAAAAAATCAAATAGAAAATAGACTATTCAGGAATAAATTATAAAATGGGTAGAATCATGTATTTGTGCAGCAACAATTTTATTAAGTCATCTTGATTTTAATAGGGTTTACTAAGCTATTTTAAGATAAAATATTTCCCTGTGGAGGGGGAACACATACCAACATAGATTTCAGATAATGCAACCTTTCTCTAACAGTTTCCTTTTAATTGGAGGCAAGCCTAGTAAAGATTGATTAGCTCTGGGAATGCTTGATATTGATGCTTTACTTCAGGGCTACACATTGTGTACTTTGTGGAATATGTATGAATAATAGTTGATGACCTAGAAAGCACATTTATTTTAGTTTATATTTTTTCTTTTAAATATACATTTGTTAATAATCCTATGGACTTCTTGTTTTCTTTTCATGTGTTCATTTGCTGCTAATCTCATGGCTGTGGTGATAAACTCTTTCCCCCCACTATTTTCAAGGCAATCAGATTCATTCAGAATGAGGCTCAGTGAAATTTGGCATCATTGGGGAGCAAAACTTTAATACTTTTTGATAATTGTCAGTGAACTGGTATAGAAGGATACTATGAAATATGAATTGGAAGGATAAAAGATCAAAATCAGGGGGATTAATAAGGTCGCTTTGTAAAATTCAGACAAGAGACAGCAAGAATGTTATTTTGTTCCAAGATGTACAAGAGATAGTTAGGACAAGAATCCTAGATGTGGAAATGTATTTCCTAATGTGCCTCTTTTGAAAGTGCATCTTACCTTTTCCAGAAAAATTGTTGCATAATGAATTTTTATAAACAGAAACAGAAAACAAAGTCAAAAATTAAGCACCTGACAAAGTCTTTTGTTGTAGATAAGATTTTAGGTTAATCCCCTTCTGACCTCCAAAAGTTTCAATGGAAACTCCTATTGTATAAAGGAATTCTAGATGCATAGGCTAAAAAAATCTGAAACCATAGCTTGGTTGAATTTTTATCCATATTAAACTAGCTTAATTAAAAAGTGATATTAAGGGGTGCCTGGGTGGCTCAGTCGTTGAGCTTCTGCCTTTGGCTCAGGTCATGATCCCAGGATTCTGGGATCAGCCCTGCATCGGGCTTTCTGCTCTGTGGGAAGCCTGCCTCTCCCAATCACACTCTCCTGCTTGTGTTCCCTCTCTCACTGGGTCTCTCTCTGTCAAATAAATAAAAAATAAAAAAAATATTTTTTAAAAAGTGATATTAACACCCACATCTATATAAATTATGGCAGATAATGACTTGTATATACTTTCAACATTTTTCTAGTAGGTACGATTTATATAATGACTTATTTTTTAATCAAAGAATAACCTTAATCACATAACAATATTCAGATTTCACCTTAAATTTTGTATATCCCAGTTGGGTCTCCTCTGTGGAATACTTCCTTTACAGCAGGCTCCTATCAACCTTTCCTTCCAGGTATTCTGCCTACTTTGCTCAGGTGAATTAGGCAGGCATATGTGTATCTGCCAGCTAAATAATATAGTAATTCAGGAAGTGTTTCATTATTCTCTGTGTGTTGCAACTTGAAAGTTTCTGTCATATCTAAATACCATGCAGAGGTTTTATTTTAAGACTGTCTATGTCCGTAGGGCTGTTTTTTGCCTTTGTTTTCTCTTGCCATTGGTTTTGAGTATAGGTCAATGAAATAAATGAATGAGGAAAAATACACAATAATGTGTGAAACCCTTCTCTCCCTCCAGCATTCTGTGGAAATGCTTTGATACTGAAATAGTAGAATAATTCACATTCTCTGTGTACATATTATTCCTTACAATCATTTTATAATTAGCAGTTGTGAAAGAAATGATAGTGATCATTTTATGCCAGAATCATTAAAAATGTTAAAATGCCTATTCAAGTCTGCAATCTGAATAAAAGTTAAAATAAAGAAGAAACTTAAAAATGCATTGATTTTTTACTCTTGTTTTTGCATTTAAAGACTTTATGTGTTTATAAAGTTTTTTTAAAATTTTAATTACAGTTAACATACAGTGTTATATTAGTTTCAGATATACAACATAGTGAAATCCCCAACACCTATTTCACCCATTCCCCCCATCCACCTTTGTTCTGGTAATCAACAGTTCTCTTTAATTAAGAGTTTGTTTCTTTGTCTCTCTCTCTCTCTCTCTCTGTCTCTCTCTCTCTTTTTACCCTCTGTTTTGTTTCCTAAATTCCACAGGAGTGAAATCATGGTATGTGGTCTTCCTCTGACTGACTTGTTTCATTTACCATTGTAGTCTCTAGCTCCATCCATGTTGTTGCAAATGGCAAGAGTTCATTCTTTTTTATGGCCGAATAATATTCCTCTGTGTGTGTGTGTGTTTGTGTGTGCGCACGTGCATATACCACTTTTCTTTATCTGTTCATCTGTCAATAGACACTTGGGACGCTTCCATAATTTGGCTATTGTAAATAATGCTGCAATAAACATAGGGGTATGTATTTCCTTTTGAATTAGTGTTTTTGTATTCTTTGGGATGGCTACCCAGTAATGGAATTATTGGATCATAGAGTAGTTATATCTTTAATTTTTTTGAGGAACCTGCAAACTCGAGTTTGCATTCCCATCAACAATGCACAAGGACTCCTTTTTCTCCACATCCTTGCTGACATTTGTTGATTCTCATGTTTTTTATTTTAGCTAACCTGACAGGAGTGAGGTGATATTGTAGTTTTGATTTGCATTTTCTTGATGGTCAGTGATGCTGAGCATCTTTTCATATGTCTGTTGGCCATCCGTATGTCTTTTCTGGAGGCATGTCTGTTCATACCTTCTGCCTATTTTTAAATTGGATCATTAGCTTTTTGGGTGTTGAGTTGTATAAATTCTTTATATATTTTGGATACTAACCCTGTATCAGCTATTTGATTTGCAAATATCTTCTCCCATTCTTTTTTTTTTTTTTTTAAGATTTTATTTATTTGTCAGAGAGAGAGGGAGAGAGAGCGAGCACAGGCAGACAGAATGGCAGGCAGAGGCAGAGGGAGAAGCAGGCTCCCCGATGAGCAAGGAGTCCGATGTGGGACTCGATCCCAGGACGCTGGGATCATGACCTGAGCCGAAGGCAGCTGCTTAACCAACTGAGCCACCCAGGCGTCCCTCTTCTCCCATTCTTTAGGTTGTCTTTTAGTTTCCTTTGCTGTGCAGAAACTTTTTATTTTGACATGCTCCCAACAGTTTATTTTTGCTTTCATTTCTCTTGCCTCAGGAGACATAAGAAGTTGAATCAGTAAACGAAAAACTCCTAACAAATAGCATTCCAGGGCTAGATGGCTTCACAGGTAAATTCTACCAACATTTATTTTTTAAATTGTTTATTTATTTGTAAAGATTTATTTGAGAGAGAGAAAGAGAGAGAGTGAGTGCACAGATGGGGGCAGATGGAGAGGGGAAAGTAGACTCTCTGTTTAGTGTGGAGTCCAAAACAGGGCTCTACGTGGAGCTCAATGTGGGGCTTAATCCCCGAACCCCGAGATCATGACCTGAGCCAAAGTCAGATGCTTAACTGAGCCACCCAGGTGCCCTTCTACCAAACATTTAAAGTAGAGTTAAGACCTATTCTTCTCAAATTATTCCAAAAACATAGAGGAGCAAAAAAAGTTCCCAACTTCATTTTATGAGGCCTGTATTACCCTGATACCAAAACCAGACAAAGACTACCAAAAACGAGAACTATAGGCCAGTGTCTCTGATGAACATAGATACAAAAATCCGTAACAAAATATTAGCAAAGTGAATCCAACCATACATAGAAAAAAATCATTCACCACGATCATATGGGATATATTCCCAGGATGCAGGAGAAGTTCAATACTCACAAATCAATGAACATGATAAATCACATCAATAAGAGAAAGGATAAAAAAGGTATGATCATTTCAATAGATGCAGAAAAAGCATTTGACAAAGTACAAATCCATTCACAATAAAAACCCTACACAAAGTAGGTTTAGAGGAAACGTACCTCAATATAATAAAGGCCATTTATTAAAAACACAGAGCCAACATCATACTCAATGGCAAAAAATTGAGAACTTTCCCCCTAACATCAGGAACAAGACAAGAATGTCCATCTTTACCACTTTTATTCAACATAGTACTTAATGTCCTAGTCAGAGCAATCAGACAAGAAAAAGGAATAAAAGTCACCCAAATTGGTGAGGAAAAAAATCATACTTTTACTGTTAGCAGATGACATGACACTTTATATAGAAAACACTGAAGGCTTCCCAAAAAGTGACTAGAACTGATAAATAAATTCAGTAAGTTTGCAGGATGATATGAAGTTAACATACAGAAATCTGCTGCATTTCTATACACTAGTAGTGGAGCAACAGAAAGAGAAATTAAGAAAGCATTCCCATTTATAACTGTATAAAAAACAATAAGATACCTAGGAATAAACCTAATCAAAGAGGTGAAAGATCTATGCTTAATAAACTATAAAACATTGACAAAAGAAATTGAAGATTACACGAACAAATGGAAAGATACTTCATGCTCATGAATTGGGAGAACAAATATTGTTAAAATGTTCATACTACCTAAAGCAATCTACAGATTTAATGCAATGCCCAGCAAAATACCGACAGCATTTTTCACAGAATTAGAATAAATAATCTGAAAATTTGTATGGAACCACAAAAGCCCTGAACAGCTAAAACAGTCTTGAAAAAGAAAAATCTGGAGGTATCATAATACCACATTTCAAGTTATCCCACAAAGCTGTAATAATTAAAACATTATGGCACTGCCACAAAAAGAGACACAATGATCAATAGAATAGAATAGAATGCCCAGAAACAAGTCTGTGATTATGTGGTCAATTAATCTTTGACAAAAGAGGCAAGAATATGCAATGGGAAAACTCTCTTCAACAAATGGCATTTGGAAAATTGGACAGCTACATGCAAAAAATTTAAACGGGACCATTTTCTTATACCGAACACAAAAATAAAACCAAAACAGACTAAAGACCTAAATGTGAGACCTGAAACCATTAAAATCTTAGAAGAGAGCACAGGCAGTAATTTCTCTAACATCAGCTATAGCAACATTAAAGACTTTTCTTTTTTAAAGATAAGTTTTGGAAAAGGTAGGAGAATTTGATTTTTAAAATAATGTCTCCATACTGGATTTTTATTTTTATTTACTATTATTATTTTTAAATTTTATTATTTTTTAAAGATTTTATTTGTGTATTTTGAGAGAGAGAAAGTGAGAGTGAGTGAAGAAGAGAGGCATGAGCGGCGGGGAGGGGCAAAGGGAGAAGCAGTCTCCCCCCTGATCAGGGAGCCCGCCACAACTCTGGGATCATGACCTGAGCTGAAGGCAGGCACTTAACCAACTGAGTCACCCAGGCACCCTGAAATTTTATTTTTAAATAAAATAAGTGTTAAGACTGACTGGTAAAGCAGCCCTAAGGTAAATGTGTAATGTATTTACTCATTTCTTCTGAGGGAATAGATTCATGAATTGTTATCATGAAATAAAATATAATGTGCTTTGTCCATTTCCCGTATTTTCAGCATTTTGAAAGCTTGGAAATTTTAGGGGCACCTAGGTGGCTCAGTTGGTTAAGCATCTGCCTTTTGCTCAGGTCCTGATCTTAGGGTCTTGGGATCAAGCCCTGCATCTGGCTCCCTGCTCAGTGGGGAGTCTGCTTCTTTCTCCCTCTCCCTCTGCTCCTCTCCCCCCACGCCCAGCTCGTGCTCTCTCTCTCTCTCTCAAATAAATAAATAAAATCTTAAGAAAAAAAGAAGCTTGGAAATTTTAGATGATCATTTCGTTAAATGGAGATGTTTTTTTCCTGCTTAAATGGAATATGGCATATAAGCATAGAACATGCCAACCACAAATATGAGAAAACATTTTGTTATCAGTAACTATGAGAATAAAATGTGCCCTATTTTTAGTTGTATCTATCTGGAATCTATTTGTTTTCTGGTGAGAAATATACAGAGGATTGTAGCTGAGGTCATATGTTCATTTACTATGCTCAGTGGCCAAATAGAAGTGTTAATGTTGTGGTATCATTATTGCTAAGCATGGTTAAAGACATGGTATGATATTAAACACCAATAAAGCAACTAGTCAAATTTGTTATGCTGTAACTTTTGTTAATATATTTTCTAAATCATTTTGGATTTTATGCATGTAATTCTGCTGCTTATTTAATAATGGCTTCTGGGGGCACCTGGGTGGCTCAGTGGGATAAGGCCTCTGCCTTTGGCTTGGGTTGTGATCTCGGAGTCCTGGGATCGAGCCCCGCATTGGGCTCTCTGCTTGGCGGGGAGCCTGCTTCCTCCCTCTCTCTCTGCTTGCCTCTCTGCCTACTTGTGATCTCTCTCTGTGTCAAATAAATAAATAAAATATTTTAAAAAAATAAAATAATGGCTTCTGAACTTCATCTTCCTGTTCCTATTCTAGTCAATTTATAATCTCATCTCTATAAAGAAGCAAGAGTAATCTATTTAAAATTTAGATTAGCTCATGGCACACCCATATTTAAAATACTTCAAAGATTTTCCAACACATTTGGAGCAAAAATTCAAAACCCCTTGCCATTTTAGTTTGTAGATAAAATAATCCAGTAAAGAAATTGGTTTTGGATGAGAGGATAATTTATTACTTAATGCATTCATTCAACAAATAATTTTGGGGTGTTTATTATGTGTCAGGTGCTATTGTAGATATCTGGATAAACAAAAGACATAAAAATACCCACCTGCATGGAGCTGATTTTCTAGTAGTGCAAGACAGGTAATCAACATAGTTGTATACAGCAAGTTAAAAGGTGATAACTGCTATAGAAAAAAAGGATAAAAAGGGTAGAGTGAAGTAATAGGACATATATGGCAATTTTTAAAAGGCTATTCAGGATAGACCTCATTAAGAAGCTGTCATTTCAGGGCGCCTGGGTGGCTCAGTGGGTTAAGTCTCTGCCTTCAGCTCAGGTCGTGATCTCAGGGTCCTGGGATCAAGCTCCGCATTGGGCTCCCTGCTCAGCGGGGAGCCTGCTTCCCCTTCTCTCTCTCTGCCTACCTCTCTGCCTACTTGCGGTCTCTCTCTCTCTCTGTCAAATAAATAAATAAGATCTTTTAAAAAATTATTAAAAAAAAAAAAGAAGCTGTCATTTCAGTAAACAACAAGTGTTGGAGAGGATGTGGAGAAAGGGGAACCCTCTATAGACTGTTGGTGAGAATGCAAGTTGGTGCAGCCACTTTGGAAAACAGTGTGGAGTTTCCTTAAGAAATTAAAAATAGAGCTACCCTATGGCCCTGCAATTGCACTACTGGGGATTTACCCCAAAGATACAGATGTAATGAAAAGAAGGGCCATCTATACTCCAATGTTCATAGCAGCAATGGCGACAGTCGCCAAACTGTGGAAAGAGCCAAGATGCCCTTCAACAGATGAATGGATAAAGAAGATATGGAGTATTATGCCTCCATCAGAATGGATGAATACCCAACTTTTGTATCAAAATGGATGGGACTGGAGGAGATTATGCTGAGTGAAATAAGTCAGGCAGAGGGAATCAATTATCATATAGTTTAACTTACTTGTGGAGCATAAGGAATAACACGGAGGACATTGGATGAAGGAGAGAAGTGAGCTGGGGGAAATCGGAGGGGGAGATGAACCATGAGAGACTATGGACTCTAATAAACAAATTGAGGGTTTTGGAGGGGAGGGGGATTGGGGGGTTGGGTGAGCCTGGTGGTGGGTATTAAGGAGGGCACATATTGCATAGAGCACTGGGTGTGGTGCATAAACAATGAATCTTGGAAAACTGAAAAAATAAAAATTAAAAAAAAGTATACTGTCTACATAGAACTAATATAACACTGTGTGTTAACTATACTGGAATAAAAATTTAAAAAAATAAAAATGCACTGAAAAAGTACTACAAAAAAAAAAAAGAAGCTGTCATTTGAGCAAATATTTGAGAGATGAGAATTAATCATGCTGTTATTTAGGGAAGGAACATTCCAGGTAGAGGGAATAGAGAGCAAACAACTGGAGGTGAAGGCAGAACTACCATATTTGAGGAACACTGATTTACCTCATGTGGGGAGAGGAGGGTTTTGAGCAAAGGAGTGGTTATATCTGACTTACGTGTTAACTTGTCTCTGTCTGCTGTAAGGCTGAGGGGAGCAATGGTAGAAGCAAAGAGACCAGTGAAAGGGGAATAGGTAGAAAGAGGATAGCTTGAAATAAGAACTTTAGCAGTGGAGGTGGTAAGAAGTAGTTAGATTTTGGATTTGTCTTATAGGTAGAGAAACAAGCTATTTTTAAAAATTGGATGTGGGATGCTGGCTGCATGGCTGAATGACAGAGAGTGAGGGGAATATCAAGGATGTCCAGGTTTTTGGAGGGATGCATGGAGATTCAGGTCTGAGAGAGAAGAGTGGATACTTGGTTTTGTATTTGTCAAGTCAGGGATGTCTATTACATATCAAGGGAAAATGTTAATAGATATATCAGTCTGGAGTTCAAAAAGAACTCCAGGCCTGACTATAAATTTTGGAGTCACAAGACTAGAGAAATAAACCCTGGAACTACCATATTTGAGGAATACTGAAAATAAGTCAGGCAGAGATAGAAAAGAAAATAGATCCAAGTACTACACTGTGGGGTAGTCCAGTCTTAAGAAGAACAAAATCCATGTGTGTGTGGGGAGGTGACAAGATCCCCTTCACAGCTGTTTGTTTACATATTGCTTGATTAACACTCGCTTTGAAGTGTGAGAGAGGCTTCTTGTTTGTCTAGAATAGTCTTGGCACAGAATAGTTGCTCAATAAATATTTGTTAAATAAATAACAGCCAAATAAATGAGAATGTTATGGATTTATGAAAACAATTTTGATGTTTTTCTTGCAGAATTGAAAGCTGAATCCATCTATTCTATTTATTCATAATCCATCAATCTATTTGAGGTCTCATATTGAGAAACATAGACCTCCTTTACTGGCACCAGACTGACTGCTTAGGAATTAAGTCCTGGTCTTAGTATTTGACTTATGTCCCCCTCACCAGATAATATAGGTTTACTTTTTTTTTTTTTAGATTTATTTTATTTTATTATTTATTTGAGAGAGAGACAGTGAGAGAGAGCATGAGAGGCAAGAAGGTCAGAGGGAGAAGCAGACTCCCTGTGGAGCTGAGAGCCCAATTCGGGACTCGATCCTGGGACTCCGGGATCATGACCTGAGCTGAAGGCAGTCGCCCAACCAACTGAGCCACCCAGGTACCCTTTTTTTTAAAAAAATAGCCATACTGAAGGCAAAAATAAAACTCGCAATCATTTGTTACCTAAAAAGGTGACCCACATACATATATTCTTCAGACTGACCAAAGGTAGACTCCAAGTTATAACCCCGGGAACTGGTGTACTCAGTCATTCTCTTTGTCTTTGTACTATTATCATCTTGAGTTAGGTATTTGACCCAATGAAGGGAAGTGAGAGACTGATTCCTGGTTGGTGAGGTCACCACAGATTTAGTTTTTGAACCTGTGATTCCAACCAGTTTCTTTATGAAGACCATTTTAATAATTTCCCCCAAAATGAAAGACTTCCATCCCCCTCACCACCTCAGTCCTCATAGTCATTGGCAAGGGAGTTACAAGAGGTAAAATGATGTCAAGTTCTTGACCAGACTTCAGGCTACAGTGAATGCCTAGATTTTGTGGTACCATCATGATCCTCAGTCTCATAGTGGGAGATGACATCAATTTTCTGCTAAAGGCACTACCTGATTAGTTCTTTTATTTTTTTTTTTAAGATTTATTTATTTATTTATTTGACAGAGAGAGAGAGAGAGAGACAGCAAGAGAGGGAACACAAGCAGGGGGAGTGAGAGAGGGAGAAGTAGTCTCCCCGCTGATCAGGGAGCCTGATGTGGGGCTCGATCCGGGACCCTGGGATCATGACCTGAGCTGAAGACAGAGGCTTAACCCACTGAGCCACCCAGGCGCCCCTACCTGATTAGTTCTTATAAGTTGGGAACCAGTTTCTCTGTTTATTGGGATGACAGGCCAACCTGTGCATTCAGACTGTCAATGCCATGCTGGTGTGTGTGGGTGCTTTGCAAATATGTATCTGTGTGACATCTAGGACACAGGCCTATGAGTGTAAGTTTGTGTCAAGAAAGATATTCTTTCTGTCTTTCCTGTTTGGTTTTGTCCTATAATTGGTGATTTTCTAAGTTCATTTTACTAGGATCTCAAGCCATTTCTTCATAATTAGGTGGTTGGCAAAGAATAGAGAAACCTACCTAATGAAAAATTATCTTTTATTAGAAAAGCAATGCACGTTCACTTCACTGTTTTAATAGTACACCAAGTGTACAAATTTGAAACTGTTGCACTGTTCACAGCTTAGATACTGCCTTTCTAGACTTTATTTATTTGTATATAAATGTTTATATGCATAAACTTAAAAAACACAAATGTATTGTAACTATGAATATCATTTGCTTCTTGTGTTTTTTCACTTAACAGAACTTCAAGGCACTGTGGTGTCCAGGTGGCTCAGTCAGTTAAATGTGTGCCTTTGGCTCAGGTCATGATCTTGGGGTCCTGGGATGGGCATGTGTTTAACTCTCTGCTCAGCAGATAGTCTGCTTCTCCCTCTCCCACTGTGTGCGCTCTCTCTTGCTCACTCTCTCTCAAATAAAATCAATCAATCAAATCTTAAAAAAAAACCTCCAAAATTTCAAGGCACTGTCCTATGTGTATAAGTGAATTAGACACATTCTTTTTAATAGCTATCTAATATCCCATTATACAAATAATTATTTACTAAACCCACATTTTAGGTATTAAGTTATTTCTCTTATTTAAAAAAAATTACAAATATCATTTTAATAAACATCTTTGTATTTACACATTTACACACATGTACAAGTATGTTTGAACAATGAATTCCTAAGTTATATTATCTGATGTTTTGGTGGAAGAGTATAAATCACAGAAAATGAGATTTAATTGAAATTTACTGTGGAGATAAATATCATCCTGAGGCACTGAGTGTAACATGCAGTGGGTATTTTTACCTGCTTTTCCCTCAATTTTTGTTTTAAGGTTTTATGGCAAAACCTTAAGGTGTTTACTTTTCAGAGCTCTGCTTTCATAGTAGTAGCAGGCTTTAAATATACTCCTGTTTTTTGTTTTGTTTTGTTTCCTTTTTTTTTTTTGGTCTAGAAAGCCATGAATGTATACATTGACCCATCCGGTCCTAGATTGAGGGCCACATGTTGATGTGTTTATGCTCTGTAACGTACCCCAGGCATTACCTGTCTTCTTTATTGTTGTATTCTCACCATGTGTCTAGCAAAGTGTAGACAGTCACTTAATATCTGTTACTTAATTGAAAAATATAGCAAAACTGGAAAACTTCCATATGTTGTACCTAAATATTTTGTTCACAGTGAAACAAGAATTTTAGAGCCAAGAGAAGTCTAAGTTCTTCCTAGCTACGATATAAAGCAACAAGAAAATTTAATAAATATCTAAGGAGTTAATTAATAAAAGAACAATGCTATTTATATGCATTGTTGCTTAATGATACTTCCTCTTTAGCTGACTCGCTTCCAATTTGAACTTTCAAACCGGTAAAGATTCACTTTAAAGTCTGTGGTCCCATTATATCTTGTGGTCACGTGTACTCCAAGGCTGTTTATCTTGCCATTGAGAACTGTGCCTGTTGAGCTGTATTTGGATGAGCTGGGTAGAGATGATGACCATTTTGCTACAGTTAGTCTATTTCTTGTGTCACCGTGCAATGCTGATAGCTGTGGTTATCAGCCATGCCAGCAGGAACCAAAACTCTTTATTGCACCACTTATTTTACATATTTCTCTCAAAAGTTGGCAGATAAAAATGTGGTTCAAGCAGCATTACTTTTCCTTTCCGAGTAATGGCCACAAACAAAAACAACCAACCTCCTTACCCTCCAGAAGCGTGGAGAAGTTAGTATCCCCTTGTATTTGTTCTTCTTTTACATCTTCCCATTCAGGTACTCATGATAGTATAAAAATTCTTTCTATTCCTTTAATTTGTGCTAAAGCTGGGAGTAATGGTTGTCACTGATAGTAATGAACTGTAAGCTTTTTAAGCATATGTTAAGTATACATAGCTTTGCAACACCTTTTTTTTTAAACAGAGGTAGGTTATTTGTTAGTTTACATCTCTCCATGGCTCTGGAAGATGTAAACAATTGAGTCTGGAAGGGATTTTGGAAATTTGCTTCACTACATATGAATATTTCCATATAATTTTTAACCATTTTGTAAAACTTTGGGATTGTAATATTCAGAGATAATGATATAATTTTTCTCATCCCTACCTACACTGTTAAACAATACAAAGTACACTAATTCTACTGGTTTTTTGGTATAAAAATTTTACACTTCTAAATTTTGAATTGTTATTTATACTTTGTTAGTATCCAGTAGAGAAAATGGAAAGTAGTTTATGTGTAGGTATAAAATAATGTAGCAGTCAAGCATAAAATCTCATTGAGTGCTTCAATTATTTGTTTCTTTACTCCTATAAACCAGAGGTTAGATCTGGCCCCAGAGGTTTCGCCCTTGTGTCCCTAAAATCTGCTTAAACCCTTTTCACAAACCTAGAGTCTCTTTACCAGTTAAAAAGCAGGTTGTGTATTTATAGCCTTCATGGTCTCAGGAAATGATTCAACCTTCTCTTGAAAGTGATGCAGTGGGAAAGAAAATTCCCATAACAATTCTGGCATTAGATTTCTGACAGACTTTAGTTTACAGAATGGAATCATAGATATGATTAAACAATTTCAAATGTTTTCAGACCCACAACACATTGGGTATCTTTCAGAGCCAGTTATCATGTTGTCATATTTTAAAATCAAGGGAGAAATTATGAAGCCATTCGGTATTCTCTAGAGTTTTAATTAGCCATTAGTTTATCCATAAACAAACGTTTCTTGAGCATCTATAATGTCTCAAGCATTATTCTAGAGGCTTAGGATATGTGAGTGCACAAAGTAGACAAAAGCCTTTTCGTTCATAAAGTATTTAGGCATTATTTACCTTTCTTTACACGAAATAGACAAGTAATAAAATATGTTGGAAGTTGTTAAGTGCTTTGTGAAGAAAGAGAAAAGTAGAGTAGGGTAAAGGGGCGTGGAAATGCTGGGATGCGGGAAGGGATGATGGATAAAGAGGGCGTTGCAATTGGGAATAGTGTGAGCAGAGCTGGGCTTATTATGAAGCTGACAGTTGAGAAAAGGCTTGAAGGAAGTGAAAGAGGTAGCTGTAAGATATTAGGGGCAGAGCATTCTAACCATGAAGACAGTTCATGCAAAGGCACTGAAGTGGGAGTGCTGGCATATCCAAGAAGCCAATGTGGCTGGAGTAGAAACGGTGAGAGGAGAAGTTACTAAAATTGTGTTCAGAGTGGAAAGAGATGAATGGGCCACTGCAGGGACTTTGGCTTTTCCTAGGAATGAGATCAAGGATCATGACAAGGTTTTGAGCAAAGCAGTGACATGAACGATGTGTCCCTAGAGCTGCTGTTCTGAGAATAGACAGCAGGGGGCTAGAATGCCCTTCTAGTCGGGACTCAAGAACAGGGAAGAGCAAGGGAGAGCTGTTAGTAGTTTGGTCCAGGGCAGTAACAGTGACAGTGTGCCAAGTAGTTGAATTCTGGATATATCTTGAAAGTAGCATCTACTGAATTTCTTGATAGATGATATAAGGGAAGAGATGTGTGTAGTAGGCTTTTGTGAGACAGTATGAGTTCACTTGAGCCTACTGTGTCTGAGCTATATAAATTAGAACTAATCTTTACAATATTAATGGCACTTCCTGAGTCTTAAGGCAGGCTTAGACATATGGGCACCAAATCGTACATCTGTATATGTGCTTAGACCATGGACAGTAATTCAGCTATTAAATTTTGTATGACCGGGATTTTTTTTTTTAAGGTGAATATGGTCTTGATAGGAAATAAATTGTAGGATAATCCCGGAGACAGAGATTTTTTTTTTCTTTCATTTTCCTGTTTTTGCTTGTTTATTTGGAATGAATATCACATTTTACTTTAAGTTGGATACTTACTGACTGAGAACAACCATTGGTGACTTTGATTTTTGCTTCTAAGACATTTTGGTCTAAACCAATGCCTTTGAAATCTGTATATTCTCTTTAATTTTAACCCATTGAAATACTTATTTAGCAAGTTCATTTTAGAGTCCAATTAATAGTGTCTTGTGGTTTTATAATATGAAGTCTGGCTTTATGAAAAATGCTGATATATTTAATAGAAGATATTTTGTTATATGTAGTGGTAGTGATGCTTTTTACCAACTGTGCTGTGTTAAATCCTATCTTGAATATTAAGTATTTAGTCCACGTATTGCCACAATATACTCTGTATAAAGGTCCTGTAATCCTTTACAGACAAATTGGGTGAAATGAATGTAATACAAATCTGACCAGCCCTGGGGGTATTAATTATATTGCAGAATGAACTCAAGCTCAGATATACGTTTCCAAATTGCCCTTTTCATGGAAAGTGATTACTCAAGATTAGAAATCATATGAAATGCTGTAGCTCATTAGATTTGTTATATTATGAAAACTGATAAGAGAAAATAAGAAAATGGATTGTTTTCCATGATTCGTGGGACAATAGCACATTACTATCATTGAATTTTAAATCTTATTCTTATATGATTTAAAACTATATTTACCAGTTTAAGAATTTTTTAATTGGTGGTAAAATAGACATACAGTTAAATGCATGGATATTAATTTTATAGTTAATAAACTTTGACAATTGTAAGAACCCAAATAACCATCACCCCACCATAGACCAGCACTATCCAACAGAACTTTCTGTGATGGTGATAATGTCCTGTATCTGTGCTGCCAATGTAGTAGCCACTACACACATGTGATTTTTGAGCATCTGAGATGTAGTAGTCAGATAAGCAACAGTGAGCATGATAGACATAATCTTTGCCCTTTTGCATTCATAATTTTGTTGAACAGGTGGAAATCAGAAGAGAAAATGCAAGGATGATAGTTACCATGATGGAGAACTGCAGAAAAATCTGAGAGTTTACAACAGGGGACTTACATAGATGGGGAAAATCATCCTGAGGAAATGCAGCTTGAGATGAGCATGGCTAGGAGTTAGCTTGATGAAAGAGGAGAAGAGAGGAGAACACTACAGGCAGGAGGAACAGATGTGCAAGACACTAGAGTGAGAAGTGGCATGGACGAGGAGTGAAGGAAGGCCAATGTGGATGGAATGTGGAAATGAGAAGGTGTGCAGCTTGGAATGAAGCTTGAGAAAGAGATGGGGCAAGATCACATGGTCTTACAGTCCATGTGGATAATTTTAGATTTACCTTAATTAAGGATAATGGGGAATCACTGAAAACTTCTAAGCTGAGGAAGCACATCTGGTTTGCATTTCATCAATCTCATTCCGGTTACGGTAGATGTATGTTGAATGTAGACAGAAGGCAAATATTTATGAATAAAGGCTAAATGGGAAGCAAGTGTAGGTGAGACATGATGTGATAAGGATCAGAGTATATTCAGAATTCCTTGTGCCCCAGTAACTAGTTCCTGTTAAAATGGAACTCAAAGTGATTTAATACCATGATTTTTATAAAATGCTTCCTTTGAGCTGACACTCCTTTTGAGCCAGATACACTAGGCAGTCTATTTCTTTCATCTTATAAATGTTGAATATAAAGTGCTCAAATATGAGACTAACACTTTTATTCTGTATTGTGAGAAGTCAGACTGGGGTGACTGCAGAATGTAGGTCACCTATAAAACTCAACTTTGTAAGAAGACTTCTGAAATATAAAGTAGAAGAAAAATTCTGTTCTGTGTTGACAATCTCACTGAATTGCATAATTTTTCTGACAGCTTCGCTTTTACGTGGAATTTTTGAACATTTAAAATTGAAGTGGAAAGTTTGTTGGTGTCTCAAATCTTTAATAAAAATAGTTTTTTCAAATAAGTTTTGAATGTGAATTTAAGCATTAACTTATTTTTTTAAATTGCCAAAATTCAATATTAGCACAAACTCAGTTATTCATACATATACCTAAAGTGTTGTATCTATTTCTCTCTCTCTCTCTGTCATCTGTTTATCTATATGCCATCTATCTTAAAAAATTATCATAAAGTTTGTCCTTAATCGTTATTTAATAATTATGCTGGCTAGAAATGAGATTTCAGCAATATATTTATATTTTAAAAGTTGTTTTTAATTTTTTATAACTTACATTAACAATTTTTTTACTGTTTTTTTTTTAAACAGAAAACCTATGAGTACCATTTAAATGACTTTTTTCCTTTTTGATATGAATGGGAAATTGAGAATATCTAGCTCATCCTTATTTAGGACAAAATGGGAGTTAAATGGGAGTTTCTCAGTGGGATTTATCATCTTCAATACATTAAAGCACAAAGCAAATGGTCAATTTTGTCTAAGAATAAGTCAGCAGATTTTAATATTATCAAGCTATCATTGATTACTCAGATTTTAAAAGATGAATAACCTTATGATCATTCCATTTTCTAGAGATTTTTAAAAATACATTTTGAAAGGCAGATATATATATTTTTTTAAAGATTTTATTTATTTATCAGAGAGAGAGAAGGAGAGAGAGCGAGCACAGGCAGACAGAATGGCAGGCAGAGGCAGAGGGAGAAGCAGGCTCCCCGCCAAGCAAGGAGCCCAATGTGGGACTCGATCCCAGGACGCTGGGATCATGACCTGAGCCGAAGGCAGCTGCTTAACCAACTGAGCCACCCAGGCGTTCCGGCAGATATATTTTTAAAAGATCATGCCTACAATAAGTAAATTATGTAGTGATAGAACATTAGAAAATAGTTCATGAACAAAAAGTTACATTCTAGGAGTTCAGGAGTAGAAAGAACAGAAGAGTTCTTTTTTTTTTTTTTAAAGATTTTATTTATTTATTTGACAGAGAGATGAAGAGAGAGCACAAGTAGGCAGAGCTGCAGGCAGAGGGAGAGGGAGAAGCAGACTCTCTGCTGAGCAGGGAGCCTGATGTGGGGCTTAATCCCGGGACACTGGGATCATCACCTGAGCGGAAGGCAGTGACTTAACCAACTGAGCCACCCAGGTGCCCCAGAAGAGTTCTTTTTGGTTTGTTTTTAATATAGGAGAAAAGGGAAATAGATGTATTAAAATTATTTTCATAAGTCAGAGAGAGACAAATATCATATGATTTCACTCATACGTGGAATTTAAGAAAAAAACAAACAAACAGATGAACACAGGGGAAGGGAAAAAAAATGGAGAGGGAAGCAAACCATAAGAGACTTAACTATGGAGAACAGCGTTGCTGGTGGGAGGCAGTTGGGCTAAATGGGTGATGGGTATTAAGGAGGGCATTTGTGTTGAGCACTGTGTGCTACATGAAAGTAATTATTCACTAAATTCTACTCCTGAAACCAGTATTATACCACATATACCACTAGAATTTAAATAAAAGTTGAAGCCCCCCAAATTAATAAAGTCAATCTTCTAACTTTCTCCATTGTATTTAAGAAATAATTGTGTTTGGGGCACCTGGGTGGCTCAGTGGGTTAAAGCCTCTGCCTTCAGCTCAGGTCATGATCCCAGGGTCCTGGGATCGAGCCCCGCGTCGGGCTTCTCTGCTCCGCGGGGAGCCTGCTTCCCCCTCTCTCTCTGCCTGCCTCTCTGCCTACTTGTGATCTCTGTCTGTCAAATAAATAAATAAAAAAATCTAAAAAAAAAAAAAAAAAAAAAAAAAGAAATAATTGTGTTTATAGAAATACCTTCAAGTTGGTTTCTACGCTTTTTGATTTTACAAACTTAATTTACTTTGTGTGGCATTCATCTAGCAAAGGTATATAAATATAAACACCAAAGTTTGACCTGTTATGTTGTGTATAGTTGCACACCTGTTTGTGTTCTAAAAAACTAATGTTATATACCTGTGTTATTTTTTTTAACTATACATAATCATGGAAACTAAACAGGAATTAATCAACACATTTCATTAAGGCCTGATACCTGGTAAACCTTGCCTCTGGCTGGCATGAGTCAACAACTATGGGTTAAAGACTACATTCTTATTGCCGTCTAAGTACCATCGGATGGATGTTTTTGTAAATAGTTCAACTGCATTTTCCCAGCAATTCACTTGAGTAACAAAAGTAATTTTTAAAGAATTAAATAGTAAAACATATTATGCAATTAGAAAATAAACAAAATTATCTTTCAGGGGACGGTTTCTGTCAGTTGAAACAGTTAATATTGGCTTCTTTCTCCCCGCTCCAAAGCAGTCTTGTCTTTCCTTGGCTTCCAAGAATGTGTTTAGTCTTGAACTGTGTAGAGGTGAAACATCAAGGCTACCAGCAGCGCTAAGATGGCTGGGATCACCCAGTTGGTCCACCTCCTGGAATTAGAAATAGGTAGTAATGAGAGTTTCTGAAGGCTTGGTTATCCTTGATCTGTCATCTGGATGAGTGGTGTATGATTGGACATTTCCTGAGCATCTGTAATGGGCCCGACATCCTCAAAAATTTTCAGTCGTATCCTCTCCAGCTTGTTCCCTTAAGACTTCCTCCCCACCAGGGTGCTCCTCTGAAAGCTTGGTCAAATCATACACCTTATGGTACAGGATCAGCCAAGTGCTTTTGCTGTGGTTGTGCTTCTGGATATTTTCCAGGGTGTAGTACTCAATGGTCTGGTCCAACTGCCCAGCCCTTTCAGAACACAGCCAGCCTCAGGCAGTGCAGACACCAGCCCCCATCCCCCCATCCTGGTGCATCGGAGTATGCATTTCAGCTAGCTGGGCCCCAGACATTCCTGGCACTGTAGCCCCACACCCAGAGCTCCATTTTCTAGAGATTTTGCTGGTATTTTTTTTTTAAGATTTTATTTATTTATTTGATAGAGTTTCACAAGTAGGCAGAGAGGCAGGCAGAGAGAGAGAGGGAAGCAGGCTCCCCACTCAGCAGAGAGCCTGATGTGGGGCCCGATCCCAGGATCCTGGGATCATGACCCCAGCTGAAGGCAGAGGCTTTAACCCACTGAGCCACCCAGGTGCCCCTTTTGCTGGTATTTTTAAAGAACAATTCAGAATAGCAGAATATTGACAAGTCTCATTTCAGAAGATTTTTTGAAGATCAAATATCAAGATATTAATTGAAAATTACTTTTATATTGCTTTAACATATTCAAAGTTAATGATTAGCTTACTTAAGTATTAGTGATAGATACAGCATTTATTTTTAGCATACACTTTGGATTTTGTATAACCCTTAATACAGAAACAAGATACATCTTCTTTCTTTCTGTGACTGTAATGTAGAATTGCATTCCTGGAGTGTGTGATTTTATGGATATTTTCTAATTCAGTATTTCTTAAATGTCATTCTACCATAATACATTTTCACTAGTTCATAATACAGCAAAACAGGACACTTTCATAGTCCTACTGTTTCATAGTCCTACTTCTTAAATCATACATTTAAGAAATAGCCTCTAGTGGAGAAAGGGGAACCCTCTTACACTGTTGGTGCGAATGCAAGTTGGTGCAGCCACTTTGGAGAACAGTGTGGAGATTCCTCAAGAAATTAAAAATAGAGCTTCCCTATGTCCCTGCAATTGCACTACTGGGTATTTACCCCAAAGATACAGATGTAGTGAAAAGAAGGGCCATCTGTACCCCAATGTTTATGGCAGCAATGGCCACGGTCGCCAAACTGTGGAAAGAACCAAGATGCCCTTCAACAGACGAATGGATAAGGAAGATGTGGTCCATATACACTATGGAGTATTATGCCTCCATCAGAAAGGATGAATACCCAACTTTTGTAGCAACATGGACGGGACTGGAAGAGATTATGCTGAGTGAAATAAGTCAAGCAGAGAGAGTCAATTATCATATGGTGGAGCATAAGGACTAACATGGAGGACATGGGGAGATGGAGAGGAGAAGGGAGTTGAGGGAAATTGGAAGGGAGACTATGGACTCTGAAAAACAACCTGAGGGTTTTGAAGGGGTGGGGGGGTGGGAGGTTGGGGGAGCCAGGTGGTGAGTATTAAGGAGGGCATGTATTGCATGGAGCACTGGGTGGGGTGCAAAAACAACGAATACTGTTAGGCTGAAAAGATATAAAATAAATAAAAAAAATAAAAAAAAGAAAATTCACATAAAAAAAAGAAATAGCCTCTATTTTGAGATTGTATGATTTAAGAAATATGATTATATGATTAATGAAGTAGCCTCTATTTTGAGATTATACTCTTACTGTTATGAATTTCCATAGTCCTGTTACTTAGAAATTGTGGTAATAATAGATGGTGGTTGGCATAGATTTATAAGATATACTTATTTGACCAAATAAAATGTCTATAACACTTGGCAGAACTATAAATATTTAATTTTGGAATTTCACCAGTCCTTCAAACTTAGAGGATTAAGAACTACTAATTCAATTATTGTGTAGCTCTTCAAAATCCTAAGCAAAGAAAAAAAATTCTAAAAAGCTCACCTAAAGGAAATCTGTGTTCACATAGTGATAAAAACTCAATCTGTTTGAAAATAAATGTTCAATTGATTCTAGTAATTATGAACCCTCATTTTTATCTCTATTCTAAGGTAGAGTTGGTCCTCGGTACTGATGTAGTTTTTAATTAACTAATTTTTAGATTTTACTTATTTGAGAGAGAGAGAGAGAGAGAGAAACGGTGTACGAGAGAGGGGAGGGTCTGAAGGAGAAGCAGACTCCCTACTGAGTGGGGAGCCTGATGGGCTCCATCCCAGGATCCTGGGAACATAACCCGAGCTGAAGGCAGATGCTTAGGCTAACTGACAGAGCCCCCAGGTGCCTCCTGATGTAGCTTTTGGTCTTGAAATTTAGGTGCAGTGAATTGAACTAACGCTATTTTTCAGTGCGTGGCTTATCTTTCTCTTGCAAATCCAGTAGTAACTGGGGTTTAATATCTTTCTCATTGGTCTCTTCAAAACTTTCTCTTTCCTTCTTTCTCTTTTTACTCTCATACATCACTTTCATTTCCCCCTCTTTGAAAACTAAATGTTTTTAATCTATGTATTTTAATTTTGAATATGTTCCCCCAAAAGCATATTGTTTTATATGAACATATTCTCAATTAATATAAGTAGTATTATCTTATATTTTTCATTTTCTTTCTTTTAAAATTGAGTCTTCCTTTTTGAGATTGTTCATGTTCTTAATTGTACATCTAATGTAGCTTCTAACCACTGCTTACAATTCTATAGTCTGTGACAAGAACTTAGAAGATTTCTTAAACTTAAAAACCGGGAATGAGGGGCACCTGGGTGGCTCAGTGGGTTAAAGCCTCTGCCGTTGGCTCAGGTCATGATCCCAGGGTCCTGGGATCGAGTCCCGAATCGGGTTCTCTGCTCAGCAGGAAGCCTGCTTCCTCCTCTCTCTCTGCCTGCTTTTCTGCCTACTTGTGATCTCTGTCTGTCAAAAAAAAAAAAAAAAAAGCCTGGAATGATAACATGGCATGAAATTAAATATTCTGTTCAATTAGGGACTCCTTGGACAACAGTCACTGATTGGAAGTAGAAAGCTACTTGCAAAATCCAATAATAATTGGGGTTTAATATTTAAACTATGCAAGTGACTCTTGCAAATCAACTAGAAAAATACACCCCAGGAAAAAGGTAAAAATAGATTGACACAAAACTTAAAGAAGAGCAAATTTAGAAAATTAAGAGGCCTGTGACAAGATGGTCATAATAATGAGTAACATAAGAAATGCTAATTAAAGAAACATTGAAGCTATGACTTTAAATCACTAGACTAGCAGACATTAGAAAGATGGATACTAGCAACTGAGACCTGAAGGTGTAAGAATTCTATTGCACTCCTGGTGTTAGTGGAGAACAATGTAGCATGACTTATTAAGAAGAAGCGTGAGTGTAAACTCAACCATTCTACTTCTGAGTCTATATCTAAGGAGAATTGAAGGGATATTCTTTGTGGAAATGTTCGTGGAGGTGAGCTGGAAGCACCCTGGATGTCTATTATCTGGGCAGGGACAGATAAACCTGGATGCCATCACTAGGATAGTGGGTACGTAAAATGTGGAGGATATGGGTGTTCAAATGTCAGCCATCATAAAAGAGTTCTCTGATATTTAAAATAGTTTGTATTTTTCTGATTTTAAATTTGAAGTCCTTTAAAGTGCTCATAGGTCACATAAGAAAATAAAAGTGCTATATGTGGGATTTAAACAAACTAAAAAGTACAAAAACCAAGCTCATAGATACAGAGAAGAGATTGGTGGCTGCCAGAGGCCTGAGGGTGGCGGGGGGGAGGGGTTGGTGGCGGTGGTGAAATACGTAAAAGAGGTCAAAAAGAACGAAATTCCAGTTAAAAATTAAATAAGTTATGAGGATATAATGTACAATGTGGTGACTAAAATTAATAATACTGTATTGTATATTTGAAAGTTGCCAATAGAGTAGATCTTAGAAGTCCTTATCACATATCCCCCTATTTTTTGTAACTACGTATGGTGGTGTATGTTAACTAGGCTTATTGTGGTGATCATTTCACAATATATACAGATATCAAATAATTATGATGTATACATGAAAGTTATAGAATGTTATGTGTCAGTTATACTTTAATTAAAAAAAAGGAAAGAAAATGAAAGTGCACTTTACCAAATTTTTAATGTCTGAAGGCTACAGAGTAAGGGCATGGTTAGGGACTCCTGTGATCTGCCCCTTATCTTCAAAAACTTTCTAAATAAAAATAAAATACAATACATGGAACAGTACTTAATTTAGTGTAATAGTATTAAAAGGATTACAACTTAAAAATGCAGTCTCCAGCTGTATCTCTTTTAATCATCAAAACAGTCTTCCCTGTTGGTGCCACTTTCAACTCTTAGCTATTTTTAAATATTTACCTCCATATTTTAAAATTATGTAATCATACTATGCTCAATTTATGATTTTGAGATATTTATTTAAACTTGAATATGCTATTTCGGTTTTTCTTTTTCAGGCAGTTATGCTATATTGGAACCCCATATTCCCCATATTTCATTCTTCTTCCCCCTCCGCCATCCTGCTCCCCTGCCCTGCTATCCACCGTGGTGCCTGGTGTCTCTGAATCTCTTGTTCTACCGGTACAGAGAAGGCTGGTTTCTCAGGATGGTCGGTGGTGGTGGTTACAATTATTCACTTAGAGTTAAGGAGCTAATGGTAGGGGCCTCAATATTTAATTGTTCCTTTTTAGACTTTCCACCAAACTTCCTGTTTTCCTTCACTCCTCCCCAACTTGTTTAATTCTATCACCTCTGAGTTTGAACTATGAACATCATCATGGATCTGTGGAACAAATTTCTTCCAATTATTATCTTTGGAAATCTCTGAGGTATAACAGTGACCATTTTGCTAAGTGCATTACAGGTCTGTCTATTTTCTTCTTACATTGTATTTTGGGTTTGAAGATATCTCCCTGTTTTATTAAACATTGTACTTCTAATTTTTTCTACTTGTAAGTTTTGGGAGATTACCTATCAAATGATAGAACAGTTTATGTAGAAATTCTACATAGGATTTTCAAGCATGAGTCTATAGATACTTTCCGGTCATAATCTTCTAGGACTAGGTTTCCTTAGAGAGCACTTTGTATAAATGTTCTCATAGGGCGTTATTATTTCACATGTACTTCCTTAGTTGCTCTTCACAACATCTCTGCTTATTAAATTCTATTACTTTCCCAGTTTGACAGATGAAGAAATAGAGACTTAGAGGTTTAATCATCTGCCCAAGATCACAAGACTTCTAAGGGGCAGCACTAGCATTGGAACTTCTAGCTCCATAGCCCAGCCTTAGCCTTCTGTGCTAGCAAGAGCAAAGATAATTGTGACTTCTTGCAAAACCAGGGCTGGTGGGTAGATTCAATGAGCTACAAGGTGTATATTATGTAGCTCTCAAAAAAAAAAAAAAAAAAAATTAGCTTCCTCTACTTTCATCTTTATTTTACCATTTAACATGGTATTTTCTTTTAAATATATGTATCTTATTTCCTTAAATAGATAAACTTGTTTAATGGGAAGTTATTCACCCATTTTGTAGTCATTCTAAAGCCAAACCCATTGCTTTTTGGCTGAATATAGAAGTTAGAGCTCAGTAATTACTTTTATAATAAGTATTTAGAGATTGTCTTTTGGTATTTAAGATGTTTCTATTAATATAGGTTATTACCCAGGTATTTTTAATATGCTTAAAATATCAATTTTGCAAAACCTTTTTACAGAGCCTGTATTTATTGGTTATTATTAGAGAGGGATAAAACAGATTTGAGTATCATTGTGAAAATTCTGAAATAAAATTAAATTTTACAAGACTCTCTGTAATTATAAAATGTAAATTAAAATAATACTTTTTAGGGACGCCTGGGTGGCTCAGTTGGTTGGACGACTGCCTTCGGCTTAGGTCATGATCCCGGGGTCCCGGGATCGAGTCCCACATTGGGCTCCCAGCTCCATGGGGAGTCTGCTTCTCCCTCTGACCTTCTCCTCGCTCATGCTCTCTCTCACTGTCTCTCTCTCAAATAAATAAATAAAATCTTAAAAAAAAAACTTTAAAATAATACTTTTTAATAATTTGAAGTAAAGAAATAATAAGGTACACTTGACTGGCCTCTTAAATTTTGGGGGTGGGGTCATCATTGTCTCACAAAGGCACTTGATTATGTCTTAGTATTATAACAGACTTCTAGGTCCAGATTACATGCTGAGTCTCTAATTTAATTTCCACGGAGATTAAAAGTCCAGAGTGGCAAATACAGTCAATAATATTGTAATAACATTATAGTAATGTATAGAATTGTTGAATCAATATGCTGTATGCCTAAAGCTAAAGAAACATTATATGTTAATTACATTTCAATAAAAAAATTCAATCCAGCACAACATTCTTGGCCCTTCAAAATATGGTTCAGTATCCCTTTTAAATTACATTTTTACATTTTTCCCTACTTGCTATTGTTATCTTGGCTCATTACTCCCAAACATGTCTTCTGCTTTCTTTCTGGCTCTACTTGTGTGGATCCTCTGCTGAAATCATGTGCATCTTTCCAGGTCTTTCCCAAATTTTATCTTCTCAGTGAGGACTTTCTTAATCCTTTCACCTATTTTCCTGAATTCTTACAGTCCAGGTTGAATTGGCAAAGCCATTTTGTGTATCAATATTCCAATATTATTGTTATATGTTATAGCAGTATAATTCTGATACATACTCTATTTCTTCCTCCCATCTTTCAATTTCTACCTACTCTCCTACTCCATGCTTCCAGACTCTTGAAGCAGGAGCCAAATAATAAATGAATCCTATTGGTCTTTGTGTAATAATAGTGATAGTAACTTTTATAATAATAACAAGAACAACAATAACAATGATACCTGAAATTATTGAGTGTTTACTAGAGGTAGATGCTATAGTTCTGTTGCAAAATCATAGCTCTTTCGTCTACACAACTTAGAGTGACATAGGTATTATTTTTACCACATTTTCTAGATGGGGAAATCCAGACTTGGAGAAGTAACTTGCTCCAAGACCACACAGCTAGTGAGTGGTGGGGTCAGGATTTCACTCCAAGCATTAGGATTCCAGAGCACGTGTTTTGAATCACTACACCATAATCTCTACAGCTTTATTGCCAATAGTAGAAACTCGATAATTTTTTTAAGTTGAATTTGTATTTCCAAAGAAGTATACATTTACATGTCAAAATATGATGCAACATGGTTAGTCTATTTTACACATGTGCTTTCTTCAGAAACATGCATTGTAAAGGGTATTCACAGTATATTACTTTTTATGGAATATTACTTTTATAAGAATGGATATAAAAACTCTGTAGTATAGAAGATTAGACAATATGGCTTGAAAAACACTGAAATCATTTGACTATCATATCACTTGAAGAAATGACTTTTCAAATCTAAGTCAATAACTTTTCCCATTAAAAAGCATTGTTCTTAGAAATTATCAATGATGCATATTGTTATTGTTTATTACTGACCATTTTTTGACTTATCTTTTGCTGAACAATACAAACTTATTTTCTTGCCTATTTACTCCAGACCAAGGAGGGCAAATAGATTTTATCTCAAGGATCACCTGTGTTTTAATAGTAGCTACTTAGAACACTGAGTTAAGAAAGAATCTGAATCCTTGCCCAGGGGCTCCGTTGAGTGTACTATGATCAGTTAGAAATATCTGATATGAACGTAGGACTGGTACAAACACCACCGAGCCTGCCACACACTTACCATTCCTGCTGTAGGCCGTTGTCTTTTAGTGCCCTATAGATACATGCTGGTGTGTAAATGAATTTTGGTATTAAGTAAAACATAACTGATAAGGAAATGCTTGGAATACAGACAGTTATTTGTTCTGAGCTAGGTATTTTTGAATAGGTCACACATTATATTAATTTATAATGTATGTAAGCTATAGATTTTTAGCATTATCTCTGCTAATGTCTCTGTCATCACTATATTATGATCTATATATTCTTATTATGTATCTTGGCACTATTTTCTTATCTTTTTATTAGGCACTGTTACTGGAGAGCTTTCAGCCACTCTGGGTGATGCCAAAGATACATTTCACTAAAACAGTAATTATGCTTCTGGCTGGACCTTTGCCTGGTAAAATGGAAAACATATAAAATATGTGGTAAGTTTATTAAATTCTTATCCAGCTTTTCTCCTCTCGGATTTTTTCTTTTGTACTTAGAGAATAAGGTAGTCAGTAAAGGTATTGGGTTATAGTGATGACAGTCAATGTTTGTAAATAATCTTACCTGCTGTTTCCTGGGTCCCTTTAAATCATAATTCTACAGCTTGGTTAGTCTTTCCTACCCTCCGTCTAATAGTAGTTACACTTAAAGTCACTTCTACTTACAGACTTCGCTTTTTGTTAAGGACGTTGTCCATGTTTTGAGTTTTTTGTTTTTGTTTTATTTAAATTATATAAGAATTTCAACCTGAATGTGAAGATAAATGATTACCTCTAGTTTTTAGGAGTATCACGTGCATTGTTTATGCTTATTAAAGATTAAATCCTACCGATTCACAGACCTGTACCCCAGGGGCTAATAATATATGTTAATAATAAATAAAAAATTTAAAAAATGGTATAGCTAATTTGGGTTTTGTTGGAAATATACCTAAATTTTGCCACAAGTCTCTCATGACATGTTTCTCTGCCTGGAAGTTTTCATTCACATTAACACACATCTTTACCTATTTGAATCCCAGTGACAGAGATTTCCATATGAAGTTCTAATAAGTGATAAAAGCCTTTAGAAATATTTACCATTTTAATGTCTACATGGCTTTAAGAAGCTGAAACACTATTCCTCATGATATGGGTTTGTTTTTTGCCTAGGGTAATAAAAATTTCAATAAGCATTCTCTCACAGATAACTTTTATCTTCATCCCACAGTTGACTTTAATTATGTATAAAATTATATATGTGAAATTAACTTTGTAATAAAAATGTTATTCTCATTGTGTTCAGGGTTCTTAGCTATAGGCACTTAGGCTCACTCTAGCTAGTTTAAATAGAAAAGGATTTATTCAGGTTGTTAGAGACCTTATGGGATCACTGAGGGAGCTGAAGGAATCGACTTGAGAGAAGCAAACTGCTAAGGGAAACTGCTGGGATATTCTACGGCCAAATGCCCCAGGTTTTTTGATAGATAAATTATTAAGGGCAGAAAGGATGAAGGATGAACCTATAGATTAAAAAAAATACTTAAAAGACACAGCAAATTTTTAAAAGGGGGCTAAGATTAAACTATGGTGTCTTGGGATACCTACTGTTAAAAGATAAGTTGAGGCATATTAAAAATTTCAAGAGTTTATTTGATCAAATAATCCATTCCAATTGGACAGTGCCTAACTGGAAGTGGTTAGGAGAAATCCATCAGTAGGTGCTGGGATGAGCACCTTTTATAGAGAAAAGGTGGAAGCAAAGTAAGAAAATTATTGAATGGCTATAGCTTAAAGTCTAGTTGATTGTTTGTGACTGGCTGTCGTTAGGTTTCAATTTCATAACTGTGAGGCATTTGCAGGCTTAGGCGTTTTGGTTTGCTTACATTCATAGGTCTTAGCATTAGAGTCATTTTGATCTGATGGTCTCCTTGTTTAATTAATTAATACTTAGGTGATAAAAATACAATGAAATAGAAGGAAGTAATTGTTATAAAATGTCAGGATAATGATTATATTTAGGGGAAAGAGGGACTTGTTATGGTGATGGCTCACATGAAGGGGCTTCTGAGTGGCTTGCAAAATTCTATTTTATGATCTGGGTGGTAGTTATAAGTGAGTTTATCTTAAATGTTATTCAGTTTTTCTCTTTTCTCATATCTGTGTGTAATTTGAAAACATACATGAATAGAATTAGAAGGTATTTGCTAAGCGAAATAAGTCAATCGGAGGAAGACAATTACCATATGATCTGTGTGGGATATAAGAAACAAAACAGAGGATCATAGGGGAAGAGAGGAAAAAAATAAAACAAGATGAAATCAGAGAGGGATACAAACCATAAAAAACTCTTAATCTTAGAAAACAAACTGAGGGTTGGTGGAGGGATGGGGTAACTGGGTGATGGACATGAAGGAGGGTACATGATGTACTGAGCACTGGGTATTATATAAGACTGATGAATCACCGACCTGTACTACTGAAACTAATAAGATAGCATATGTTAATTAATTGAATTTAAAAAGAAAAGTTAAAAAATAGAATTCAAAATAAAAAAACATGTTAACATGTCAGTAGTATCAACTTCTTACTGGAGAAAGATTACTTATTTAAACATGCTATGCTTGCATATATTGTGTTTTTATTGGAAAAGTTATACTGAAGAACTTTTTTTTTTTTTTAAAGATTTTATTTATTTATTTGACAGAGAGATCACAAGCAGGCAGAGAGGCAGGCAGAGAGAGAGGAGGAAGCAGGCTCCCTGCTGAGCAGAGAGCCCGACGTGGGGCTCGATCCCAGGACTCTGAGATCATGACCTGAGCCGAAGGCAGCGGCCTAACCCACTGAGCCACCCAGGCGCCCCAATACTGAAGAACTTTTAAATTTGATTTGTACCTAAAAACTATTTTAACATTATTGTACACACCAATGTACTCAAATATAACGTGCAAATCTGTTCAGACAAAAAGCAAATACATATATTCTTCTAGTCAGGTTTGAATCATTGAATACCCAAGTATTGAAAGTTAAAATACGTAATGAATATGATTGACTATCAAGATTATTAATTTTCAAGAGTGGACTAGTGGCCTGAATTCAGATACTGATTTCTTTGTACCTTTTTAGGAATGGCTAGATAACTCACATTAATTGATTTAGATGTAAAATTAGACATTATAGTGAAACCATTTTTTCAGTCTGTCCCAAAGTTCTTTCCTTCCCTCTCTTGTAACATGGTAACCACAGGATTTCCTTTAGGGGACTGACCCTTCTCCATTCCCATTCTGGTGAGTTTGTGATGACAGTACACTACCTCTTGCTCGAGGATCAGCCCAGGAACAGGTAGTGGCCAAGATGGACCAGAGGCCTTCTCTGGAATTCTGTATTTTCCCTTTCAAAGGGCAGAGATCTCTCCTTGCTTGTGGTCATTTGATGAGTTGGTATGTACCTAGAAAAGAGAGTTTACTAACACTCTCACAGAAGTGGTTCTGAGCCCAGAGAGAGAGGGTAGCTAGAGGGTCTGATAGTGTTATTTGAGGTCCCATTTCATATGAATCCAGATCCACTCCTACAGTTCCCAGTTACATGGACATTGCATTTGTACTTATACTAGTTTAAAGTAAACTTCTACCATTTGTGAATTAAAGAGTTTCAACTACTTTAGGGAGCATGATAAAATATCTTTTAAAAAATTCCTTAATATTAGTTGAAAATGGCCACAATTATCACCTTTACACACAAAAATAGGACAGAGAAAAATTATGTTAATCAAGCATCTGAGTTCTAAACTACCAGCTAACCTGATTTTTTTTTGAGGTGGGGGGGTGTTCAGACTTTTGGATTCAAGTAAACATTTAATAAAGAAATTTGTCAAATTTAATCAGTGAACCTGGTGATTGTCAATTAAGCTATCCTGAAATATCTCCTTCTCTTTAGCACTTCTTACACATTCACTTAAACATATATATATGTATGTATATAATTTATATATAATTATATATATCAATATAATATTTGCTTATCTATCTATCTATCTCACATCACCTACCATGTATAGAGATTTGCTAATGACAGAAAGAAAGGAGGTTTTATCTTGAAGTTAATAATATATTTTCAACTTTCAGATTTGGAAATTAAGCATTTTTGATTCTCAAAAAGGAAAAATAAGTTACTGCATCTGAGGGGTCCATCTGTATATAGACCTGATTTTAATGATGAGATTCTGGACTTTGAGCGTTGACCATTGACCATAGTTGAGCATCTTTTCATATGCCTATCTGCCATCTGTATATTTTCTCTAGTTAGATCTTCTGCCTAATTTTTTAATTGGGTTGTTTGTTTACTTATTGTTGAGTTTTATGTCTTTTGCTCAGCCTTAAAGCTTTCTTAACAAGGAGCCTGAATGTAGGAAGGGTAAAAAGAGAAGTAAATGAACAGGAAGTTGAGGATCTAACAAATATTTTTTTGAGTGGTTGGTTTTGTTTTCTTGTATGTATCTTAAGAATCAAACATAGGAGAAAGTACCCTGGAGCAGAATAGAAGATATTAGAAAACAAGGGGTGGGGCCTGCTTTAGATCCTGCTTCCAAATCATAGTTTATTTTTGGCACCTTTCATGTGCCTCAAAAGTGGGACAGAGAGGTTGGGAGTCAGTGTTGGAAAAGCACCCTCTTTTCTGAGGTTATAAGAAAAGTGAATGGTAAAGCAAAGTAATCAAATAGAGAACCTGATACTGAAGGTATAACCAAGCCAACATCAGTTTGTTTCTTGGTGAGTCAGATACACTGGGTAGAGTTGTCCCACAAAGTCAACTATATTTCCAGCAAATAAGGTGATCACTGGGAATAGTTTCCAACACAGTGACTCCCTGGGGGGAGGATGAATGGGTACCTTTTGTGTAGGGTAAAGATAAATTTTTAGATAGGGAAGCCTTGGCATGGTACGTAGAGGCGGGCATAAGGTCACACATGTACCTTAAGGAAACAGACCTAGATGTACAATGTATGCTATGTAAATGAGGATAAGTCTCCTCCTTGGGCAGGGTTTAGTATTAGAATGAGGTAAAGGTGATTGTTGATCATTCCAGAGGTCACGCACGCCATTGTCCATCAGTACAGGCATGAGTGGGAGGTTTAGCTCAAATAGTCTGGGTGGTCTGTGCCAGAAGGAGGTCTTGTCAGGGCAGTCACTTTCACCTGAGGGGTGGTTTCAGGTGTCACTTGTCTGAATTAAGAAGTAAAGCAGAAAATAAGAGCTTAAGGAAAAATATAAGACAAAGATTAGTGAGTACAAGCAGGTGGACAGTAAAGGTCAGGTCTTGGGGTCTAGCTGATGATAAAGGTAGCTGAGGAGGAAATGCTTCCTGGAGGACAGAGATAACCACAACAATCTGAGGTTGCTGATGACAGGAAATTAATTCAGAACTTGGGTTAAAACATCTGGTTTTAATCCCTGCTGCTTCCACCAGTATCAAGGTCAGCAACCACTTCAACCTCCCAACCCCTAGAACAGCAGAGCTTCTGAGAACTTTTCCAAGTCATAGGATTTCTGGCCTTAATCAAGTCAATCAGGTGAAGTTGCAGCAAACATCATTTCTGAAGCTGTTCTAACAGTTTACTTCTTCTTTTTCTTTTTTTTTTTTTTTTTTAATATTTTATTTATTCATTTGAGAGGGAGAGCTAGAGAGAGTAGGAGCAAGGGGAGCAGCAGAGGCAGAGGGAGAGGCAGATTCCCTGCTGGGCAGAGAGCCTGATGTGGGGCTCGATCTCAGGACCCTGAGATGGTGACCTGAGCCAAAGGTATACGCTTAACCATCTGAGCTACCCAGGTGCCCCTCTTCTTTTTTTTTTTAAATCCTGTCAAAAACAAAGGTCTGTTGTTTCTCTCTTGAAAACCTAGAAAATGCTCTTTACCTTTTTGCATCTGTGACCTATACCGAAATGTTATGCTGAGCCAAAAACCATTAAGATTTAGATAATTTTTTCAATGTTTTTAAGTAATGGTCAAGATAAAAGGTGCCAATATGAAATATTTTTAAGAAAAGTATTCTTGTGTTGGATAAGAAATACAGTGTAATATTTATAAAGAATATAGTCTATCCAAATTTTATTTTTTAGGGTGTTTTCATCATACAAAGCATATATAAATTATAGGTAACCGATCCCATGATATATGCTATATGCAATAAGCATATATTAAAGCATATATTAAATTTTATTTTGGGGGATAAATATGTCAGAATATATGAATTCATAACATGTCTTCTATTCTGCTCTATTTTGTCTCTTAACTCTAAAATAGGCTATATTCCTTGTTGCATATAGACCTGTAGCATAATATCTATTACCTATAATGCAAATGTGCTTTGTATGAAGAAAAAAATGCCCATAGGAATAGTATTTTTATTGTCCTGGGCAATAATAACACTTAATAAAGTTGTTTTATTCCTGAATTTTGGTCTTATCTCTTAGCTTAGTTTTCTGACTTTCAACCTTTCATGTTACCATTTTTTCATCTTTTTTTTTTAAAGATTTTATTTATTTATTCGACAGAGAGAGAGATCACAAGTAGGCAGAAAAGCAGGCAGAAAGAGGGGGAAGCAGGCTCCCTGCTTCGCGAAGAGCCAGATGTGGGGCTTGATCCCAGGACCCTGAGATCATGACCTGAGTCAAAGGCAGATGCTTAACCCACTGAGCCACCCAGGCACCCCCAGTTTTTCATCTTAAAAAATGAGGTTATCTTCCTGTCTTCCATATACCATATACAATAATCTTGGATATAAAAATAGTATTATAGGATGCTTTCATCCCTCTCTGAGGAAAAAAAAATGACATTTTAAATGAAAGTCTGTATAGGGCCATGATTTGAGTCATAGACTTTCTGGTCTACAATAGAGTAAGATGGCATTTTTACATAAATTCTCCCAGATATTTTACAGCAGGGGATTCTGAGATGATCTCCACCTTGTTAGAGAATTCTAATGAAATTAATTTATTGGGAATTTTTATAAAATTTTATTTTTTCTAAGTAATTTTTGTTGAGTAGTATGAAATTCCTTATGTTTCAGGTCTCAAAAATATTTTAGATAGAAAATATGAGGTGTACCATGTTGACATAAAAAAAAACAAAAGGGCATTTCTAGTTTCCATTGTGTCAAATGGGTGACCTTTTGAATCTGAACTAAAACAAATTGGCAATGACAGCTTCAGATTTTCACTGATCTCTCTTGAAAAACATTATTGCAAATTGTATCTTAGCAGAAGTGCTTTTAAAAAAATAATGAATTATTCATGAAAAATCACTTCATCTCATAGTGCACCTGCTGAGAAGGTTTTGCATTGCCTATTAAAGTGTATGCAAAAGCTGTGCAATTAAACCTTCAATATCAGATTTATTTTGCTTTGCTAATACCCTGTAATGCATCATAGGAAGGGCAAGACAAACATGTATTTGAATTCATAGATCATTAAAAAAATAATTAGTGTTTGAAAGGTCACAGAAAAGATCAAAGAAAGACTTGTGGTGGCATTTAACCAGAGTTTGAAATGGGGAGGGACATACCTTTTTCTTTTGATTCGTACTCTTGTCTGTTGCATTTGTACTCTTAATAGTATTTAGATTTAGTTCAGGCCGCTGCACCCAAATTTTGCAGCACTTACACTGATGACGACCTCCAGAAGCTATCACAGAAGACAGGAAGACTATCTCAGTTGATCAAAAAGGCAGAAGAAAAATCTCATGACCAGGAGTTTAAAAACTCAACAATAGCATGGAGGACATTAGGAGAAGGAAAGGAATAGTGAATTGGGGGAAATCGGAGGGGGAGATGAAGCATGAGAGACTGTGGATTCTGAGAAATAAACTGAGGGTTTTGGAGGAAAGGGGGGTGGGGAGATAGGTGAGCCTGGTGGTGGGAGTTAAGGAGGGAACGTGTTGCATGGAGCACTGGGTGTGGTGCATAAACAATGAATCTTGGAACACTGAAAAAATGAAATAAAATTAAAAAAATAAAAAATAAAATGATTGGAATCCTCCCACTTAAAAAAATAAAAAAATAAAACCTCAACAATTTTGTACAGAAGACTTAGGCATCCTCAAAAGACTTTTTAGCTTAAAAATCAAAGCAGTTAAAATGCAGGTGAAGTTTTGCTACAAAACATATTCCCACAAAAAATTTCTAATCCATAAATATACTTCCATTTTGCAGTATGTAATACATAGACTCAAAAACTGCATATTTCTTGGGGTGCCTGGGTGGCTCAGTGGGTTAAAGCCTCTGCCTTCGGCTCGGGTCATGATCTCAGGGTCCTGGCATTGAGCACTGCCCCCCTCGCACCCAACTCTCTGCTCAGCAGGGAGCCTGCTTCCTCCTCTCTCTCTGCCTGCCTCTCTGCCTACTTGTGATCTCTGTCTGTAAAATAAATAAATAAAATCTTTAAAAAAATTGCATATTTCTTTTATCAGGCTTGTGTAACAAAATCAATTCTCTGGTCCCTGTCTCTATAATTATATTTAAAAATATGTCTTCTGTTGTATTTGCATTATAGACATTCATTCACTTATTCATTCTTTCATTTATTCAGTTTTAATCATTTCTTCTTTTATTCAACAAATATTTATTGTGTACAAGTTATGTTTTAATTATTGTGCTAGGCTTCAGTGGTGCAGAGATGAAAGTGGGTTCTTACCCTTAAGTTCAATAGACATGTATATTTACAGTTATACTGCAGTTGGGTAAATGCTGTGATTGATTTGTGCCCCAAATGTTTTGAGAACTTAAAAATGAGGCATCTAACACCTCCAGGTGTTGGAGGAAAGTCAGTAAAGACTCCCCAGAGAAGATTGCACTTGAGGATATCTTGAAAGGTGAGACTAAGTTAGCTACATGGTAAGGAGGAGGAAGGTATTCTAAGGAGATAAAATATACAAAAAGGCAAGACACAGCATTTCACCTACAAGAAACTGCTTACAGGGTGCCAGAGGGTTATGGTGGAAAATATGGTTGGGGGCCAGATCATGTAGTATCTGGTTCTATTGGACTTTGTCCCATGGCAGCAGTCGGCATTGGAGGACTTCAAACTGACAGATAATGATCAGAACTACCGTCTTAAAAGTTTTTTCTAGTGCAAGTACATGTTAGATTTAAGGAGAGACTAAAGGTTGGAAAATTATTAAAGTAATCAGAGTTGGACATGGTAACTGCTCCAGTTAGATCAACAGCAGGAAGGATAATGAGGAGGGAACATACTGAAACGTATTTAAAAGTAATTAACAGGGCATGATAACAAATTGGATTTGTAGGACAGAGGATGCTGGAATGACAGGTATTTGGCAGGTTAGGTGATAATTTCCTTCAAGATGGGATCTATAGAATGAGGCAATTCAGGCAATAGCTGAACCATGCCAAATTTTGGTCAACAGTTGTACCATAAAATAACAGCTAATTATATCAGCAAATTACAAAAGTGCAAAGAAAATTATATTTTGAGAAGATTTGGATTTTATTTCTATTTCTTGAAGAAGCTTAATGCATAAACTTGTGGGCCACTTAAATGCTCAGAGCCTCAATTTACCTTCAGATGCAAAAAAATGGGAGGTTTGGTTACGTGGTGCATAGGGTCTATAGAAGTATTGCAACACTAGAATTTTGATTATGGAAAATTTCCATATCAACAGTCTCAATTAAATACACCTTTGCTCCTGAATAGCCATCCAGAAAACAATGGCCCATGATAAACTTTAGGAGCCAAGAGGAGAGGGCTAGGGAGTATGTGGCTTTCTGTATGGTAGTCTTTTCTTATAATTTACCAATGTATTCTAGAAAAGGCTGATGTTTTCATCTTTATCCCAGAAACAAACTGAGGGTTTTGGAGGGGGTTAGGGGGTGGGGTGAGCCTGGTGGTGGGTATTATGGAGGGCATGTATTGCAAGGAGCACTGGTGTGGTGCATAAACAATGAATTTTGGAACACTGAAAAAAAATAAAATAAAATTTTAAAAAAGAGTGCAATGTTACAATAGTATTTAGTTTTACCAAATTTTAATTAAACAGTAAATTTAGAAATCTAGAAATAATGAGGTATTTCTTTGCTACAACATTAAAAGAAAAATTAAGATATCTTTAACTATATACTTGTATTAAACTTTTAGAGAAAACAGCTCAAGTATAAGAAATATAAAGCCCTAATATTTAAATGTGAGTACCTATTATTATTCTTTAATTATCACTTCTCATTCATTAGGACTTAGATATTCCTTTTTCTGGGCAAAATTTCTGACCACCCTCTCCCTTCCTCCCTTTTCTGACATCCAGGTCCACTGCCTCAATGTGCCCTATATTCTGTTGTAACACATTACCCAGTTGCTTTAACCTCTCTTGGTCAGTGCCCTTATTAGAATATGAACTCCCGTGAAGGCAACAACTTTATCTCCTTTATTTCTATCTTATTTTTATTTCTATTTTATTTATTTCTATTTATCTAATACTCTATCTGGCATATAACTAATGCTCACTAAATATTGGCCAAGTGGGTGAAGGAGTAAGTGAATGAATGGATCTTCCTGGATCTTCCTAGGAAGCTGTGGCGCTCTCATTTCACCTCCTCTGTTAAAGAAAGATTCTTCAACAACCCTGAGAAGGCAACCTGGGTGATAATTAAACAGCAGTACAATCTTTATATTGACCACATTTAGTTCTTCCTGTCCCTCTGTTGAGGATGACTAGAAATTTAATTATGTCGCTAACTTTCTCAATCAAGAGATGGAATCAAATCAATGTTGTTGAAGTTACATCTCTATAAACCAGGTGATATTACTGACCTGCTACATGATTGAACCCACAATGGCAAGTTTTTCTTTTACTTCTGAGTTTTATAGTAAATGGATTTTATGAAATATACACACACTATTAAATTATCTTAGATTGATATTCTCTTCTAGTTCTTTGTGACCAGTCTTCAATGTTGTAATTAATATCAAGATTTGAATACACAAGACACATCAAAGTAAAAACAATTGAGTTATTAATTAGATTTAATAATAACCTATCTCTTGCCCTCTTTTTATTATATTGTCATTCTGCTAGTCCAGGTACTTATTAACTTTCATTTCAATTCTTTTTTTTTTTTCATTTCAATTCTTACAGTAGGTTCATCACTGATTGTACTGCTTTCTGTCTTATCTGTACAAAATCTGTTCTTCCTACTGACTGCTAGAGTGATCTTTGCATAGAGAAGACCGAGCATGTAGTATTTCTGCTCAGATTCCTCTTCCAGGTACTTAAAAAATAAAGTCCTCAGCTTGGTATACAAAGAAAGCCAGGTCTGGACTAGGATTCAAACCCAACTTATCTTTATAGCCTCTTCTCCTGTTATGCATCATAATATCAGTTAAGTTTGAATCTCTGAATTACTTAAGCATAGGCAACGCTTCACTTATGGTTTTCTTTTTATTTTAGCTTGGCATTTTTTTTTCCTGCCACTCTGTCAAAATTCAAGTCTCAGTTCAATGCCACATTACCTGAAAAAAATTCTTTGACTGACTAGCTGATTCTTTTATTAAGTGTCTCTTATTCCTTCAGTAAAATGTATCTTTTCCTTGTTGATGCTTTCATGGTGCTTGAATATCCATGATAGACTAATCATTCTGTTATAGCACAAATAACTAACATTTTAAGTCCTCTAATAATGTTTGAGCTTCCTGAGAGGTGACCTCTGCCTTGGTGACTTTTGGATGCACAACGGCAATAAGAAATAACATGAAAACACAGATCCTGGGGTGGAGGCAGGGTTTTTGGGCCACCTTTCATGATGTAAGATTTCAAGTTCAGAAAATCAGAAAATAATGTTGTTTCTCCATGGGCCTGGTTGAATCAGGCAATTCATATTACCTGAACTCATCGGAGAAGGTTTTATAAGTTGCAGGGCTAACATTAATTTGTTATGGAGATACATTTGTATCTTGTAACTAGGACATGACCTTCTAGATGTGAAGGAAATTGGAAAACAAAATTGGTAATCAGAAGGATGCTCTGAAAAATAAGAGCAAAAGGTTTGTGACGATTTAGGGAGATGTTTCATTCACCCTAGGGGAGAGCTTGAAAGAAGTAATTTATGGTATCGAATATAGCTATTGAGGAGCTGAACAGTTTTTCTGGGGAAAGCAAGTATGTATCTCTTAGATATATGGACCACGGTAGACATAAACTTTTTTTTCCTTTACTCATTTTTTTCCTAGATTCTGCAGCTTTTCTATTTTAACAAGACAACAATGATCTCAGACACATTATAGTAATATTAGTAACTGCTTAATTCCCTCTTTGCTTTGATCAATTGGCTTAAGTTGAAGTTGAAAGGCATATTTGTTAAGGTGACAGATTCCTAGAGACAGCCTGGGCTACTCCCTCAAGGCCTGGGGTCACTTTTGTCTCATTTGTAAACATGTTTACAGGAAATCTTTAAAGCTTGCCACATTTGGAGATGACTATATTTATCTCTTTCATATTGGGTCTTCTTTTGCATCTCAGAAGGTGATCCCTTCTTCTTGGCCATACCTTCTGTGAAGTTTTAGACCATGGTTCCCTTTCCATACCACCATGGCCAATGATCTATGAGTTGGGTCTTACACACCGTGGATAATTAGGAGTCTGATCAATAAAGCACTACTAGTTGGTTTATATTCTGAAGTAATGAAATAATTACACATAGATAAAAAATTAGTATAAAACAAAAAACGTACTCTTATTTAAACTAACTATATTTGATTTTTCTTAAAATAGAAGGAATTTTGGGGTAGACCCAGGAATAGCTTCCAGCGCATTCCTTTCTGCCATATATGTCACAAAGTTATTTTGCAATTTAGTAGAAAACTCCTGACTGTTGGAAAGGTTTCTTTAACCTTCCCTTACTAACTCAGCATGAATTTGTTTACCTTTACTTGTAACAACCTCATTGCGTGTACTTACCATATTATCTTGAGCTTTTTGAGACCTTTAACAAAAGGACTTTGAAGTTGAGATGGAAGATAGCTTTTCTCTTTTGTGACTCTAAAATGATATAAATATTGCTGATTGCTAAAATTAGTTAATAAATAATAAATTGGACTTCATTTTTACTTATAGCTTGATCAGGAATATCAGCAGTAACTCATAAAATAAAATGGAGAAAAGCCCTTGAGGCATTTAATAATGTATCTATATTGTAGGACACAGCCAAATGAAATAAAAACAAGTAAACAAAGAAAAAACACCTTACATTCCCATTAGCTAAAACATCAAGTAATGGTCACAGATAGTGAAAAAAACCATCTTATCTAGTTTGGCATATGTCAGAGCCATGTGTTGATTTGTCTGGAATGGATAACATTTTGAGGCTTAGGCTCCTGATAGAAAATGCCCTTCTTCCCCTTAACCACGAGATGAAGTTCTGAAGACCCCAGAATTGTCATGACAGGGCATAGAGCAACAGATGGTCCCTTAGGCAGACTAATCCCTAATCCCATGTTATTTAATGCCAAAAGCAAAACTGTCAACTCTTTCACGGAAAACATAGAATTCAAAACTGAAGAATTGATGAGTAAACATGAAACTGATTTTGAAATATTTAGTTTGAAATATATTTTATTTTTTCCGCCTTAGCATATATTGTTACTGATTTGAAATTCTAAACCACTGTTTGGATTTAAAAATAAGTTCTCTGGAAATTGCTGGGAAGGAAACTCTCAGGAGGCTTTTCACTAAGTTTTTAAATGATTCCCCCCCCCCCAAAAGAATTATAACATTAGCTTCAGTTATTGTTTGAGTGTTCATGTATTTGAGCAATGGGTCAAAAGAAGTAACCTTTTCAGAAATTTAATAAATGCATTTGAAGCCTATGGCATTTTCATAGAATTTGATATACAGTGGATTCGTCTTGGACCTCTGTGAGCAAGTTTAATTGCTTATTAAGAGGAGAATCTCATTATACTCATAATGTTATGGTGAGATTCTACTATGAAATACTTTTGCTTTTTACAAATAGGCATTCTGCTTTTCATTAAAATTTCTTTTTTATACAAAAATATTCATAAATTTAAAATAGGAATATATGTGTCTTATGGAAAATACAAATGGTATAAATATTTATAATGTAGGAAATAAACTTCTTCCAGTCCTACTCCCCAGAAATCATTACCATTGCCAATTAGATGACTTGCCATTCACCTTTCTCTCCTACATGTGTAATATATGTGTCCTTACACTCACATAACTTTTTAAACTAAAACATGGTGGTGTTGGAAATACAGTTTTGAAATTTGGCATATCAAAAGTTTTAAATCAATTATACTGAAAGCTAGATTTCAATCTATGGCCAAAACAAACAAACAAAACCTGTCTTATTTTCTAAGTGTTTATCTTGAGGAAGAAAATGAAAAAAAGAGCTATTTTGGTTCTATTTCATATTATAATATGAAAATTTCTGGGAAACCTGGGTGGCTCAGTCAGTTAAGCATCTGCCTTCAGCTCAGGTCATGATCCCAGGGTCCTGGAATCAAGTCCAACATTGGGCTCCCTACTCAGTGGGAGTCTGCTTCTTCCTCTCCCTCTGCCCTCCACCTCCTCATGCTCTCTGTTTCTCAAATAAATAAATAAAATCTTTAAAAAATTTCTTATAGAGGCTGGTGAAACAAATGATGAAAACATATCATGGTACATATTTTTAACTAATTTACTCAACTAATAAAATTAAATCATATTGTATGTGAAGCTAGGTTTTGTGTGTTCAGGAATAAAAGTCATGATCTTAAGCAACTAATAATCTGGTAAAATGGAGAGAAAAGTAGAAAACAAAAACAATTACAGAAGTGTACTAGTAGGGAGCCATGGAAACACAGAAGCAGGGTATCCAAACAGATGGAGATAAGTAAGGAATTCTCCCTAAAGTTTAAATATTTTCAGCTCTGAGTATTTGTAGGACCTCTAGAGACAATGTAGTATAGTAGTTAAGATTGCTTTTTCATTTATAAGCTTTATGTCCTTGGGTGAACGCACTTAGTCTCAGTTTTCTCATCTGTAACAGAGATAATGATGGTACTTGCTTAGAATTATTGTGAAGAATAAATAAATTTATGTATTTAAACATTTAGAACAGTGCCTATGCTAAGCAGTAATTGCATGATGAGTACTTAATAGATAATGTTCACTATTTTAAGCTTATTTAGCCATTATGCATAACATATATAAGTCTGCTGCTTAACAGGAAAATGGGGATCTAAAATGGTTATGTGGTTTGGGGGTCATCAGAATTTATGTGCCAGATGAAACCAAGGATGTGATTAAAATCCACCACAAGGAATATCTAGCCTGAGACAAGTGGAGAGAGCCAAAAGGAACACAAACTTACAGCGATGTGGGTGAAGGAGATGGACCCCAGAAGGACTCTTTTGAAGAGTGGTCTAAAAGGAAGGATGAAAAATCAGAAAGTAGTTGGGTTCATAAAAATCAGGGAAGAGGAGAGTTTCAGCAGTAGTTACTAACGTCAGGTATGACAGAAATATCAAATTGTGTACTGACAGAACATTTCACTTTAATTTGGAAACTAGAAGGCCATTAGTAAGTAGCGCCATTGGAAATCGGTTGAAAGCAGGTGGTCATGGATTGGGAATGGAAACAATAGAGAAAACTACTAGTAGAATGATCTGAGAAGACTACAGAAAGTGAGAGGAAAAGAGTCAGCTATAAGTCAAGAAAAGTTTTGTAAAATGGGATTTGATATGAGGTAAAGAATAGAAAAGTAAAGGATGGTGGAGAAAGTATGAAATTAGTGAAGCACAATCTGTAAGGAGGAGGTTGAAGATTTACTGAATAAGGAAGATGGGCTGAAATATAGATAAAGGTAAGAAATTTCAAGTGAAGGATACTTGCCGAGGTGATTAATTTTTTTTTAAATGGTAAGGTGGTAAGTGATAATGACCTTGAATTATGGGATTTAAATACATTTATAAATATCTTAATCTGAGGAAAATGACAGGTGTCTGACCAGGGACAGTTACAAAATTTGTTATCCCTGATTGATGACTTTGGAGACCCTGACTTCTCATGAAGCAAATCAATAGGGTAGTGTGATTTTTGTCATGCAATATCCAGGGCCCTAGCTATAGGGATAAGAAAGTACAGACCTTTGAATTTATTTAGGTTAGGATGGAGTGGAAGGTAGTAATGGGAATTGATAGATCATAGACTCCAGGCTTGTCAGGGAAGGAAATTAAAAAAAAAAAAGCAAAACAAAAAAACAATGATAGTGTAAAAAAATAAAGAGATTAAAGGACTGGAAGATTTTGAGCATGTGAAATGACACTTGTAATGAAAGAAAGTTAGTGAGAGAATGAAATGATGTGATATTTGAACCAGAAAAAATTATGCTTGTAATTCTAGAAACGGGACTGTTTTGGATGTGGTAATGTGAGTGAGATGTACTGAAATGAAATAAAGTCAAAATTCGGTAAATTGGCATGAAATTTAATGTCTGAGAGGAAGAGTCCCATGAAAGTTAAAGAGGATTTACTTGCAGGATTTTGTGCTATATATTAACTCTTTCATATTTCAAACTAGTTAGGGTACTTCTTTTAAAGGGCAGGAGGATAGGGGCTCCTGGATGGCTCAGTCAGTTAAGCAGGTACTTCTTGATATCAGCTCAGGTCTGGATCTCAGGGTCCTGAATTGAAGCCCAGTGTTGGACTCCATTCTATGCATAAAACTAGTAAATCATATCTATATATATATGATCAATCAATTAATCAAATATATAAAGGAAAGGGGGATAAATTCACCAGCTGGCATTCCTTATGAGGAGGTACTTATTTATAATTATATTTTGTGTTATAAGTACCTAGTCTAAGGGCTGCCAATAGAAGAAAATTTATAAACATTTGTTGAATAAATGAACAAATTAGAGAGTAAAAAAAGGCTAGAACTAAAACTGATTAATATCAATTCATTCTATTCTAAGAATTCTTCCTCATAAAGGATTGAATAGTATTGCTAACATATTTTTTGCTTTGTTATCATGGTTGGAAACAGGGTAAGTTCAGAGGCTATTCGGAATTATAAAATATTTTTTAATTAAGCTAAAATGCTGTGAAGTGTTAGACTTACTGAAACCCAATATTCATTTTGTGTTAATCTAGTCTAAAATTGAAATTACCTTAATCTTGTGTGTGTTTGGATCATATTGTGCAGTCTCCTAAAATACACAGATGTACCACATAAGTGTCCCATCCCACTCCAAAGTAATAAACACTCTCATAATGTTTGACATCACTGCCTTGAATCCAAACAGAAGGATTCAGGAGTGCAGAGTAATTAAAACAGTGTTTATGAAAGTTTGCAAATGTTGCACCCAATTGCTTATTTTACTTGAGACAGAATTTACAAATGCAGAATACAAATGAGATAGAAGTAATTTTATGGATGTTTTAGAATGTACCACAGCTTATATAGCTATATAATGAGAAAGCCTTTTAAAGTATAATTTAGTTGCTGGGCACCTGGGTGGCTCAGTCGTTGGGGATCTGCTTTTGGCTCAGGTCATGATCCCAGGTCCTGGGATTGATCCCACATAGGGCTCCCTGTTCGGCAGGAAGCCTGCTTCTCCCTCTCCCACTCCTCCTGCTTGTGTTCCTCTGTTGCTCTCTCTCTCTCTATCAAATATATAAATAAAAAAATCTTTAAATTTTTTAAAAAATTTTATTTATTTATCTGACACAGAGCGAGATCACAAGTAGGCAGAGTCAGGAAGAGAGAGAGGGGGAAGCAGGCTCCCCGCTAAGCAGAGAGCCCGATGTGGGGCTCGATCTCAGGACCCTGGGATCATGACCTGAGCCGAAGGCAGCAGCTTAATCCACTGAGCCACTCAGGCGCCCCAATAAAAAAATCTTTAAAAAACATATATAATTTAATTGGAAATGTATGATTTAACTTTCATTGGTCTTCTCCCTTTCCCTTTTTTTCAAAAAAATATTCTTTCCCGGATATATATTTTTTTAATTTTTAAAAAAGATTTATTTATTTATCTTTAGAGAGAGAGAAAGAGAGTGAGTAGGGAAGTGGGCAGAGAGAGAGGAGTCTTAGCAGACTCTGGGCTCAGCATGGAGCCCGATGTGGGGCTCAAGCTCACGACCCTGAGATAATGACCTGAGCTGAAACCAAGAGTAACTACATTTTTTCTTCTATTGGAGGATAACACAAATTAACCTTTTCCAGGTATTTCTAAACATATAGAGCTTTTGGTTTAATATTCTGTTTGGGGGCATCTGGGTGGCTCCGTGGGTTAGGTCTTTGCCTTCGGCTCGGGTCATGGTCTCGGAGTCCTGGAATCCAGTCCCGCATCGGGCTCTCTGCTCAGCAGGGAGTCTGTTTCCCCCTCTCTCTCTGCCTGCCTCTCTGCCTTCTTGTGATCTCTCTCTGTCAAATAAATAAATAAAATCTTTAAAAAAATATTCTGTTTGGTGGTCTTTGCTAGGTGACAGAGTCACATTTTTTTGTTGTTGTTCTTGGTTTTGTTTTTGGTTTTGATATTGTTTTGTTTTGTTTTAGAGAAATCAGTGCTAAGATACTTATTGAGGTTGATAAGGAAAAAGTCACTCAGTATAAATTCTAAACCCACCCCAAGTAAATGTTGAAATAAGACCATTTCTGGTTTTATCTTAAAATTTTCTTTAAAAAATTGGAAAAAATCCCTTAATGTAAGCTTTTTCCAGGAATCTTTAAGAATCACAAAAACTTACATTGCATTATTTTAAATGAAAACTGAATTGACACTAATTTTCTGCTAAACTTTTCAGCAAAATAGTTGATTTTTTTAGATTATTAAGATGATTTCCCATTTGTTCCACTGCATATCAGCTCTTAATAATATTTATAGAACATTTTGCTTGATGAAATAAAATACTATATCTAAATACTTTAAAGAATTCCTCTCCTTTTTGGGGGAGATTGATTAACTGGACTGACCTAATGATTATAGTATAATATGGGAATGCTACTGTGTGTGTACTGTAGACATTGAAATCCTTATTTTAAAGTTTTATATTCTACCTGCTTTCAAAAAGTTTGGAGGCAAATTGTAAAATTTGGAGGAATGGAAAGTATCACTCAAATGTACGGTGACCAGGATTTTTATTACAATTGAAAAAAATATTTGTTTCAAACTTTTAGATAGTTTTCATGGATAAACTCTGCAAAAGCATGCATTTATTTATTTATGTTTAATTTTTTTTTTTTTTAAAGAATTCACTGGGGTGCCTGGGTGGCTCTGTTCTTAAGTGTCTGCCTTTGGTTCCTGTCATGATTCAGGGTCCTGGGATCAAGCCCCATATCAGGATCGCTGCTCAGCTGGAAGCCTACTTCTTCCTCTCCCACTCCCCCTGCTTGTGTTCCCTCTCTCGCTGTGTCTCTCTCTGTCAAATAAATAAAATCTTTAAAAAAGAGAGAGAATTCATTAAGTCACAATTTTTAGAGTTAAATAACCATTAATATTTCTCTCTTTCTCTCTTTCTTCCTTTCTTTTTTGAAGATTTTATTTATTTGAGAGAGAGAGAGAGAAAGAGCACAAGAGCAGGAAGGGTCAGAGGGAGAAGTAGACTCCCTGCTGAGCAGGGAGTCCCATGTGGGGCTTAATCCTGGGACTCCAAGATCATGACCTGAGCCGAAAGCAGTCACTTAACCAACTGAGCCACTCAGGCACCCTCCATTAATAGTTCTAATAATGACATATATTTAGAACTTTTATAGTATTTCATAATAAAAATTTGGTATTTTTGCTTTAGTATGGCACTGTATTGCTTTTATCATTGATTTTTATTAATTTTAATTTTAGTTTTTTAAAGATTTTATTTATTACAGAGAGAGAGAGAAAGAGAGAGATTGAGAGAATACAAGCAGGGGGAGTGTCAGGCAGAGGGAGAGAGAGAAGCAGACTCCCCGAGGAGGAGGGAGCCCAATGTGGGGCTTGATCCCAGGACCCTGGGATCATGACCCGAGCCAAAGGCAGACACTTAACCAACTAAGTCACCCAGGTGCCCCTAACATTGATTTTTAAAAAGAATACGTAATGCATTGTTTTTGCTAATTATTCTTATATTAATTTATAGATAAAACTGTTGGTTTTCACAAATTTGGATTAAATGTAAAATTTCTTTTTAAAAATAAGCCCTAGAAATGATAAACTATGCCGATTTTAATCAGCATTTTGACTCTGAAGTTAAATCTAAACAGATGACATACAAAAGCTGGAAGAGTCAGTGTAGTTCTTCCAGATCTTTCTATTAAGTATTTGAAAATCATTTGAAAAATAGTTGGATTCAAATGCCTTTTCTGGATCTCCTTAACTCTATGGTCCAAATTCTCTGACTCAAAGTCTATAAATTAAATTCTATGATCATTCGTTTCTCCTATAAAATGGTTCTAAAAATAGCTTCCTCTTAGTGCTGTGAAGATTAAATAAAGTAGAAATTTTATAGTGATTAATGTGTTGGTGGCCTTCAGGCAATGTTAGTGCAGCTGGAGATTACGAACAGATTGGTGATGGTAGAAGGACCCTATTTATTGCATACCGTGCCACAAAGACAATAAGATTGTAGATTTGGACTTTTTGAGTATTTGACAAGGACCACCACTTCCAACTGCTAGTGTCTGTGTTTCTTTGGCTGAGAATTTTTTTCAAAAAGGGAAAGCAACTCTACTTCTAAAGCTGATCAAAACACAGGAGGAATTAACACTTCTGGGCCAGGGCTTTAGGCATTGCCAGTGGGAACTAGGGTACTGTAGCTGCCCCATGGTTTGGGAGGACTCATGTCGTAAGTTCTAGTTCCTCCAGGGTTATCTGGCTCCACGATGTGAACTTTATTTGCTGTTTTCTTATGCTTTTCTTGTTTCACTTCTCTACTCTGTATCTGTGATTTCTGTACTTTTCAAATGAGCTATTTGCACACAAACCCTTATCTCAGGGTTTGTTTCCGAGGATATCCAAACCAAGAGCAATTAATGTAAATTGAACAATCACTTCTGCCATTCAGCTAAGTCAAAGTGCATTATGCTAATTTGATAAATGCTGTAAGAAAGGTAGACAAAATTTAATCAGGACACAGATGAGGGTAAAATTAATTATTAAATTTGCCTGAGGCTCAAAGAGATCTATAATATCTGTAGGGACATTTGAATTGTTTGGAGGATGAGAAAGAGTTCATAAGCATCAGAACTGGAGAAAGGCATCCCAGATAACAAGAAATAGCATGAGAAAAGATTAAGAAGTGAAGAGGCATGTAATATTCTGAGAATGATGAGCATCCTGGTGTGACTAAAGAGAAAGGCAAGATAGGTCCAGGGAAGAATGATTGCTGATGAGGCTGGGGCCGTACTGAAAAAAGCATGAAAGTTTTTGAAGATAACAATGATGATTACAGTTGTGCTTTAAAAAGAGCAGGGACAGTTGTTAAGTGTCTGTCTTCTGGTCAGGTCACGATCCCAGGGTCCTGGGGTCAGAGCCCTGTATCGGGCTCCTTGCTTGGCAGGAAGCCTGCTTCTCCTTCTCCCACTCCCCCTACCTGTGTTCCCTCTCTTGCTGTGTCTTCCTCTGTCAGATAAATAAAATAAAATTCTTTTAAAGAAGCAGGGAATGAACTGGGCTAGGACATGACATGGGCAGGAAAACCATTTAGGAGGGTATTTCTATAATGTGGCAAAATAATGACATTTTCATCTGGTACAATGGCAGTTTGAGTGAAAAGGAGCTTATGGATGTTAGAGATGTTTTAGCTAAAAAATAGAGGATTGGAACAAAGTGTTGAAAGAAGAGTTTAAGATGACCCTAAGGTTTCTAGTTTAAACAAATGGGTGTATTGTAACACTTTTATTGCCATGTTAGGGAATTCAGAAGAAAGTGAAAATGTAATCATGAACTGGTAATGAATGCAATTTTGAGTGTGACAAATACAGGTAGAGTAAATTAAAGGTGACAGTGCGTGGGGAAATCCATTATCACCAACAGACCAGGGCAAAGACGTTCCCTATCCCTGGGTCCTGTGCTTTAGACTGTCCTCCACCTGTGATCCCTCCATTGGGCCAGGGGTTGGATCCATCTACAGCCTGTATCCCTTGCTTTTGGGTGCCTAGAACCCCAACTTCTCTGTTCAAATGGCCCCAAACACATTTTAAGGCCTGTCACAACTTTTAACTCAAGGGGACAAGGATGAGCAGAAAAGAAAGGTATGCTTGTGGCAACCAGAAAGTTTTAAGGTTTTTCAAGTTGTATAAAATGGACTTGCAGAAATGTCTAAGTGTTCTCAGGATGCAAAGTTGGAGCTGAAATGTGATATCAAACCAGTTGCAAAAAGTGTACAGCAGCCATCTCTTGAGGTCAAACCTGGTACCAGATCTGCAAGAAAGCTTCAGGACACATAGCTTGTTGGCCTTGTCCCATATCGTCGCATAATCTGATCACGTGTGAATTTCACAAAAGATTCATATTGTTCTGCTAGTTTGGTATTGAGGATTTGCTCATACTCCTCCCGAATTTTATCTTCATAGTCTTTTAAGAGACCCTCACATATTATTCCAACTTGTCGGAGGGTAAAGATGGGTCCACCTCCTTCCAAGTGTGGACCCTGTTGCTTTATTCACATTCATATGTCTAAAGAGTGATGCTATTTGCTGTTGGCATGAAGGGACAGAACTAGGACACACAGGATAAAGTGTCTACACAGGGCACTTTATGGTGCAGTTTGGAGCTGCTGATAGGAGGTTGCTGGATGAGGCTGGGTGCCGGAAACCAGGTGTTTGGAACGAGCTCTTTCTATGCCTTCTATTTCTGGTGCAGAACTTTGAGGAATCCAAAATTCCTAAATTCAAACGTGGCTTATCTGATCATTATCAAATATATTTTTCAAGGTAGCAGTAAAGTACATATTTTATTTAATAATATGTTAGCTTGATATATGACTATTATATACTTTCATAGATATTGTATGGGTTTTATTTGTATTCTTGATTCAGGCTTCACAAATTTTAGCAGCAAACCTAATAAAATCAACAGATTTGTGTAATGATACAAGCTCAAGTTAGATTATAGCAGTTACAATGGAAAGGAAAGGAACCTAAAAGTCACTTTTTAAAAAATTCATTTTCTCTCACCATAGCACATAACAGATACCTTTAAGGATGCATTTTACTATTAATCCTAGATTTATTTAAAGACAAACTTGGGCTTCAAAGTGTCTTTATTTGTGGCCAGCAACAAAAAACAATGATCATTGAATTTTAAAATGATATATTAAATTGTTTACTTTTCTGTCCTTAAGTCACATTTGTATGTTTTCTGTTCAAATTTTCTTTTTATTAATCAGTATGGAACTGAATTGAGCACCATGGTTAGTATGATAAAGATATATTAATCACTTTGGGCTTCTGGGGCTACCAAGCAACCTTTCAAAGTTTCTGTTACAGAATTAAAGGAAAGAGGCTTTTTCAAGCTAGATTTATAAATTTCATCTAAGAATATAAGATAAAAATATTACTTACTTTTACAACATAGTGCAGAAAAAGTAGAAAATTAGGTGTTTTCACATCTGGCTGTGTACAAGTGAGGACCCTACCTTGCTACTACGTAACAATATGTATCATATCTGGTACCCATTTAGCTCAGGGAAGAAAAAGCCCAGCAATAATATAAAAGTATCATTATATAGTGAGGTTTTTCTCTTCAAAGATAAGTTCAATTATCAGTATTAGGATCTATATTGGTTGGAAAAAAATTTTTTTGTTTTCCCATGGAAGTCATTTTCATCATATTGTATATCTAATTTTTCTAGATTTATACATTTACACATGTGAGTTTGTTTTCTTGGATTTGACTTCATAAAAAGTACTAACAGATCTTCAAAATAATCTCTCATTCTAAGTAAATTAAAGCAGGCTGCCCAGTTTACTGTGTGTCCAGCTGGCTAAAGGCTTAAACAGGAAAGACTCAAGGAGATTCTGTGGTAGGTATAAGATAAACATGCTCTTGTTTATGTTTTGCTGATACTCTCTGATTGTTTAGAAGTTGGGGAATTTTTTTCCTTGCTTTGGGCTGTTCTTTTAAAAAACCAAACAATCATCCAGTGCGCCTTGTGGCTTTGATCTTTGTTTTTATACTTTGTTATACAAGGCTCAAAGTCTTACAGTTCGTTGTGTTTCATACTTTGCCAGATCATCCCCTTTCTATATATATTGCCCACAGATGGCTGGAAGTAAAAATAAAGGAAAGGTAGAGTGTCTTAAAAACTGACATCTCCCATAAATCCCAGGAGAATGTTGTATAAATATTGGCATACTTTTGCAGGTGCTAAAATAGAATTCAGTGGCCTTTCACCTGGTGTAATTAACTTCCTTTTATTACTCAGTGTTTACCATATCTTTTCCTAACCTTTGTTTTTTTTCACAGGAATGCCCTTAGGACCAAACCTAGTAAGTTGTAGAGACACCTGCATGCCACAAGGCAAACACCAAACTTCAATCTAGACCCAGAACAAAGGTCCCACAGACTGACTCTACAGATTCTCTAAAGTGCTAGCGTGATGAATTATGTGAGGCTATGTAATCAGTCTCAAAAGGAATGTTACAGTGATTTGCTAATTTTGACACTCTCACAGAAACATTAGTACCTTGGGTGACTTAATAATGCAAGCTTATGCTTTTAAATTTGGTTATGAAACACTCTGTGTATGTGGTTGTCTAGGGCACATATTTTAGTTGTCTCTGGAATCTGGTAGATCTTTAACAGAATGTGGGCTGAATTATGACAAATCTTTTGAAGGTTTGTGTCAGGGAGACAAACAATGTTTACATTTAAAGTATGCAAAGCCAGTGACACTGGTTTATTTCTTGAGCATACACTTATCACCCGTATGAAAGCACAACATTATCTGGATTTAAAATATTTAATATTAAATTTTAATTTAATATCTTCTCATTAGAAATTACTATACCTTGTCTCCCAAGGTATGCTCTTGGGGACACTGATGAAGGAGTAACTTTTGTGAACCCAAACTTTGAATTAAAATTGCATTCTTAAATATTTTCCCATTGTAAATGACATCATATAAATGTTTGAACTTCACACTCAGTATTTTCCCCCAGCAGTGTCCTATTGAGATAACGTAATGGGAAGGCTGCTGACGAGGCAATCTTGAAAAAGTAGTTTGCAAAGCCATAGCTTAAGTATCAGAGTTGGAGTAACAGAGGGTAAAAGTCTCTTGGTGTTTTCAGAAAGGGAGCTACTGATTCCTACAATCACATGAACCATCTCAGGGCAATAGTCACAAAATCCATCTCAAAAGAGGAGGACTCATTACAGAAGAGGATATGGCTTTGCTCTAAAAATCTTGTGCTTTTCAGTCCTGTCAGAATTTCTACATAGTATATTTCTGCCACTCTGAGTACCATTAAATCTTCTGAGTCATAAGGCCCGAGTAGCAGGACATCTTGTACAGGGCCCTGCACCTGCTGTAGAATCTTCCCTTTCTCTGAGCGTCACTGAAATGTGGCAGCCTGTGGGTTACTCAGCCCAACGATTGGAGCTGGACACTCTAATATGTTACATGATTATAAAATCAAACGAGTATTGTAGATCCTGGTTGACTCATTTATAGCAATAATCAGTGCAAGGTGCAACAACTGGTCTTTTACTTGATTTCCAGGCATGCTTCAGACCAGTAGACCCTAGAAACTTCATAGTGACACTCTCTGAGTTTTCATGGGCTTATTTCCCATCTTGTGGCATGTTTGCGTCTTACTTGCTATTTTTGCTTATCTGTTCCAATCAGCATGATATCATCAATGTAATGGACCAGATTTTCGGTGAGATGCCAATATGATTAAGATCTCTGAAGACTAAATTAGAGAGCATGAGAAGTGAGATAGTCTTGAGATGAGACAATACAAGTGTATTTGAAAAAAATTTTTAACTGAAGTATAGTTCACACACAGTGTTAACATTACTTTCAGGTGTAAAACACAGTGATTCAACAAGTCTATACCTTATGCTATGCTCCCCACAAGTCGGGCTACCATTGTTACCATGCGACACTGTTATAACACCATTGACTATATTCCCGGTGGTATGCCTTTAATCCCTGTGACTTAATTCATTCCATAACTGCAAGCCTATACCTCCCACTCCCCTTCATCCATTTTGCTCATGTCCCCGTCCCTACCCCTCTGGCAACCATCAGTTTTTTTCTCTGTATTTGTGGGTCTGTTTCAATATTATATTATTTGCCCATTTTGGGTGAGAATGAACTGTGTCTAATCTTACTCTAAAATTGGTAGAGAAAAATGAATTGTCAAATCAGTAGCTGTGTACCAGGTGCTAGATTCGTTTAAGAAATTTCTAGTAAGAAATTCCAGTAGTATCTTAGAGCTGCAACTGGAGTCAATGCCTGATCATGTTTTAGTCTCCAAGATCTGTCTGCCGTCTGTACAGACAAAATAGCAAGTTAAGTGAGGATGTAACAAAAGTCACCACTTTGCATTTTTTAAGTCTTTGATGGTGGCACTAATATAATCAGCTTATTCAGGTATGGGGTATTGTGTTTTGTTTTCAAACCTGATGGGGAGAGGAAGGTCCAGGAGCTTCCATTTTGCTTTTTCTGACATAATAACTTTTTCTCCAGTTTCCATGTGAGGGGTGGTTTCAGCCAGTTGATGAGTATGTATATTTCAATGATATATTCAGAAACTGAGGAATAAGTGATATTATGCTAGGAATATCTGGCATTTTGACTTAATTGATAGGCCATGATTAATTTTTAATTATTTTCATCAATCAACCAAGAAAGTTGTTAAAGCCATTTCTCAGCTATTTGAGCTAACACATTAAAATCCAGAATCTCTGGTAAGTGGATCTATATCAATAAAATGAACCAATTTAATTAAAAAAATAATAGAGTTATAGTTATAACTATATATATATAGTTATAGTTTATAAACAACAAAATTCCCTTGTTTTAATCTACAAATAAATGACTTTTGACACATGCCTATGACTATGCAACCAGCCCAATCAGGAAATTTCTCTTGTGCCCTTTGTAGTTAATCTCCCCGACTCCCTGCGCTAGACAACTACAGGTAGTATTTCTATCACTACAGGTTAGTGTTTCCTGTTCTCAGATTTGATTTAAATGGAATCATATAATATATTTTTTGTTTATGTTTTGTTTTGTTTTTTGGTTAGGCTTCTCTCACTCAGCATAATTTTGTGTTTTTATTTTATTTCTTCCTTCTTATTGTTGAGTAATGTTCTACTGTGTGAATATACCAGAACTGGTGTAGCCATTCACTAGTTGGTGGACATTTGAATTATTTCTAGCTTTTGGATTTTCTGAATAATGTTGTAAACATTCATTTGTAAGTATGTGGGTCTGTTTCAATATTATATTATTTGCCCATTTTGGGTGAGAATGAACTGTGTCTAATCTTACTCTAAAATTGGTAGAGAAAAAAGAATTGTCAAATCAGTAGCTGTGTACCAGGTGCTAGATTCGTGTAAGAAATATGGGAATTTCCCAAATTGGGAATATTCCCAAATATACATTTTTATTTCTTTTGATAAATAATTTTAGATGTGGAACTTATAGGTTATATGTTCATTGCATGTTTAAATATATAAGAAACTCAAATTTAACACAGTGTTATATTCTATTTACCTTAGTCTAAAATATTGAGAATCCATATTCAAATATATTTTTTGGTTTTCTACCCAAATATGCTAGAAAATTCTTGCAACTCTTTAGGAATATATGCAACCAGCCTTTCCTGATGTTTGCTGGTATCCACTCTAATTATAGGTACAAATAGAGATTGTAATAATTACTAAGAGAATTGATATCTTCTTAGCAGGCAGCTTCCCAATGTGAGAGAATTTATTACAGTATTTAATAAGAGAAAACTGGTCTTTTCAGATTAAGGAGAAGGTGCTGGTAAGAGAGGCTTATGGAGACTAATTAAACTAATTCCATGCCCTAAGGCTGTGCCACTATGAAGCTCTTCACTAGGTAGTCATCCCACTTGGCTCTCATGACAAATGCTACTGCATAACTTGAGTTAAAATTTCCTTCTAAGGGGGGTGCCTGGGTGGCTCAGTGGGTTAAGCCTCTGCCTTCAGCTCAGGTCATGATCTCAGGGTCCTGGGATCAAGCCCCGCATTGGGCTCTCTGCTCAGCAGGGGGCCTGCTTCTCCCTTCTCTCTGCCTGCCTCTCTACTTGTGATCTCTCTCTGTCAAAAAAAAAAAAAAAGTTTCTTCTAAGGTTTTTATCTTATTTTTAAAGTTTATTTACTTAATTCAACCTTAGACAATAAAACAGTTGTGATTTCCTTTTAATGCATCTGTCAGGTAGTGTCACAGGCACTGAAGATAAAGCACTGAACAGAATAATGTATTCTCTGACCTTAAAGAATTTACAATCTAGTATGCGAGTTAGTTACAAAACACATGAACATCCAAATAAATGCACAGATATGAATCATGGTGAGTCCCATAAAGGAAAATTAAAACATATCAGTAGAGATTATTACTGGGGAATTTACATTGAAGAGTGTTGGGGCAGAGCCAGCTCTTTTGAAGAAGTGGTGATTAATCCTGAGTGTTAAATTAAAGTTAGTTGAAGAGGGGGGTGGAACACCCAGGCAAGGTAAAGGGCAACTGCGAAGGTGCTGAGACAGGAGAGACTTTGTACTTTCAAAGGAACTGAGAAGTCCTGTTTCGCTAGAATAAAGGAAAAAGGCAAAGGGAGTGTACTGAAGAGCGAGGCAGGAGTCAAATCTTGCAGGGTTCATAAGCTTTGTGAAAGCATTTGAGTTTTATTCCAAGTGCAGTGAGGAGTGATTAAGGGTTTGATGCAGAGTAATGATTTTAAGTTCAATACTTTAAAATATCATCTAACTGTAGTGTTAAAAAAAGGACTGAAAAGAGCCCAGGCCGGAAGTGGATCATATGGTAAGCAGTTCAAGGTACGTTAGAGAAAGAGTGACACTAGCGGGATGGAGAGAAAGGTGGATTTGAGTTGCCCCTTGGGGGTAGAATCCATAGGAACTGATAACTCACTGGCCATGGGGGTACTGATAGAAGGGCAGTTTCTGAGGATCACTTTGGGTTTCTGGCATGAGCAGCTAGAATTGTGGAGATATCAGTTACTGCCACGGGGAAGGCTGGAAAGAAAGTAGTTCTGAAGGGACAATCAAAGCTTAGTTTTTCACTACATCAAAAACTAAGGATATATTGTATGGTGACTAACATAACAAAATTAAAAAAAAAAACCACTTAGTTTTTGAGTTTGCTTCCTAATGGGATGTATGAGTTAAAAATGGAAATTTGTCAATAGATGAATGTCACCTAGGTCAGAAGGAAAAGCAGAGAGGGAATGTAAGACCAATGGCTGAATACATGAACCATGAAATGCTACTATAAATGCATCAGCAATTGACCCTGTCTAGTGAGTGTCCCATCACCTTAACTCTCAAAGATGACCCGGTCTCCTACTTCCCAAAGGAATGATCTTATATCAGATCTTCCCAGTCTTTACCCTATTCCATTGGGAATCAAAACACTCTCAATGCTTTCCCCCCAAATTTCTCTCCACTCTTGATTTTCATGGAGTAAATCCCTCTGGTTCCTTTTATCTTATCTACTTTCTCTTGCAATTTGAGCCTGAAATGTTGATTTCTCTGAGTTTCATCCTGGAACTTCTTATTTCTTACTGTTTGTGCATTTACACCCAGATATAATAAGCATGTAAACATGATACAAGTTAAAATAAAATTCTCAGTTTTTCACTGAGGTTACAGATTTCAAGAGCAAAACAAGAGCTACCAAATACTTAAATAACTCAAATTGAATTGCTAGACCACCTATTCTGAATATATTAAGGATTATGAATTCCTCCCAGTGTTTAGTGATCACATTTCTCCAGCCTCCAAGAGAGTGAAGTTTTTGAGGTATTGGAGGAGAATTTTCTTGAAGATGGTTGAGGAATCACCATTGTGGTGCTGGAAGATGGGTGTTTTCTCTTTTTTACCTCAAACCAAATGAGGTGCTTTGCCATGTGCTGGGTAGACTGTAATCTCATAATACATTTAAGAACATTAGATACAATAATTCTTAAAGTACTATAGTATTAAAAGAAGGAAAGCATTATAAATGCAGGAAGTTGCTATGTCTGGAAGTATGTGAAATGTTTTTGGCTGTCATAAACACCCTTTTTGTTTTATAGGTCACTACAGAGGCTAAAATAGCTTGCACCCCCCTCCTCCTTTTTAGAGCAAGGTCTTTTCTCTGGTGATGTGTGAAATGATTGGTATAACTCATTGACTGGTATATAAATTAACACACATAGGTGCCATTTTCAGTAACTCATTGTTTACAGATGTTGTGCTTTTGATTTTTTTTTGCATTTTTTAAAAATTTTATTTTTTATAAACATATATTTTTATCCCCAGGGGTACAGGTCTGTGAATCGCCAGGTTTACACACTTCACAGCACTCACCATAGCACATACCCTCCCCAATGTCCATAATCCCACCCTCCCTTCCAACCCCCCTCCCCCCATCAACCCTCAGTTGTTTTGTGAGATTAAGAGTCACTTATGGTTTGTCTCCCTCCCAATCCCATCTTGTTTCATTTATTCTTCTCCTACCCCCTTAACCCCACATGTTGCATCTCCACTTCCTCATATCAGGGAGATCATATGATAGTTGTCTTTCTCTGATTGACTTACTTCGCTAAGCATGATACCCTCTAGTTCCATCCACGTCGTCGCAAATGGCAAGATTTCATTTCTTTTGATGGCTGCATAGTATTCCATTGTGTATATATACCACATCTTCTTTATCCATTCGTCTGTTGATGGACATCTAGGTTCTTTCCATAGTTTGGCTATTGTAGACATTGCTGCTATAAACATTCGGGTGCACGTGCCCCTTTGGATCACTACGTTTGTACCTTTAGGGTAAATACCCAGCAGTGCAATTGCTGGGTCATAGGGTAGTTCTATTTTCAACATTTTGAGGAACCTCCATGCTGTTTTCCAGAGTGGTTGCACCAGCTTGCATTCCCACCAACAGTGTAGGAGGGTTCCCTTTCTCCGCATCCTCGCCAGCATCTGTCATTTCCTGACTTGTTAATTTTAGCCATTCTGACTGGTGTGAGGTGATATCTCATTGTGGTTTTGATTTGTATTTCCCTGATGCCGAGTGATGTGGAGCACTTTTTCATGTGTCTGTTGGCCATCTGGATGTCTTCTTTGCAGAAATGTCTGTTCATGTCCTCTGCCCATTTCTTGATTGGATTATTTGTTCTTTGGGTGTTGAGTTTGCTAAGTTCTTTATAGATTTTGGGCACTAGCCCTTTATCTGATATGTCATTTGCAAATATCTTCTCCCATTCTGTCAGTTGTCTTTTGGTTTTGTTAACTGTTTCCTTTGCTGTGCAAAAGCTTTTGATCTTGATGAAATCCCAATAGTTCATTTTTGCCCTTGCTTCCCTTGCCTTTGGCGATGTTCCTAGGAAGATGTTGCTGCGGCTGAGGTCGAAGAGGTTGCTGCCTGTGTTCTCCTCAAGGATTTTGATGGATTCCTTTCTCACATTGAGATCCGTCATCCATTTTGAGTCTATTTTCGTGTGTGGTGTAAGGAAATGATCCAATTTCATTTTTCTGCATGTGGCTGTCCAATTGTCCCAACACCATTTATTGAAGAGACTGTCTTTTTTCCATTGGACATTCTTTCCTGCTTTGTCGAAGATTAGTTGACCATAGAGTTGAGGGTCTATTTCTGGGCTCTCTGTTCTGTTCCATTGATCTATGTGTCTGTTTTTGTGCCAGTACCATGCTGTCTTGATGATGACAGCTTTGTAATAGAGCTTAAAGTCCGGAAGTGTGATGCCACCAACTTTGCTTTCTTTTTCAATATTCCTTTGGCTATTCGAGGTCTTTTCTGGTTCCATATAAATTTTAGGATTATTTGTTCCATTTCTTTGAAAAAAAATGGATGGTATTTTGATAGGAATTGCATTAAATGTGTAGATTGCTTTAGGTAGCATAGACATTTTCACAATATTTATTCTTCCAATCTAGGAGCATGGAACATTTTTCCATTTCTTTGTGTCTTCCTCAATTTCTTTCATGAGCACTTTATAGTTTTCTGTGTATAGATTCTTAGTCTCTTTGGTTAGGTTTATTCCTAGGTATCTTATAGTTTTGGGTGCAATTGTAAATGGGATTGACTCCTTAATTTCTCTTTCTTCTGTCTTGCCGTTGGTGTAGAGAAATGCAACTGATTTCTGTGCATTGATTTTATATCCTGACAGTTTACTGAATTCCTGTACAAGTTCTAGCAGTTTTGGAGTGGAGTCTTTTGGGTTTTCCACATATAGTATCATATCATCTGCAAAGAGTGATAGTTTGACTTCTTCTTTGCCGATTTGGATGCCTTTAATTTCCTTTTGTTGTCTGATTGCTGAGGCTAGGACTTCTAGTACTATGTTGAATAGCAGTGGTGATAACGGACATCCCTGCCGTGTTCCTGACCTTAGCGGAAAAGCTTTCAGTTTTTCTCCATTGAGAATGATATTTGCGGTGGGTTTTTCATAGATGGCTTTGATAATATTGAGGTATGTGCCCTCTATCCCTACACTTGGAAGAGTTTTGATCAGGAAGAGATGTTGTACTCTGTCAAATGCTTTTTCAGCATCTATGGAGAGTATCATATGGTTCTTGTTCTTTCTTTTATTGTATCTTTCTTGTATTGTATTGTATTTTTGTTCTATTTTTTATTGTTGTATCACATTGATTTGCGGATGTTGAACCAAACTTGCAGCCCTGGAATAAATCCCACTTGGTCGTGGTGAATGATCCTTTTAATGTACTGTTGAATCCTATTGGCTAGTATTTTGGCGAGAATTTTTGCATCTGTGTTCATCAAGGATATTGGCCTGTAGTTCTCTTTTTTGATGGGATCCTTGTCTGGTTTTGGGATCAAGGTGATGCTGGCCTCATAAAATGAGTTTGGAGGTTTTCCTTCCATTTCTATTTTTTGGAACAGTTTCAGGAGAATAGGAATTAGTTCTTCTTTAAATGTTTGGTAGAATTCCCCGGGGAAGCCATCTGGCCCTGGGCTTTTGTTTGTTTGGAGATTTTTGATGACTGTTTCAATCTCCTTACTGCTTATGGGTCTGTTGAGGCTTTCTATTTCTTCCTGGTTCAGTTGTGGTAGTTTATATGTCTCTAGGAATGCATCCATTTCTTCCAGGTTGTCAAATTTGTTGGCGTAGAGTTGCTCATAGTATGTTCTTATAATTCTCTGTATTTCTTTGGTGTTAGTTATGATCTCTCCTCTTTCATTCATGATTTTATTTGGGTCCTCTCTCTTTTCTTTTTGATAAGTCTGGCCAGGGGTTTATCGATCTTATTAATTCTTTCAAAGAACCAGCTCCTAGTTTCGTTGATTTGCTTTATTGTTTTTTTGGTTTCTATTTCATTGATGTCTGCTCTGATCTTTATGATTTCTCTTCTCCTGATGGGTTTAGGGTTTCTTTCTTGTTCTTTCTCCAGCTCCTTTAGGTGTAGGGTTAGGTTGTGTACCTGAGACCTTTCTTGTTTCTTGAGAAAGGCTTGTACCGCTATATATTTTCCTCTCAGGACTGCCTTTGTTGTGTCCCACAGATTTTGAACCGTTGTGTTTTCATTATCATTTGTTTCCATGAATTTTTTCAATTCTTCTTTAATTTCCTGGTTGACCCATTCATTCTTTAGAAGGATGCTGTTTAGTCTCCATGTATTTGGGTTCTTTCCAAATTTCCTCTTGTGATTGAGTTCTAGCTTCAGAGCATTGTGGTCTGAAAATATGCAGGGAATGATTCCAATCTTTTGATAATGGTTGAGACCTGATTTAGGACCGAGAATGTGATCTATTCTGGAGAATGTTCCATGTGCACTAGAGAAGAATGTGTATTCTGTTGCTTTGGGATGAAATGTTCTGAATATATCTGTGATGTCCATCTGGTCCAGTGTGTCATTTAAGGCCTTTATTTCCTTGTTGATCTTTTGCTTGGATGATCTGTCCATTTCAGTGAGGGGAGTGTTAAAGTCCCCTACTATTATTGTATTATTGTCGATGTGTTTCTTTGATTTTGTTATTAATTGGTTATATAGTTGGCTGCTCCCACGTTAGGGGCATAGATATTTAAAGTTGTTAGATCTTCTTGTTGGATAGTTCCTTTGAGTATGATATAGTGTCCTTCCTCATCTCTTATTATAGTCTTTGGCTTAAAATCTAATTGATCTGATATAAGGATTGCCACTCCTGCTTTCTTCTGATGTCCATTAGCATGGCAAATTCTTTTCCACCCTCTCACTTTAAATCTGGAGGTGTCTTCGGGTTTAAGATGAGTTTCTTGTAGGCAACATATAGATGGGTTTTGTTTTTTTATCCATTCTGATACCATGTGTCTTTGGATTGGGGCATTTAGCCCATTAACATTCAGGGTAAGTATTGAGAGATATGAACTTAGTGCCATTGTATTGCCTGTAAGGTGACTGTTATTGTATATTGTCTCTGTTTCTTTCTGATCTACTACTTTTAGGGTCTCTCTTTGCTTAGAGGACCCCTTTCAATATTTCCTGTAGAGCTGGTTTGGTATTTGCAAATTCTTTCAGTTTTTGTTTGTCCTGGAAGCTTTTAATCTCTCCTTCTATTTTCAATGATAGCCTAGCTGGATATAGTATTCTTGGCTGCATGTTTTTCTCGTTTAGTACTCTGAATATATCATGCCAGCTCTTTCTGGCCTGCCAGGTCTCTGTGGGTAAGTCTGCTGCCAATCTAATATTTTTACCATTGTACGTTACAGACTTCTTTTCCCGGGCTGCTTTCAGGATCTTCTCTTTGTCACTAAGACTTGTAAATTTTACTATTAGGTGACGGGGTGTGGACCTATTCTTATTGATTTTGAGGGGGGTTCTCTGAACCTCCTGGATTTTGATGCTTGTTCCCTTTGCCATATTGGGGAAATTCTCTCCAATAATTCTCTCCAATATACCTTCTGCTCCCCTCTCTGTTTCTTCTTCTTCTGGAATCCCAATTATTCTAATGTTGTTTCGTCTTATGGTGTCACTTATCTCTCGAATTCTCCCCTCGTGGTCCAGTAGCTGTTTGTCCCTCTTTTGCTCAGCTTCTTTTTTCTCTGTCATTTGGTCTTCTATATCGCTAATTCTTTTTCTGCCTCATTTATCCTAGCAGTCAGAGCCTCCATTTTTGTTTGCACCTCATTAATAGCTTTTTTGATTTCAACTTGGTTAGATTTTAGTTCTTTTATTTCTCCAGAAAGGGCTTTTATATCTCCCGAGAGGGTTTCTCTAATATCTTCCATGCCTTTTTCGAGCCCGGCTAGAACCTTGAGAATCGTCATTCTGAACTCTGGATCTGACATATTACCAATGTCTGTATTGATTAGGTCCCTAGCCTTTGGTACTGCCTCTTGTTCTTTTTTTTGTGGTGAATTTTTCCGCCTTGTCATTTTGTCCAGATAAGAGTAGATGAAGGAGCAAGTAAAATACTAAAAGGGTGGCAACAACCCCAGGAAAATATGCTTTAGCCAAATCAGAAGAGATCCCAAATCGTGAGGGGGGAGAAAGGGGATAAAAAGAGGTTCAGAAAGAAAAAAAAAAAAAAAACAATTAAAAAAAGAAAACCAATAAAGAAAGAATATAAAAAGGAAAAAAAAATATATATATTAGATAAACTAGTTAAAAAACGTTAAAAAAGAAAAGGGTAAAAGTTAAAAAAATTTAGCAGAAGAAGAAAAAAAAATTGAAAAGAAAAAAAAATTAAATTAACTGCAAGGCTAAAGAATCATGGGGAGAAAGCCATGAGTTCCGTGCTTTGCTTTCTCCTCCCCTGGAATTCCGCTGCTCTCCTTGGTATTGAAACTACACTCCTTGGTAGGTGAACTTGGTCTTGGCTGGGTTTCTTGTTGATCTTCTGGGGGAGGGGCCTGTTGTAGTGATTCTCAAGTGTCTTCGCCTCAGGCGGAGTTGCACCGCCCTTACCCGGGGCGGTCTGAGCAATCGGATCGGGTTTGCTTTCGGGAGCTTTTGTTCTCTGAGCGCTTTCCGTAGAGTTCCGGAGGGCAGGAATGAAGATGGCAGCCTTCCGGTCTCCGGCCTGGAGGAGCCGAGAGCCCGGGGCCCCACTCCTCAGTGCGCCCTCAGAGAACAGCGCCCAATTACTCCCGTCACCCTGCCTCCGGCCGCGCTCCGAGCTGACCGAGCCTGCGACCGGTTCAAGGTAACCCCGAGCTTAGAGCTCACTCCTCGGCTCTTTCTCTGTAGCTGGCTTCCCCGTTCTAATACCTGTAAGCTCTGCGACACTCAGACACCCCCGATGCTTCTGTGACCCTGCGGGACCTGAGGCCATGCTGACCCTGCGTGGGCTTCACCCAGGTTAAGCCTCTGGAGCGATGTCCCTCAGTGGAACAGACTTTTTTTTTTTTTTTTAAGATTTTTTATTTATTTATTTGACAGAGGGAGATCACAAGTAGACAGAGAGGCAGGCAGAGAGAGAGATAGAGAGAGAGAGAGAGAGGGAAGCAGGTTCCCTGCTGAGCAGAGAGCATGATGCGGGACTCTATCCCAGGACCCTGAGATCATGACCTGAGCCGAAGACAGTGGCTTAACCCATTGAGCCACCCCGGCGCCTGGAACAGACTTTTAAAAGTCCTGATTTTGTGCTCCGTTGCTCCGCCGCTTGCCGGGACCCGGCCCCTCCTCCCGCGGTCTATCTTCCCATCGCTTTGGATTCACTTCTCCGCCAGTCCTACCTTTCAGAAAGTGGTTGATTTTCTGTTTCTAGAGTTGCTGTTCTTCTTCTCTTCGATCTCCCGTTGGATTTGTAGGTGTTTGCAATCTTTAGATAAGCTATCTAGCTGATCTCCCGCTACCTGAAGTAGTCTCAGCCTGCTACTTCTCCGCCATCTTGACTCCTCCCCCCTGATTTTTTTTTTTTACTTAGTATGTAGAAAAACATGATAGTGAGGTGATTGGTTTTTGTATTTTCCTATTTCCTACTTCCTGTGAATGAAGATCTGTAACTTCATTTCACCACTCTAAACAGGGCTATTACATTTCTTCTCTGTAAATAGTTTCTAAAACAATTAAGATTTTCAGAAAAGTATAGCTCTTTAGACACAGAGACAACTGTAAGCCTCAAAGTTGCCTTCCCTCTAAAAATCAATGAACAATTTTTGAACTGTCAATTTAAAAAATAATGATATGTAGTTTCTTTTCTTTTTCTGGTGAATCTTGGAAATTATTTTAGTGTTTCATATTATGCAGTATTTATTTATTTATTTTGAAAGTTTCATTTATTTTATTTGAGAGGGAGAGAGAGAGAGAGAGGACAAACATATGAAGGGGTAAGGGCAGAAGGAGAGAAAAAAACAAGCTGACTTTGTGCTGAGTGCAGATCCCAGTGCAGGGCTCAATCCCAGGACCCTGATCTCAACCTGAGTGGAAACCAAGAGTTACATGCCCAACCAATTGCACCACTGAGGGGCCCCATATCACACAATATTTTAGATCGATTGATAGGGAATTACATTAGCCTACAAATTACATAGTATTTTAGTGATTATTTCAAATATTTAAACCTAAAATTAGATAGACTGACTTTTATTAAAGAAAAAAATAGCAAGAACCATGGATGGCATATATTTAAGATACACACTATTTGCAATGATGCCTGTACTGGTGTTGCTCATAGAATTCTAGGCATTTGAAGGATATTATTTGGATAAACCTGATTCTTATTCAAAATATTTGTATATATAATTTAAATGTTATGAATATATATTGGATTTATAATGTCATAACTGGATTGAATTGTGTTAGCATGTGTTATATGCATAGTGATTATTTAAAATATTTAAACCTAAAATTGGATAGATTGATTTTTATAATCTTATTGAAAATGCAGGTGGTTTTCTATTCATACTCAAGCCTCAGTAAATTTTTCCCTGATTTAAAAAAATATCATTTTGTTCTTTTAATATTTATGATGCTTAAACTACTCCTTTCTTTTCTGGAAGCAATGATGATTTGTTTAAGCATGATATCTATGCCAATTTTTAAACAACTATACTATATCATAAAATTATTTTTAAGCATATGCAATTTCTGTGAGAGGAAATCCTATCTCTCTAAATCATACACATTGCTTCATTGAATATTGTTGTCAAACCCAAAGCATTAAATCATGCTTGGTTTCTTTCTCTCTGAATATAATGCAAGGACGTTTCCTTTAGATAGGGCAAGCAGAGAAGATATGACAGAGCAATGTGAAGGCCTTGCAGTCCCTTCCTTGCATACCCAAAGGAGAAAATTGTTTGGTCATATCTTCTTTTATAGAAAACTCCCACCTTATCTCTTATCCTTACTTTTTAGACTAAAGACTGAAAACAACTAAATTTATTTAGTAATGCAATAGCAAAGCTCAGACTATATATACAATAGATAAAATATATTAATATATTACATATATATAATTAATGTAAATAATACAATATAATGAAGTGCTCAGTACCTAATAACCTTTGGAAGAGACTGCAAAGTGAGTAAGTGGATGTTGTGCTACAAACTGCCTAATGAAAAGCTAGGGAAATTTAATTTTTGTCTTCAGCATTCTCTTATCTATTTCTTTATCTCCGATCCATTTTCTGTCTCTTTTGGAAATTTTTCTCATTGCTTCTATATGTAAACATTTTGGAATCTGGTGGTGGGCTCTGCACTGACTACTCGCTGATTATGAGGTGTATCTTGGCGCCATGACTGACGCCTGTAGAAAGCCATTGGGAGGTGTGGATTCAGAAGACTCAGTGAATTCCTTGAACTCCTTCCACAACCAGACTGTCAGTGTTGTAAGGAAAACCATAATAATGAGATAAAAACTCGAGAATTCCAAAGGATTTGATCTCTCCCCACTCCCTCTCTTTCCTCATTCATACTCCAAGCTTTTATTTCCTCACTGATTTAATTTTATTTAAACTGATGCATGTACTTCCATAACTTCCATAAAGTTTCTTAGAAGAGGAACCGTGTCTGAATAGGCAACGTAGCATTGTAGTAAAGAGCCTGTCCAAAGGCAGACTGCTTGGGTTTAGATTTTCATCTACTGCTACCTTGCTTGGTGACCTTACCCAAGTTACTTAGCCACTCTGTCTCTCAACCTCAAAGTGTGTTTGTGAAAACTATATGGATTAATATGTACAGGATGCTATATGAATTCCTGGCTAATAGCAAATGTGTGAATATTTATAGTATTATCATTAGTCTTTGTCACCTCTGAGTCCAACATAGTCCCTAGTATTGAGTAGGTGTTATAAAAATATTATAGAAATAAATGGAGGAATTGAACCCAGAGCGCCTTGCAAAAATTTCATTGTATAGTCTCTTCCCTAGAAATGTTATCATTCCCATGACGTCAACAGAAGCAGATGATTCTGAAATTGGAGCCAGTTGTGTTGGGCTGAAATATTTGCCTTCACATCAGTTTCAAAAGCTAAAATAGAGGGACTCCTGGGTGGCTCAGTTGGTTAAGCGGCTGCCTTCGGCTCAGGTCATGATCCCAGCCTTCTGGGATCGAGTCCCGCATCTGGCTTTTTGCTCGGCGGGGAGCCTGCTTCTCCCTCTGTCTCTGCTTACCACTCTGTCTGCCTGTGCTCTCTCTCTCTCTCTCTAACAAATAAATAAATAAAATCTTAAAAAAAAAAAAAAGCTAAAATAGAGTTGAGGAAGAGGTACTAGACAATTTCTAATCATACAAATTCCGTGAATTTGTATATCTTCTGATATCCAGAACCATATTCTGAACAGCTTACTGAGGCTTTTATACCCCATATTTAAACTGAATCTATCTTTCACTGATGTGGGGAACAAAGGCAGAAGGGAACATACATAAAATTAAATATCCTTATAACCTGCAGCCTGTTGACAAATACTTGAGGCAAACAGAGTAAAATGTTCCTTCAGGAAGCGCCTGTTTTTTGTGTGTGTGTGTATGCGTTTAAGATTTTATTTATTTATTTGACACAGAGAGATCACAAGTAGGCAGAGAGAGGGAAGGGGGCTCCATGCTGAGCAGAGAGCCCAATGCAGGGCTTGATCTCAGGACCCTCAGACCCAGGTCTGAGATCATGACCTGAGCTAAAGGCAGAGGCTTAACCCTCTGAGCCACCCAGGCACCCCAACTCCTGTCTTAATGGTAATGCCTTCCTAGAGGGAAAAACAACCTTAGCTTGACAATAGCAAGACCTCCAGGATCCTGTGTCTTCTTTAGCAAATGAAAATCCTTTTGGAACTTCCCTTATTCTTACTTCCCCCAATCCCAAGGTATATAATTAATTGCCCCTCACAATCCTCTAGGAGCAGTGGGTAGCAGAGGGTAACAGGGAGCAGCGGTGTCATTGGTTCTTTCTGCCATTGGGTCCTGTCCCTGTGCTTTAATAAAACCACCATTTTGCACCAAAGACATCTCAAGAATTCTTTCTTGGTTGTCCGCTCCAGACCCTACCAAACCTCACCAATATTCAAAAACTACATTGTCACTACTCAGATGAGCTTCTTTATTGTTTCCTTCTATCATTGTCTTAATTCAGCTGGTATCATCCTCATCTGGACACTTGTAATGGCCTCCTAACTGATTTACCTGCCTCATGCCCCTGAGATCTTAATCTGAGCTGAGGGCAGATGCTTAACTAATTGAGTCATCCAAGCACCCCCTGGGAAATATCAACTTTCAATCCTATTCTGTCCACATGTATTATACCATATTCATTTTTTTTTTTGTTCATTAAATCAGAAAATGCATATTAAGCATCCAGAATATATCATAAATTGGGCTAAGGATAGAAAAAATTAGTGGATGGGAGACATGGTTCTAGTCCTTGAAGAGCACACAGTGCAGTGAAACACCCCAGTAATCCCCTGAGTACAATACCACGATGAGCACTGTGTGAGAGTGAGTTAAGAGGGCAGCAGAGGCATCTGCAGGGACATAAAGAACCAGACATAAGCTGAAGGATGTCTGGAAGTGGCTAGCTTGGATGTAGAAATGTTCTAGGTAAATATCTTAAAGGGTGTGAGAAGGCATACGGGAAAGCATGGAATACTTAGGCAGGGGCACAGATCTGCTTGGCAGCTGATTTTTGCCAACTCAGGTATAAAAAGAGTAGACATATGGTTGGACTAAAATTTTGGTTTCAAAGGGGAGGCAAAATAGAAAGCTGAATGTGAAATTCTTTGAGAGAGAGGGCTTGAAGTGATGTCTTGATATCTGTGCTGGTGAGGAAGTGAAACTGAAGGGAATGGTAGAATGAACTGGAGAAGGGAACATAGTTAAGGGATTTGAAATGTCCTTATCTTATTCTGTGCTTACCCTCAATTCTCTCCATTTCTCATGCTCCAGCCATCTGTTTCCCAAATGTAACACCTGACTCTTCCAAAGTTTTGGTCAAGATACTCCCTTTCCTGGAAAGTTTTCTTTTTTGGAAACTTTGTTAAAGCCAAGCCCTACCCCAGCTAAAAAAATTCCACCTCCTCACAGGAAACGTTGGCTCTATAATTATTTACTTTATCCCTTCCTTCACATGATATATGTATTTTTTTACTCATTTTTATTCAGTTCTGCCTTTTTAAAGGTTTATTTACTCACGTAGTTGTTTCTCTCATTAGATCATGGGTTCACGGTGGGTAGAAATTTGGCTCATTTGTCTTTGTTTTTGCCTTGCTGAACTCTATACCCTATAGTGTAGTAAGGAAAAATAATTATGGTCTCTGGCTCATAGAACTTATATTCTAGTGGAGAAGAGAGACAATAACTGAGCAAATAAGTGAATAAGATAATTTTCTATTTTGATAACTGTATGCCAGGAGGGAGAGAGGGGGGTGGTTTTAGTTAGGGTGGTCTGGCAAGATGTCCCTGAGGAGAAATAACAGGACTGAGAAGGAGCCTTAGGAAGAGCCTATGGCAGGAAAAAGAATGGCAGGCACTAAGGCCCAAAGTGAAAAGGAACAAGGTAGGTTGCAGCTTTCAGCTGGGCGTGGGAAGAACACTGACCCAGAAAGAATTTACTTGGTTAATGGTCCCAGTGTCATGTCAGTGAAAGAAGTTAACACTGGACAGGAACTTTGGCGACTTTGGACACATCACTTTACACTTCTGAGCTTAAGTGTTCTTCAGTAATATGAAGCAGTTGGTCTTCATGTCTAACATTAAGGCTCTTTTGGTATTTGATTCCTCTTCATTCTGGTAGATGGAGTAACCTTAGGATTTCTGAGAAGTGTGTGGCCTGGACAGGAAATTAGATTTTTCTCCTTTCCTGTTCAGAGTAACTTTGAATCCTTTATGTTTGAACACGCTGGCATCTGTGTATGTGTCTTTGGAGTACGGCTAGGGACAGAGGGAAGGGTACACTTCTTTGTCTCAAATAAAGCTTCTTTTTAACCTGCAGAAAAGAGTCTGGCTGCTGTTCAAAGACATAGATTTATTCAGAACAACCAGAGCAGTTTCAAAGAATTTGGGGGTAAAACAAAGAAAGAGAACACATGATCTTCACCTTTGCTACCTGTGAAGATGAACTGGGAAGTTTTTGGTTTAAATTTTTAAGTCTCCCATATTATTTTTCCTCTGACAGACCAGACTGGGCATTCCTCCTAAATAGAATTACCATTGCATTGGTGAAATGCTACCTCAGCCTTACCTCTAATGAAAAAATTCTGATAGATAGATAAATAGTCCCAGGACCGATCATACCATATTTAGTTCCTTCTCACAGATTTGCAGAAAATTAGATCTGAGATGGTACATTTGCTCAAGAGGATAAAAATGAGTGATTGCAATGGTTTATATTTTTGGAGTCAGTGATGGATATTTTTTATCTTAACTTCTTAAATTCAAATTGCAAGGGGTCAGAGAGGCTTAGTTTTGATTAAAGATTAATATAAATTCAACCATAGATTGAATTTGGACCCTTTTTTCCCACAAAAATGGTTACTTTGTCCAATTAGTATTTGAACTGTTATTATTTGCGTTAAAGGTGAATACATGACAATATATATTGTGTGAAAATGATTTATGAGATGTGACTGAAAATTGACTTTATTTTCAGACATAAAGTAAAAAAACACTTTGTGTTTGGAGGAAGATGATGAATTGGGATTTTCATGCTGTTCTGATTAAAAGACTGTTCCTTTGATGATTAAAAAGATGAGATATAAAATGATTTTATTTAAGATAGTTTTAATTTTCATAATGAGGTTAACATTCCAGAATATAAATTGCCATAGTAATTACAGATCTTTTATTTGTCATTTTCATGCAAACCAGTTAGCTATGGGATAACAAGAGGGTGCTTTGAATGTAGTTCAATTTTTTTTTTAAGATTTTATTTATTTATTTGACAGAGAGAGGTCACAAGTAGGCAGAGAGGCAGGCAGAGAGAGAGAAGGGGAAGCAGGCTCCCTGCTGAGCAGAGAGCCTGATGCAGGGCAGGCCTCGATCCCAGGACCCTGAGATCATGACCTGAGCCTAAAGCAGAGGCTTAACCCACTGAGCCACCCAGGCGGCCTGAATATAGTTCATTTTAAGGAAGGTATATTGCAGGAGAAAATTTTTTCATTCATTTGTGCACTACTTTTGTGAGAAGTGAAGATATTGAAACATTTCTATTTTTTCAACACATAAAACTTTCCCAGTCCCTTTTTACCTTAAGATAAAGTAAATTCAAATATGTCACACTAAATTTTTTATATGGTTAGTATTAAATTTTGCTGAAAAGTGATATACCAGGAGATTTAAAATTTCTGCTACTGCAAACCTAATACCTCTGTTATCCAGCATGTAAGTATATTGTTAGCTGAGTTTTTTTTAATCTTCTGAGTTAAGTAGAGAAATTGCCCAAATGTTTTAACTTTTTTGGCTTATGTCTCCACTGGGTTATTTTCAGAAAAGAGATGTTATCAGTTGTAAATCTATCATCAGAACTAACCGAGAAATGGTGGTATGGTGGTGTCAGCCTCAGTGTACTTTTAGAAAGACTTCGTAGACACATATATTGAAGGCTAGCACACGTGATGTTAGCTAAAACAACAACTACAACAAAACTATAGGGGAAGAAAGAATTTCATCCCTCAAATACTGAACCCTGAAAACTTTAACAGACTAAAAACTCATATTTAAAAAACTTAAAACATAATACTTAAAATCAATGAGAAAAATAGAAACTACTGAATAATGCAGAGATCTCTATTGCTTAATAGAATAACATTTATTTTATAGAAACTTGAAATAGAAATTTGACAGGCCACTGAATCAAGTAAAACACATGGCTGTCTTGATTAAAATAGTCATAAATGAATGATTTTAATAGATTTGCCTATCCTTCAGTGTTTCCAACTCTGTGTCACCTTCCTTATGACTTTAACACATGTAAGTCTGTCAAAAGTGGTTCATCCGGGACTTCAGAAGAGCAACTTGAGAAGGTAAGAATTATTCTCTCAGAATCTACAATGAACTGAGTTCAGCAACAATGGTTGCTTTATGACACCATTTAATTAGTGTGTTATGGGGTGCCCGGGTGGCTCAGTCGTTAAGTGTCTGCCTTCAGCTCGGGTCATGATCCCAGGGTCCTGGGATCGAGCCCCACATCAGGCTTCCTACTCAGCAGGAAGCCTGCTTCTCCATCTCCCACTCCCCATGCTTGTGTTTCTCTATCTCTCTGTCAAACAAATAAATAAAATCTTAAAAAAAATAATTAGTGTGTTGTGGAAATTGCAACCCAATATAAAAGTCAACTGTGGCACTATTGTGTCATATACCCACTTTTAATTGAGGCTAATATTGATGAGGGGTGACCCTATTTATTAAAAAAAATCTGTCTTAGTGGGTGCCAGGGTGGCTCGGTGGGTTAAAGCCTTTGCCTTCCGCTCAGGTCATGGTCTCAGGGTCCTGGGATCGAGTCCTGCATCAGGCTCTCTGCTCAGCAGGAAGTCTGCTTCCCCTCTCTCTCTGCCTGCCTCTGCCTACTTGTGATCTCTCTCTCTGTGTCAAATAAATAAATAAATCAATAAATCTTTTAAAAAATCTGTCTTAGGCATATGATTTCCTAGATTGTTCTATTAAAATTTTAATGAGTTTAGTAATTTGGTTTTATTAAACTCCAAGATCTTATCCACTATATCTAATCTACTATTTGTTTCTGAAAGAATTATGTCAATTCTGTAAGGTTAGAGAGGTCTTTTTTCCTTCTGTTCCCTAATCAATAAATAACAAATTTTGAAAGGAAGATAACTCATTCCTGCCTCATCTTGATAAAAGTGAAATATGAGAATTTTATGTATTTGTGAAGATATATCTATCTATCTATATATATATATGGAATTGGCTTTTATTTTTTAAAGGAATGTTTTGAGAGGACACTGGCGTATATCATGGAACAGATAGGCTTTAAGAATGGAAGGTAAGACAGTTATAGTACTCTAGAAAGGAACACTGAACCCAGCCTTGCTTATCTGTGCATGTGAATTGTAAATTTCTTAGTATAATAAAAAAGTTGTGCAACTAAAATTTTGAATGTAAATTAACTCTTTAATTAAGGTCAGCATTGAATATTAAATATGTAATATAGTTCCATGAATATTTTAAGAGCACGAATTTAGTACAAGGCAGGTTTATGACTTACTTGACAATATTTCATAACATATTAATTTTGCATTTACAATATTTATTCCTAGTTAGCAATTATATATTTATTTGCCTGTGATTTTGTTTATGCCAGTTTTTCTTGGTATGTTGTAATCTCCACGAGGCCCTGAACCATGCTAAACTTGTTTTCTACAGTATGTTCCAATGTTGCCACAGTAGGCATTTAAATATTTGTTAAATGTTGTTTTTATTACATAATCTGTGGTCAGTTGGAAGAGATATATAGGAAAAACATTTTTATATGGCATGTTGTTGAACCTATATATAGTTTTCCATTTTATTTATTTTATTTTATTGAAGATTTTTTTTTCAAGGTTTTATTTACTTATTTGAAAGAGTGAGAGAGGCAGAGAGACAAAGAGAGACAGAAAGAGCAAGCAACAAGTGGAGGGGGACGGAGGGAGAGGGCAGAGAGCCTGACAGACACTGGATCCCAGGACCTCGGAATCATGACCTGAGCAGAAGGCAGATGCTTAACTGACTGAGCCACCCAGGTGCCCCCATACTTTTCCATTTTAATATATTGTCTTTAGGACTTTATATAATTTGACTCTCTAAGCATTGTTTCTCTTGGAACTCTCGTTCATATTTATAATTGCAAATATGTAATTCATATATTCAAATATATAATTCATATATATAATTGCAAATAAACTCTCTCTCAAATTTTAGAACATTTTTGAATAACTCTTGAATATCCTGTCACCTAAACTCAGAATGTCTAAAATCTGATTTGTCATTTATTTTTTAAATTTACTTTGATAATTTTGTCACATATTTCTAAGACCTTGATCAGAATACTATACACATCTTAACATTTTTCTTTTTGCTGCTTCTATCTGTCCATAACTATACCTAATTAGTCATAAAGTTGTATTGTTCTGTCCCTTGTTATATCTTTTGCATCTTCATTCCTTTTTCATTACTGTCTTTGAAGCCCTTACTTTTTCACACATACCATAGCCTTGTTCCCTTCTCTTCACTTTCTCTCCTTCCCAAAGTTCTGGAAATTTCATCGCCAAATTAAACTCCCTGAAGCACCACGATCAACTAATTTTCTGTCCTTTTTTTTTACCCTTTAGTGAACAATTATGGAACTCACTCAATAAATTATTTAGGTCAACTCATTCCTTCCCCCCCACCCCATGCAAAGAAAAAATGAATTTAGACTGAACCACTTTCCTAATATCAACTTCCAAAATTGTCTTGGAAGTTTCTGCACTTTGCTCCTATAAGAGAATGTTCATATTTAGCCTGGTATTCAAATCTGCCTACTGATTTTTTTTCTTTTTAGGTTTACTGAGATAACATTTGATTTAATCTTTAAACATAGAGACTTGCACATAGTAGATATTCAACTAATATTTATTAATTTTGTTTGGCGCATGGAAGCTAATGTGTGTCAACTTGGGATACTGCTAAAGAACAGTTCTATTTTCATTAAATTAGCACGAAAATTTCTAATCTCTGTGTTTGAGAATTCTTTATGGATGGACTAGAGTACTTGTTTCCTCAGCCCTGGGCAGCCTACAGTAATAGGGGTTATGGAGTCAGTTATCTCACTGGGTTATCTCCCTGTGTGGTACAAATAGCATTGTTTTCTACATGTGCCATCTGTGACAAAAACTGAGCAACGCTGGGTAGCAATGCACTGAGTTGTTCAGTTTATAATAATTCAACTGTTAATATTGCCTTCTGATTTTATTATGGAGGTAAATAAAGCAAAATAAAATTGGTTTATTAAAGGTTGTCTTTTTGCTGTCAAATGTGCCATTTCTGGTTCTTTCCAGTGTCACCTGGAGGCATCATTTGGGCAACTTGTCCCCTTGTGGATTGTTGCTGTCACTAGATTAGCATTTCCTCATTTTTGGATAAACTATTTTGTATGATTTCATGCTTAGTGAAAGACTCTTATGGAAAACATGCCCATGGCTTTTATAAGTGAAATAATATCAGAAGCAATTTTACATATTTTTATAATATATGTATTTTATATCTTTGTCAATTTTATCATTTCTGTGTGCTCACATAGAGACCTTTTTTTTTTTTGAAGGCATCTAAGAAGAAAGTACACTTATCATGGTTTGTCTCCCTCTCTGATGTTAGAAACAAACTGAGGGTTACAGAAGGGAGGGTGTTGGGGGATGGGGTAGCCAGGTGATGGGTATTAAGGAGGGCATGTGTGGTGATAGGCACTGGGTATTATTATTTTTTTAAATTTTATTTTACTTTATATTTTTATAATTTTTTAAATTTTTTTTATAAACATATAATGTATTATTAGCCCCAGGGGTACAGGTCTGTGAATCGCCAGGTTTACACACTTTGCAGCACTCACTATAGCACATACCCTCCCCAACGTCCATAACCCCACCAGCCTCTCCCTACCCCCCTCCTCCCGGCCACCCTCAGTTTGTTTTGTGACATTAAGAGTCTCTTATGGTTTGTCTCCCTCCTGATCCCATCTTGTTTCATTTAGTCTTTTCCTACCCCCCAAGTCCCCCATGTTGCATCTCCACTTCCTCATATCAGGGAGATCACATGATAGTTGTCTTTCTCCGATTGACTTATTTCGCTAAGCATAATACCCTCTAGTTCCATCCACGTTGTCGCAAATGGCAAGATTTCATTTCTTTTGATGGCTGCATAGTATTCCATTGTGTATATATACCACATCTTCTTTATCTATTCATCTGTTGTTGGACATCTAGGTTCTTTCCATAGTTTGGCTATTGTGGACATTGCTGCTATAAACATTCAGGTGCACGTGCCCCTTCGGATCACTACGTTTGTATCTTTAGGGTAAATACCCAGTGGCATTGGGTATTATATGCAACTAATGAATCATTGAACACTACATCGAAAACTAATGATGTTATGATGATATGTTGAGTAACTGAACATAATAAAAAAATAGAATGCTGGTAAGAACTGGGACAAAGTTTTTCAAATGTTTTTGACCATGGCTCACCTTCACGCACATGCACGAAAACCAACATATACTCTATATGCATAAAAGAGACAGAAGTTTCACAAACTTTCTATATGCAATTCCTTCTGATAGTTCCTGCTCCATTCAATTTTACTTTTTAATATATGGATATGATCCACTAAACTGATTTCATTACTTACTAATATGTTACACTCTTTAGTTTGAAAAAAGTCTAGTCTCAAGAGTTATGGTATGAGGCAAGGGAAGAAGGCAGTCAGATGCAGTGAATACTTGCTGTTGTTGGTTGCCCAACAGCTATTTCTATTTTTAATTGTGCCCTCATTTTCTTTTGGAGATTGCCCCTCTTCCACTATGGTTGTTTGTGGTGGGCAATTATTTCTAGGTGGCAGGCTCTCATCCTGATAGCCAAGGGGCAGTCAGATGACTTAAGCTTGGCCCATAGGGCTCTGTCTCTCTAGGGATGTTAAGTGTTGGGAGAGTGACTGAGGAAATGGTCAAAATGTCTGATCTCAACAGCAATATCCACATTATCCTGGATCAGGCTGTTCCAATGTCCTGTTTTCCTGCCTCTTGTGGCTCCCTGGGTTCTGGCCAATCATATCTAGCCTTCCAGACTTGGGCCCCAGTGAGTATTTTATTTTATTGATCAGTGAAGTGGTGCTATCCACCAAATGCTTGTAATACTGTAGTTTTTGCTTTAGTGTAATATGGGGGTTTTTTTGCTTAATTTAACTAGAATTAATTAGAATTAATTAGAATTTAATTAGAATTAAGTTCTGTTGCTGGCAAATAGGAACTTTTTTAATTGATTCATCAGCTAAAAAGAGGAACTATTGATTAGGCTGGTATCTTCTTGCTTCCAGGTTATCTTTTTGATATATGTGTTATGGAGAAAGAAAGGTGAGTCAAGGAGAAGTTGGAAATCAAACATTTGATATGAGCGTGCTACTTGACAGAGGGCATGGATATACAGCATGGTTTCAGAATGTGCCATGTTTTGACAGTAATCTAAATATAATGCCAAATGGCAAAGAGGCCAGTTGAAGCTGGCTAGGTTATTCAAAGGATAAAGGGCCAAGAGAGATTTGTTTTACCTCTATAATCATTCCTTTCCTTATTAAATAGTTGTTTCAATTAATTCAACTGTTTTTATTTTGTCTTGTTGAATGTAGTTGGACCAGGTTTTTATATGTGGATAAATTTTGTACTTAAGGGAAATCTGTACTTAGAAACCGACAATTTGATTGTAACTCACAATAAAATAAGTTGATACTTCTAGCTGAATGCTATTTAATTATCCCAGGGTACCCCCTCCAATTACTACTATGATTGCTGTAATTATTGTTAATTATTTTAATCTCTGGTTTCATATGGTGGGGATATTTTCAATGAACAATTTAAAAAACTGGTAATATGCAAAAGTGCATAAAAGACTAATGGTCATTATAAAAAAAATCCCGCTACATGTTCTTAATAAATAATTTAGAAGAGCAATAAGAATAAATGGGAAAGTAAGATATCACTTGAATGTCTACCTAGAAATAACCGTCCTCAAAATGTGATAAACACTGTTTCAGATATCTTTCTATACAAATACTGAAAAGATAACTAAAGGTGAGACAGAGTGAGAGTGTACAGGCACAAGTAGGAGTGGGGCAGAGGGACTCTCAAGTCGACTCTGCATTGAGCTTGGAGCATGACATGGGGCTCCATCTCACAACCATGAGATCCTGATCTGAGCTGACACCAACAGTCAGTCACTTAACCAACTGAGCTACCCAGGCCTCACGCAGGTTATTTCTTAATAAAAGTATTTTTACCTATGAGAATAATTGGACAGAGTTATGAGTTGCCCAAGATATTTTTAAAAACTGGTAATTCCCAGTATTTTTTGAGTATATAACCATTGAACATAATCTGACATAATATACTTAAAAGTTCCCCCCAATTCATACCTTTTTGATAAAATCAAAGTAGCAAAAATTATTTGGTCATATAAAATGTCCAAAGATGTGTTCATATAGTTATCAGGATATTTACTACTATGATATTCATAATAGTAAAAAAGTGGGAAAAATTATATTACATATACCCAAGTTGTATTACAGTAAAATAAATTACTTTATTAATCATTCCATGTGGTACTATGTAGCCTTGCCAAATAATGTTGAGTAAGAATCATTAAAAGCATGAGACGTTATCATACAATACCAAGTGACAAAATACAAGTTGTAAACATCTGCAGTTGTCCCTTGAACAACAGATTTGAAATATGCAGGTCCATTTACTGATGCACTTTTTTCAATAAATATGCTGTGCAGTATACAATACTGTAAGTGTATTTTCCTTAAGATTTTCTTTTCTCTATCTCACTTTATTGCAAGAATATAGTATGTAGTAATTATAACTAACAAAATATGTGTTAATCGACTATATGTGTTATTGATAAGGCTTCTGGTAAATGGTAGGCTGTTAGTAGTTAAGTTTTGGAGGAGTCAAAAACTGTGAATTTGAGGCGCCTGAGTGGCTCAGTGGGTTAAGTCTCTGCCTTCGGCTCAGGTCATGATCTCAGGGTCCTGGGATTGAGCCCTGAATTGGGCTCTCTGCTCAGCGGGGAGCCTGCTTCCTCCTCTCTCTCTCTCTGCCTGCCTCTCCGCCTACTTGTGATCTCTGTCTGTCAAATAAATAAATAAAAATCTTTAAAAAAACCACAACCGTGTGAATTTTTGACTGTGCAGAGCTCAGTGCCCCAGCCCCCCATCGTTCAAGGGTTAACTGTACATGAAATCACACAAATGGATGAAGGTGTCCAAAAGGTACAAACTTCCAGGTTTTATTTTTTTTAAGATTTTATTTATTTATTTATTACAAAGAGAGAGAGAGAGACAGAGAGAGAGAGAGAGAGATCACAAGGAGGCAGAGAGGCAGGCAGAGAAAGGAAGGGAATCAGGCTCCCTGCTGAGCAAAGAGACCCATGTGGGGCTCGATCCCAGGACCCTGGGATCATGACCTGAGCCAAAGGCAGAGGCTTTAACCCACTGAGCCACCCAGGCACCCCCAAGCTTCCAGTTTTAAAATAAAGTGATGGAGATGTGACTACAGCACATCTGTATGGTGACTGTACAGTATGGTGACTGTAGTTAAATAATACTGTATTGCATATTTGAAGATCACTAAGGGAGTTGGTCTTAAAAGTTCTCATTACAAGAAAAAATATTTTTTTAACTGTGTGGTGATGGACATTAAGTAGACTTATGGTGGCGATCATTTCACAATATATACAATTATCAAATCATTATACTGTTCACCTAAAACTAATATGTGTCAATTATGCCTCAATTTAAAAATCATGTGAAAAGAGACAGCTGAAATGGCCCTGCTACTCCATTCATCATCCCCAGGAGATATCCTCAAAAGTTACAGGCTTCAGGGATATTCACTGTGGTGTTGAGTTCTCGAGCTAGCAAGGAGTGCTGTGGCTTTTCTATTGTCATAGTCAAGAAACTAAGAAAACTCTTCACAAACTCGGAAAAATGGCGTCAAAGGGAATACCTTGGTGGTGCCCAGAGGAGGATGACATTGGCATCTCAATCTTAAATTCGGTATCTGTTCAGGTGGAGCCTTGCAGATCTACTCTACAGTTACGTAAACAGGGCAAACAGAACAACTACCAGGAGACAGGGAGCTGCGGCGAGGAGCTGTGCTTGTATTGTATAGGGCACCAGGTGGTGGAATTATACACAAAGCTATTGATGCAAAGGAACCACGTGTGCGTGATCACTGCTCCTGGCATTTAGGGCAGGACTGGAAGCACTGAACCAGGGTAGATGTTTCACATCAGAAGGCTATGCAGTGCTCTCTTTAATAAAAGGAGGGTTTCAACACCCACCCACGGCTGGGAGAATATTTTCGTCTGGAAGAGGAGTAGGACCGAACAAGATAGGTAACGATGTTTTTGGCATTTTTTCTGTAAGCTCTACATTCTGCTTTAACAAAGAAAAAGCTAGAACCAGAAAAGGGAGGCAGGAAGAAGTACGAAGAGCTTGAGTTAGGAGAGGGGAGTGTAATGGAGATGAAATTGGTTTTAAATTTGAGTAGGATTGGAATCTTGTAGATTTTGGCTCAGGTTATTTTAAGATGTGGGAAAGGGAGATTCAAAAGGGTGGTTATTGAAGGCAATAAAATCATTCCATAGTTGGATTTCACTGAATTAAGATTGTTCAAGTAATCTGTCAACATTTGAATGCTGTCTAATGCTCCTGCATGCACTGTATAGGCCGTTGGTTTTATTTATCTTTTGGTAACTAGTAAATTTATGGTTATAAACCGTATGAAACTTTATAATATTCTTGAATTAAATCTCAGGACAGAGATCATTGAGTACATAATTCTTATGACATCAGGAAGCATTTAACAACTTTAGTACTAATGATTATCTTTGGATCGAGAAATATAAATTTTACTAAGAATTCTTTGAGAATTATCATAGTCCTGTGGTTAAAATAACTCAGATACTAAGTCCTCATTTTTCAAGGATATAAGAAAGTAAATTAGTGGTTATGTTTTGAGATTTTTGTCTACATACCCAGAATGTTAAAAAATCCTATATGTTGTGCCCCTCTTCCTTCTGAAACATTACCCTGTCTCCAGAGCAGAGGTAGGTTGAGCCACAGAGCACCCTTGGGCCCTGGTTTTATTTATTTGTTTAAGGAAAGACTGCTAAAAATGTTTATACAATATTTGCTTGATGTGTAAGAAGCCTGGGGCTGTTTTATGCACCTTTAGTCGTCCTGGCTTTTTTTTTTTTTTTTTTTTTTTTTTTTTTTAAACTCCTGTCTCCGCCGGTAGAATTGGAGAGTCTTGGTAGAAGTGAAGGGGCTGACCCATGGACCCAGGGTCATCATCTACCACTCTGAGAATTTATTGTATCCTCCCTCTTGGTGACTATTCCATGTTCCCTCCTATAGGCCTTCTTTTTTGTTGTAGTGAAAGGGATGTTGATAACATCCACTTTTTCTTACTAATTCACCATTGTAACACAAACAGTGCTTCTGAAGTCCTTGACAGATAAAATGAATAGGGAAGAGGGAGAAGAAAAAGTGAAGGAAAATGTCTGACAATGAAAGTAAAATGAAAAAGGAAAATATGAGGAAAATAAAAACCAAAAATAAGGGTTGGTAGAATGACATCGGAAGTTGCTTTTAATTTCCTCTCTGTGGCACTGTTATTTCTGGGCCACCCTGCTCTGTGGTTTTCTGGTTTTCATAATTGAATGGATGGAATTGACAGGATGTATGAATGGCATTACTATGATTATGTAACAGTCTAAACAGTTCACTGTTGTGTGAAAGTGAATGAGGACTACATTTTACTGAACTGTTACCCTGCTTTGGCAGCTGTTACACTGTGATAAATGACCACAGAATTAATTGAAGAGGTTATTATACTATAAAAATGTATTTCCATGGAGCAGTAATAATGAGACTTCATTGTTAGTCAATGAGTGTCCACCATTTATTTGTTAATGGGAGATTTCTCTTCTAGTGTTAGATACATTGTTTTTGAAGCACCTGTTAGAGTACATTTTAGAACTTTATTTGGAGAGGCGCCAACTTTTTCTCTTCCCATTTCAGGATTGTCATAAAGGCTCAAGGTTTGTGTTTTAAACTTGATTTCCTTTCTTTTTGAGTACTCTCATACTATCCCATTTCCCCTAGTTAGTTGTCAACTGATTGAGTTAGAGCTGAATTGAATCTACCAATTCATTGTTCTTAAGTTATCTTCACATATTATGACAATTCCTTGTAAAAAATTCAGAAACTAATTACAGTGTAAAGAAGGCATTACCTTTCCTTTCTGCAGTTGTTAAAGAAGCATTCCTTTTAAGTGCTGTTCCATCAGTGTGTTTTATTTTTATTTTATTTTTTAAAAATTTATTTATTTATTTATTTATTTGACAGAGAGAGAGAGAGAGAGAGAGAGAGAGAGAGAGATCACAAGTAGGCAGAAAGGCAGGCAGAGAGAGGGGGAAGCAGGCTCACTGCCAAGCAGAGAGCCCGATGCGGGGCTCGATCCCAGGACCCTGAGATCATGACCCGAGCCGAAGGCAGAGGCTTAACCCACTAAGCCACCCAGGTGCCCCCCATCAGTGTGTTTTAAACATTCACATGTGTTCACCTCTATTTCAGATTATCTGGAAATTATAGCAAGAAAACTTGATAATTTTCTTTTCCATTTTAATAAGAGAAATTGTGATAGGACAAGTGACATTCTTAAGTGATGACCTGTGAACCCACTTTGGTTAGTTTGGACCTTGGGCACCCAGCAGGAGAATGTGCACCTAAACTTAGTATCCCACAGTCTTGGTGGTTTCCTTTTCCTTGTCAGTATAGGCTGTACCTGAAGACATGGTCTGTAGGTGGTGCGCAGCCTGCTTTCCTCAGTCAACTCCTATAAATAGCTGGCACTCCAGAAAGATTGTCATAGTGTTTGCTCTATAAGAAGAGAGATGAGTGTATGGAGCTCCTTGCCCTGGAGTGTGAATGCGTGCTGCCTGTGCAGCAGAGCACCCTGGTCCTCGTTCAATTCTCTGTGAGGTGGTAGTAGGATTGGGGTCTGGGGTCTTTCCTTTTCTGACCCTTGTCATCTAAATTTCCCTGGTAAAGCTTGTGTGTGGTGCTGTAGAATCATGGGATCTTCCTTGAAGGACATAATTCCACTGTTGTGAATTGAGTCATGAGGTACTACTTTCTTGGTTTCTCTGAGAAGGAATTTCTCCTAAACATACTTGGACTTTTATTATACGTACTCCCTACTCTTTCCAGTTGGAGTTAATTGAATTATCTGGCTGGCAGGCAATAACATTGATTGGCATTTATCAATTATCAGAAGCTAACTTATCAATAGTCTTAAAGGAACTAGGATTTCGAAAAAATTTTTTTCTCTCTCCACTCTGGGTAAGAGGAAACAAAATGTTTTGCTCTATAGACTCAAGCTTTGCTTGTGTAGTATGTCCCTGGAGGGGAGGGAGTTTCAGGCCTGGTCAATTTTCGCATTAAGTTATATTTTTCAACTCAGCCTTTACCAGTGACACGGATGGTATTTTCAACTCCAGTTTGCCATGTGCATTTTTCAGTTGGCTCAGAACTCAGGGGAAAAAGATGGCACTGATGGGGCCTGTTTGGATTCCAGCCTCTTCAACACAGCCTCTTCTGCAGAACAGAGCTATTCAAGGACTGAAGCATTGCATAGAAGGTTGCTCTGCTGCCCAAGTGCTCTTTCCACTGATTGATTCATCAACTCCTACTTAATAGGTGGTGCTGGAAGGCATAGAAAACAGATTTCAAATTCCAGATGTTTGAGTTTAACCTCATAAATTTGAAGATGGCATCCTGCTGGAGAAATTTACCTTGCAGGCTCAGTAAAAAGCCAATTAGGTCTTTTGCAGCCCAAATACTTGACTCAGTCCCATTCTCACAGTGGTAAAGACATCTAGAAACAGATTAATACTTACTGTGACGTACAGTCATAGATATTTGATAGTTAGCTAAACTCCATGGTGGCTGTTGAGGGCTTAAATAATTTTATAAATCTCTATGGAAATAGAGCATATTTTTAAGAAGTAATCAGCCATGCAAATTATGGCATTTAAAAGTCTAAGTCAAAATTGTTTGACTCTATAAACATGACATAAATAAAATGGTTTAATTACCAAATTGGTTTGTTGGGCATAGAGAGTTTAGGTAGAAGAATTTCATTTTATCCATCCCTGAAAGATAGAATGCATTTAATTAAGGTAACTTGATATTGGAAATACAGTTGATCCTCAGACAACAAGATTTTGAAAACTGCATGGATCCTCCTATATGTGGATTTAAAAAATATCATATAATACTGTAAATGTACATTCTTTTTGGATTTTCTTAATATTTGCTTGTCTTTAGCTTACTGTATTATAATATTACTTATAATATATAATACATATGGCCTACAAAATCTGTGGTAGTTAAATATTTGTTGTTGGTGGGGTTCCAGTCAACAGTAGAGCATTAGTAGCTTTGGGGGAGTTAAAGTTATGCACAGGGTTGGGCCCTTAACCCCCTCATTCTTCAAGAGTAGACAGTATATGCATTTATTTCTGTGTGTACACCTATGTGTGTGTATATATATATTTATATACATACTTCCATATATGTATTTTACATACATGTACTAGAGGGTATAAACTAAAGAGTTTGTCCCTTTAATTTTCTTCAGTTATTATTTTTTAAGATTCTTATTTCAGAGAGGGGGGAGAGAGAGCATGGGCAGGGGGAAGGGCAGAGGGAAAGGGAGAGAGACTCCTCAGCACAGAGTCCTACGTGAGGCTTGACCCAGGACCCTGAGATCATGCCCTGAGCTGAAATCAAGAGTTGGATGCTTAACTGACTGAGCTACCCAGGTGCTCCTCTTTAATTATTTTATAAGAATATTGTAGTGTGTTAATTCCAAATTCAGGCAAAAAATTGTTAAATGTATTTTTTATACCTTATGTCCAGGATTTGTGTTAAAAATATTACTGACGTTGATTCTATTTCAAATATGCCAATTTATAAACCAGTTGTCAAACTGGAAATTTTTAATGAAAGCCAATCTGGATTTTTTTAATGCCTTAACCTCTGCCTAAGATAATATAAAACAAGACAGAATTTATCCACTAGTCCTTAATTTTCTGAAGTGTAGAAATCAGTGGGTATAGAATACATCTTCTGTGTGTATTTTTAAAATACTGTATGAAAGAAAATAAAGACCATAGGTAATCTCTTTATCCTGAGATAGGGATCATTAAAATTTTGGTGATCATATTCTTTGAGGCATCTTTCTCTCTCATAAATGGAATCTTTTATAAAGGGAATTATATCCTACATCATTTTTATCAATAGACACTTTCTTCTCCTCCTTTACATTTCCTCCAACCTCTACAACTCCTATCCATTTTAGTCATGTTAATGACCTTGGGTATGTCCTTCCATTTTTTCCAAGCTCGTAAATTGATAATCCACTAAACTATTTGTTCCTAAGGCAATTATGACCTATTGAATTGCTTGTTGTTACTCTATGGTATGTAATTTGCAATTCATTCTTTATTCTTTTTCATGTCTTAGCAATTGTTGGTCATTTACCCTGTATGAAGTATAAGGTTTATCTAAGTTAAAGATAATTCCTGGTCAGATTCTACTCATAATCACACTGAATTTTTACATGATCATGTCTTACCTTTTAATTTTCTCATCACCTTTTAGCTGTCAAGAATTTTGTAATTTTTTTTTATTAGACTATCTTTAGGAAGTTCCTTGAGGACTAAAATGATTCACAGATTTTGATCTCTCTAAACTACAGTTAGCTTATTTGTAACTTAAGTACTAGCAGAAATAATTTCTAATGTCCCTTTTTAGTAGTAGGATTGTAAAATTTATGTAGAAGAAAGATTAATTATAGTCTTTTGCAGGTTTTTACATACATGTATATGTGTGTGTGTGTGTATATATATACACACACATATACATTCATACACTGTGAAAGTTTCTATTTACTTTGGGTCCTTAGGAAATGAGAATCAGATACTTAATGACTTAACAGTAAAAATGACAAGGTAATGTACTGTTAGGTTAACCATCTTTCCTGGTTTGCCTTGGACTGAAGTGTGTTCTGGGATGGGGATTTTAAAGTGCTAAACCTAGGAGGATTCTAGGTAAACCAGGATGGTTATTGATTCGATCTGGTTGGGTGGTTTCTTTAAAGTAGTTTTAAAATGTCAATTTGTTTATACCTAAAGATATGGACATTTCTGTTTAAGTCTTTAAAATCAACTTTAAAAATTACTCCTTTCCTTGGAAAATTTGTAATCACAAATTTTCCAAGGAAAGGAGAGAGATTTATAGGATCAAATAAATTTTGATGTTAAAGATAAATAACAGTGTTCAATATTTGATTTATAATAGCTTAAAATGTCTTATTAGTTTACAAATAGGTGAGAAACATTTTTTCATAATTCTATCTTATGAAAGTATAAATAATACATATACATATAAATGATAATCATCTTAAAAATGGTAACTTTTGAAGGGTGAAAATGAACAGGAGTTGAAGCCAATAATTTATATTTTTTATGATAATTCTATGTATTCTAGAGAAGTTATGTTTCATAGGGCTCTTGAATTAGTCTTTTTGGTCTGCTATAACAAAAGTACTACACACAAGCTACATGGCTTAAGTAGCAGTTCTGGAGACTTGAAGTCCAAGGTTAGGATGCCAGCATGGTTGGTTTCTGGTGAGAGCTCTCCTCCTGGGTTTTATACAAGGCCTTTTCACTGTGTCCTCACATATCAGAGAAAGAGAAACCGCATCCTCTCTGATCTCTCTTCTGTACAGGCACTAATAGCACTGTGAGGACCCCACCCTCATGACCTTAACTAAACCTGAGTGTCCTCCAAAGGCCAATATCCCAATACTGTCACCTTGAAGTTTAAGGCTTTAACCTAAGAATTTTGGGGAGCATACAATTCCGTTCATAGCAGGTCTCATGGAAGTATACAAACCATGAGAAACTGATGATTTTTTGCAGTTAATTTAGCTTAGATAATAAACTGCTTAAGGGTCTCAATTCTGAGTAATCACTAAAACATTATTTATGGAAATAACTTTTAGTATGCTTATGTATGAGCATATTGGAAGAGTTTTGATGGACTAAAACACAAAGATGACTGTACATAAAATCCACAAAACTATCAGACAATGAAAGGCTTTCTAGTAATCAGAATTCAAGTTATATTGCATTTACATTTTCATTGGCTTATGAAAATCTTTAATGGATTTCAGTTTAGTGTATTAAGGAAATGAATATTTGCCCTTTACAAAGTCATTTATTTTATGTAAATTTTTGTTAGGCCTTGCTTTCCTCAAACCACCATTACATTGTTGTGCTCTTTGTCATAAGGGGGGGCTGTGTCACAGAATGTGGCACGAAGCCATTGATTTGTGACAATGCAACCTCTGTACTCACTGCCATTCTTCTTAAAGACAAGTCTAAGAAGGAGAATGTATTTTTTAAGAAAAAGGGAGTGAAATGTCTTTGAGTGAAGAGAAAACCTAAACGTGATGGTATAATATTCATACACATAGTGGCAAATATAAATAACAGAATCTTGATTTTTTTTTTTTTTTCCCTGAGGTAAGAAAGTCTGGATCCTTGTACTTAGCTTTTCACTATTTTGAACTTGATTGTGTAAGTTTGTCGTCATACTTTGTATGGTCTGTTTTAATTGCTTACTTAATATAGATCTCTACTGGAGCCCTTTAAGATTGTTTGAGTGGTGATCTATTTATTTGTAGAAATTAAGTGATTGAATAATGAAAGGGATTTTTAGGACTTAGAATATTCTGTTTTTGTGATTTGAATTATTTCTCCATGACTGTTTTTCAACTATGTTTGATATCCCGAAGACTGATGCTTGCATGGTAGAGATCCATGTGGGGATGGAACTAATTGGGGGTGGAGGGAGGTTGTTATTGTGGAGAGAGAGAAAATCACTAAACCATGTGGGTAGTTCTGTGAAATACAACGGTACATTAGCATGCAGATTGCATCTGATGCTCTCATAAATAATAAGTTTATAGAAAAACAACCATTTGCTCTAAGTAAATGGTAGTGCATCCAACACTTCTGTAGATGATTTGTTAAGCATGCAGTGGTGATATTATTTCTCCTGCTGAGCATATATTCCCTTAACTATGTATTCAGGAAAATGTATAAATCACAAATGCAAAGTAAGCAAAATATAGCAACCCACATTTATTTTAATTATGCGGTATTGAAATGTGTGCTCTTTAATATTTTTCATGACTGATGGCTTGTAGAGGTACCCCAGAAAATAAAATTAAGCTTTAAATATTACATAATTGTGAGTATTCAGTCTTGCCTGAACTTGTAAAGCAATAAAGCCATATTTGTATTACATTCTGATGTTTTTTTTTTTTTTTCCCCCTGTGGTGATTGTTAGCTTTTTCTCATGAAATTTGTCCTAAGTTGAGTTTAGGCTGCATTCAGCAATGTCAGGAAAATTGATAATGTTTATTTCTTGACACCAGGCAGTTTATGATCTTACTAACTCTGTGTTAATATTTCCAGAGAAGGGTAACAAAAGGGGCTTTTAGCATTTACCCTTTGTTCAGTAAATCAAAGATAAACATGGTCTGCACATAGCTTTTCAGCAAACTCTGCCATTTTATTTCTCTTTTATCTTCAAGGTTTATTGCTTTACATGGCTTAAAGTGATTCAGGCTCCGAACTGTTTAATCTAGAATGTTTAGGTTACTGATGTCTCTGCTGGAGTGTATGACAAAGTCAGATGTTAAACTCCCTGACCATGTACAGTAGGTGCAGTATTGTGTTTGGATGATAGATACCTTAGCACATGAACTTTGTTCTGCCCTCCTTTTTTTTTTTTTTTTTTTTTTGAATTGCATTGCATTTCTGAATAATTAGCTAAAATAGTGGTTCTTTGCTGTGGATTATTTTGTCGTCTTCAGGCTGAAAACTTTGGACAGTATGCTAGCTCTTTCAGCTTTTCTACTAGGAACTTGCAGGAAAAAATCAAAGTGATAGTGAAGAGTTTACTAATCTAGTGATTTCAAGATGATGACACAACAGAAAATTTTGTCATTTACAGTTTCTTTCCTTTCCTTTTCCCCCTTTTAACATTACTAATTGTCCAGTTTCTATAATTTAAGTAGGCATACAGCTCTTTGAATAATGCTGATTAAGTGCCTCTTTCTTGTTTTCCCTACTAGGGAATGTTCTTAGGGAAGCAAAGAGGCACAATGCAAGTATAAGCAGAGGGCTGGACCCCAAAGAAAGAAAACTTACATTCAATGAATATTTACTTTGTGCCAAACACTATGCTAGGAACTTTCATGTATGCCTTGCACTTAATATCTGGTTGAAAATCTATGCTAATGATTTTAAATTGTAATGTAGTAAACATGCATATACCAGTTTGATAAAATTATAAACTCGAAAAGTGAAATGATTTTTTTTATGGACCTGAAACACCACAGGAGTCCTTGGGAAAGAGCAGTCAGGGTAGCTCTGGTCTGGAGAGGCAAGGCTCTGAGAGGACATGGGATCAGGATTCTGAAGGAATGGTGATGTATTTGTTATCATTGCTTTAAAACAAGGTAAATGGAATTTAAAAAGAGGAACTAAATTTGCACTTAAGTGACCCAAGGATGTACCAGCATTATTTCTATCACACTGTAGCTCCATCCTTCTATAGCTGTTAAAACATCCTGACAGCTGTCTAACACGCTTTAAATAAAATTTAAACTCTGCTCCATGATCTTTGACTGCCTTTTAGGAACTGGCTTTTGTCTACTCTAGACCCCACTTCCTATCACTCTCCCTTCCCTATTGACCACTCTTGACACTTTGAACCATCTTTCTGTCCTCTAATGCATCCAGAGTTTTTCACGAATTGTTCATACTGGATGCTGTTGACCTCCTGGGTGGTCTCCATTCATTTTTAGCCTTTCCACGATAGCTTCCTGTTTCTTGTTCAGGTGTTTACTTCTGCCTGGTTACATTTTAGCCACACAGTTTCTGGGATTAACTCCTGCTGTAGGGGAAATTCAGAGTAGTCAAAGCCAATGGTGATCTCAATTTTTTGTTAAGGCATTGAACTAGGTGGCCATGCTCATGCCAGGCAATGAAAAAATTTCCAGTTATAGAGACAGAGTCAGGAATGAGCAAGTGACTTTATTCAGTCCAGTTGCATGTGGGAAAAGCTTGCCAGGAGTTTCTTGGAAATTTATTCTTGCTCTTAAAATAGAGCAATGTCAAGAAACCATCTCTTTGTTGGATATTCCATGCAAAGCCTAGGATTTTGGTAGCTCTCCTGCCTCAAGTTCAGAGTTGAGGTAGTCTCACAGAGGAAGACCAAGTTGAGAAGATTGTAGAGCTACAGCGAATAGGCAGCCATGAACTATATTCCTCTTTGACCTCTGCTCATCTGAGCCAACATCTACCCGTCTTTTGTTTAAAGTAGTCTTTTTTTTTTTTTTTTTTTTCTTTTTCTGATAGAATAAAAGATCCTTCCCCTGGAATTCTTTCCTGAAGATGTTAAATTCCTACCTCCTGCTTGGCATTCAGATCTCAGTTCAACAGTTGGTTATTCAGAGAACCTTTCTGAGATACACAATCTAAAATCTCCCTATCACTCACTTTATCTCAATAATCTCAATACTGTTTTATTTTCTCCTAGCATTTACTACTTCTTCCTTATTTGCTAGTGTATTGTAGTGATTCCTCAAATGTAGGCTCCATGAGAGCAGGAGGATTATCCTATTAATCCTAGCTATGATATTAACAATTTTAACAGTGCCTTCGTCCATAATAGATTCTCATTAGTTGTTGGGTAATTGGAAATACCAGATCCCAAACTTTTACTTCCAATTCTATGTTGTTTCCACTGCACTTTGTTGCCTGGCAAGGAGGAGAATGGTAACCACATTAGAAACAAAAACAGAAACTTAACCAATCTTTTTCTTTATTGAGAGGAAAAAATTAAATTCTAAACCAATATCCATGTATGTCAGTTAAAGTATAAGAGTTTTAACCAAAATCAAATATATTTAACCTAAATCAAATATATTTGATAAATCAAATCAAATATCCTACTATGTAGGGTACTAAAAATTAGGTACAATATACACATAAGAAAAATGCAAGTGATTTTACAGAGTGAGCATTAAATACATTGATTTGTTCCATGACAGCAAGTGACTTACATCACAGAATTTTATCTGCAATGAGTGGCTTGTGACATAACTACATCCTAGAACCTCATATTCTAAACACAATAGCCAGAGGGAGGCTAAATCTTGAAGAACCTGTCAATAGGAAGAAACAAATAAGTGGAAGGTTCATAAGAGCTCCAATCGTGGAGCAAAATCATGTCAAGGATGGTACTCTACTCTGGGTTGGGTGAACCTTAGCACTGCTTTAAATTGGTGAAGGGATGGGAATGGTTGGAAATAAACAAAGTTAAAGGATCATTCTGTTCACACTTTTGTTCTCTACCCAACACTATTAGTCAGATTTTCTACCACTATTTTTCAGTCATCTGCCTAAGATGGGCTTAGGAGAGGCAGTTTATCATACTGATTAAAGGCATGTCTTGATACCATAATCCTTGGGATTGAATTTCTGCTCTGTCAACCTGCCAACTGCCTAACTTTGCTTGACCTCTGTGCCTTAGCATCTTCATCTGAATATGTGGCTAATAGCCATTTTATAGAATTGTTGTAAGAATTGCAGGAATTCATATACATCATGAACTGTTAACCATCACCTTTCGAGTTGTTTTAATGTGAAAAGAAGGTAAAACACTGCATGGCATATATTATGTATTGTATAATATTGCCTAATATTGCAGAGCTAACTTTATTTGAGGGTGCTGACCTAGAAAGGTTTGTTTGCTATCTAGAGGCAAAATCTGAAGGCACAGGTGGGTGACTGAGAATGGGGAGAGATGATCAGAGCTCTCGTTACCTCCCTCATAACAGGTATGTTTAGTTTTAGTGATTTCCTTCAGTAACTTACTGGGGTCAGCAGGATTTTTAAAATGCTATAAATATTTTAAACAGTAAACAAAACTTTTGGGATAAGGAAATATTTCTTATGGGTATTTGGCAGGCATTGCTTACTTTCTTCTGCAATGGCAATATGTGTAACTTACTTTCAGGGAAAGGTATACCCACATCTCAGAGTTTAATAAAACTAAAAACCACTGGTTTTGACCCCTTTCTAATTGTGTGACCTGAATACCTCTTTCTATCTCAGTTAATTCATTTGTGATATGGTTACAATAATAAGGCTTTCCCCATTGGGTTACAGTCAATATATACTTTTAAAGATTTTATTTATTTGACAGAGAAGAGAGCATGTGAGGGTGAGCAAGAGAGTGAACAAGCAGGGGGACCTGCAGGCAGAGGGAAAGGGAGAGGGAGAGGGAGAAGCAGCCTCCCCGCTGAGCAAGGAACCTGATGCTGGGCTCCATCCCAGGACCCTGGGATCATGATCTGAGCTAAAGGAGATGCTTAACCAACTGAGCCACCCAGGTGCCCTGGTTTATAATCAATACTAAGCAAGCTAATATATCGTAACTAGTATCCAATATCTATCAAAACAATATGTTCCATGAAATAAGCAATTGGAGGATACCCATCCCATGAATAATAGAAATCCAAATAAAGGCTATGTCTGATTGATCAAATCCTCTTTATTGATTTTTGAAAGCCAGTATATTCAAGTCTCAAATCTGTCTGCCATTGCCAAATTGCATTAGAAACACTGAAATCCTTACTCATAAACAGTGAAATGGCATCATCCTTGGAATGGGGCAATTACCCTGAGTGATGTGGTGGTACAAAGTCACATGATGCTGGAAGTAGAATAAACCAGACCGTTACCGGAGCCTTGATGCTAGGAGCATCCTAGTTCTTCACGGAAAGCTGTACAACAGCTACTGGAAAGTGAAAAAAGGTATGAAAGCATTTTGAGATGTGGACCTCTTTAAAAATGGTTAGTTTACTTGTTTTATTGAACCAGTCATCATATATGTATTGGATGTATATTGTAAGTGTGGAATAATTTATAGGGGAGAAATAAGGCTTAACTTTAAAGACATACAAGGTAATAGGAGGAAAAATCCACATTATATTAACTAACAATATTGCACAAGGTTTTAGTAGCAATTCCAAGGCAACCATATAGAATGGCATAGGATTACTTATTTACCTTTAAATAGAATAGGTGTTTGGAAAATAGATCATTTCAGGCTATGGTGATGGGGATAGCTACTATATTCTGCTTCAAGAGCATATTTTTTGTTCAGTAAGAATAAAATCCTACAAGCACACATACATACATACTCATTTCTCTTTCCACATATCCCAAGCTAAATGGAACCACAAATGTTTTAGGTTTTCATTATTATTCTTATAGCAGATGCTCTATGGCCTTCCTTTATTCAAGTTACCATGCTTAGATTTCGCTATTTTGTATTAATATTACAGACAAAGGATCATTATGTCCCACACACAGTTAATGAGTAGCTAAGACCCATATTTACCTTTCTTTGAATTACTGAAGCAAAAAAAAAAAAGAAAAAGACGTTAATGGTTCTGGTCTGTTGGTGACTATAATTGTGATACATTAAAACCATGGTAACACTTTCAACCTAGAAGCTCTGTAAGAAGCATTATGGTAGAATTGTCAAATGACTTGTTCTTTTAAAAACCTAAAACAGAAAACCTTCTTGATGCAGAGTTTGAAGCAAGTTTGCTTGAGCTACATGTACAGTGTTGAAAGGCAATCTACTTTTTCTGGGAACATTGAACATAGTTCAATGTTAAAATTGCTGAACGTCTATTTAGGTGTGCAATATAAATGTAAACACAAAGAAAAATCTTTGAAAAGTTTAAACTTGTAAATTAGCACCTTACCAGATTTCAAGCCCACCAGGAGGTCAACATTTTCTAGCTGTCAATTCTCTTTAACTTAATGTCTGAGGAGTGTAGCATTAATTAAACCTTTGTTATTTACTCAATCTATGGCCTTCAGAAGTTCAAGACTCCCTAATTAGTCAGATTTCATGGAGGTTCTGTGATCAGCATTAAGATGATGTTACTCGATTTAACTTATGACTTGTTAGCACCATGTAATTAGAACACTAGTCAGTTTATTTATCGTTTGGGGAGAAAATGTCCTGAACCATTTATATAAAATGTTGTTCTAAGAAGTTAATTAAAAAATGAGTGGTGTTTTCAAGCCAGTATTCTGAAGTAGCACATTCTGTCTTTGAGAATGATTTCTCAGCAGGACCCTATTTCCACTGCAACTATGGAAGGACGTTAGCCAAGTCTTCTGGAAGTAACAGATGAAATTAAACACATTTTTCATAAGGTGTATTTATCTAGAGGACCAAACATAGTGTGAGCAAATATATTTAGTTATTCACTTAAACTTGAGTTCACTGGAGTGCTCAAAGCCTGACTCTATGTCCTTTTAAGAATGTGTTAATTAAAGAAGTTAGGAGAGTCAGTAGTCTTTTTTTTTGTTTGTTTGTTTAAAGGAAATAATAACCACAAACAATGTAAATGATAAAAAATAATCTGAAACGACTTCAATTTTCTTTTGGTAAGTTGGATAATATTTCTTGGTTCTGAACCAGAAGTACTCAAACTCTCACAAATGAGTTACCAGTAAAGGAAATTAACACCTGTTGTACTTGCATGAGATGTTTCCATTCTGTTAAGATCAATCAGAGGAATGCAAATATATATACCTGGAAGTCAGTTGTACCTACATATTTTTAAAAAAGATTTTGTTTATTCATTTGAGGGAGAGAAAGCACAAGTAAGAGGAGGGTCAGAGGGAGAAGTAGAAGCAGACTCTCTGCTGGTCTAGGAGCCTGATATGGGGCTCCATCCCAGAACCTGGAGATCATGACCTGAGCCAAAGGCAGACTCTAAACTATTTGAGCCACACAGGTGCCCCTGTACCTAGATATTTTTAACCATAATTCATATCTTGTAAGTTTTTTCTCCAGTGAATTATCCATTGTGTTTTGGAGTGACAGAATTCCAAGTCAGTCCAGTAATATCATTCAACACACATAAACTGAATACAACTCCCTTACCAGCCTGGTGAAACAAACCAAAACAAACCCCCCTCCCCAGCCCCAAACCAAAACAAACCCCTCTCCCCAGCCCCAAAACAAAACAAAACAACAAAACAAAGAAAAAGGTTGGGTCCTATATTTAGAGAATAAAAAGCAGCAACTGTATACATTTGATTATTTTAAACATAGGCCTAGCTTCCAAAATGGAGTAATCAGCCTCTTAATTTCTTCAGCTATCAATTTGTGTACTGACTGGTGATATTCTATTTATGTCTACAGTTATAAAACAAAATAGCCTGACAAGTAGATAATGGAAATAGCCTAAAACAACATTCTTCCACAGTGGTGCTCTTGATACTTCGGGATGGATAACTTTTGTTTGGCTGTCCTGTGCACTGTAGGATATTAATCAGCATCCCCGTTAGATGCCAGTAGTGCCTTCTCAGTTGTGACAATAAAAAATGTCTCCAAACACTACCAAGTACTACCTAGGGAGCAAACTCACTCCTGGTTGAATGTCACGATCTTAGGAAAAATACCACATATGGGAATGGATGGTCTTTCCTGAAACTTGTCGGGTCTCCCTTCTTTCCTTCCTTCCTTCCTCCCTTCCTCTCTTTTTTCTTTCATTTTTCCTTTCTTTCTTTTCCTTCCTTCCTTCCTCTTTCTCTTTCTCTTCCCCCTCTTTCTCTTTCTCTTCCCCCTCTTTCTCTTTCTCTTCCCCCTCTTTCTCTTCCCCCCTCGTTCTCGTCCCCCTCTTTCTCTTCCCCCCTCGTTCTCGTCCCCCCTCGTTCTCGTCCCCCTCGTTCTCGTCCCCCCTCTGTCTCTGTCTCTCTTTCTCCCCCTCAAATAAATAAAATCTTTAAAGAAAAATAAAAATGAAAATAAAATTGTTACCAAGGCAAGAGTGATAACACGCATAGTCTAGCTTTGAGGATTAACTTTCAGTCTACCTTATTAGTGAGTAATAAAACGATTATCCAAGAGAGACTAAGGTGTTTCTTTATAGTAAATTCTATGACAGATTTTTCATCTGGGGCCTCCTCCTCCCCACTGAGGCATGGAAAGATGCAAGCAAAGTTCAAAAGTAAAACCATACAGCTTATTTGTATTACCTGACACTTCACTCAACCCATCTTAGCTTAAACCTGAGAGTGTATGGGTGTTATACAACTGAATTCATGTGTTCTGGGCACTGCTAAGTATGGTCCATCTCCCTTATTTCAGACAGGCTTCTGGTTGGCATTAAAGAGCTGGCTAAAAGTTATACTCTCTGAAGAAGATTTAGAGTGCTTATTCTTTATTCCTCTAAGTGAAAAAGAAGCCACAGGTTGGGAATTATATAAGCATGATCAGTACAAGAAAAATCATACCTAAGCATATGATAGCAAACAGCTGAAAACTAAATATAAGGAGAAAAATCTCCCCCCGTTTCAGCTTTATTGAAAGAAAAATTGACATATAACATTATATAAGTTAAAACTGTGTAATGTGATGATTTGATACATGAGAAAAATCTTAAAAGCACCCAGAGGGAAAGAGCTATGAATCATGTGCAGGATTACAATGAAAAGAAGGACATCCAAACAGGAACAACGGAGGACATAGCACATTTAACATTTTTAAAGTGCTGAGAGGAAAGTAAAGAGTGTCACTTTAGAATCCTGTATCTACTGGACATATCCTCCAAAAATGATAGTAAAATAGTTACTTTTTTAGATGAAAAGATAATTACTTAGATAATATTTTTAAAATCATTCCTCACCAGCAGACCTGTAATGAAATGCTGAACAAAGTTTTTCAGGATGAGAAGAAATGATACTAGATTGAAAATTTAATGTACATTAAAAAATGAGAAGAACTAGAAATGGTAAATTACAGGTAATTACACAAGAACCTTGTACTGAAACACAAATGAAGGCCATTAAATGGAAATAGACGATTTTTAAGGTTTTCATTTTGTATAAAGTGATAGTATTCTTAATTCTACGAAAACTGTTAAGTTTGGGATACATACCGTGATCCTGAAAGCAAACACAAGTAAATAAAATTAAGTATAGGTAAAAACCCAATTGAAACTGTAAAATTGAAGACTAAAATTTTTGCTTAATCTAAAAAAACAAAAAAACCAAAAAACCAAAACACACACACAAAAAAAACAGGGGGCGCCTGGGTGGCTCAGTGGGTTAAGCCTCTGCCTTTAGCTCAGGTCATGATCCCAGGGTCCTGGGGTCGAGCCCCGCATTGGGCTCTCTGCCTGCCTCTCTGCCTACTTATGATCTCTGTCTGTCAAATAAATAGATAAAATCTTAAAAAACACACACAGACACACACACACAAAAAAACAGTAAAAGAGGGACAACAAGAGACCAAAGAACACAATGGACAAATAAGCATCTTCCTATTTGCCTTCTATAAAATAAATCAAATGTAAATGGAATAAACACTATAATTAATGGCTAAAAAGGGTTATGTTGTCTGTGTTTTTTACATACAAAGACTCAGACAAATGGAAAGTAAAAGTGGAAAATACATGCTGTGTAAATAATAAGCAAACGTACTTGTGTGCTTTGATTAAATCAGACTGTAGACTTAAGCCAGGTGTACTGCCCGAGATAAAGGGAGCTACATCCTAATAGATTTGCTTTAAAATTATTGAAACAATTTAAGGGACAAATGAAGGGCATAGGTCTTCCTGATTATCTTTTATTTTTATTCTAACTGTACATACATGTGTACTTAACAGAGTTTTCAAAGTAAGGAGCCAAAAAAAAAAAAAAAAAAAAAATCAACCTGACAGGAGAAATACTAAGTAGTTGGAGACCTGGGACACCTAAGGCACTCAGTTGTTGAAGCATCTGACTCTTGATCTCAGCTCAGGTCTTGATTTCAGGGTGGTGAAGTCAAGCCCTGCACTGGGTTCCATACTGGGCATGGAGCCTACTTAAAAAAAAAAAAATAGTTGGAGACTTTAATAATTGGAGACTCTCTTAATAATTAATTGAACAAATACATTAGTCAGTCTATAAAATATTTGAATAACACTGTCAGCTACCTTAACTTACTTCTAATTTACAAAACATGACCTTCGACAACTACAGAGTACACATTCTTCTTACAAACTCACTGAGTATTTACCAATATAGGCCATAAACTGGATCATCAAATCAGCCTCAATACATTTGAAAAGATTGAAATCATGTGGAATGTGTTCTCTGACTGTAACAAAATTAACTTAGAAAAAAATTAATTTAGTAATAAGAACAAATTAACAAAACTTTGGGGTTTTTCTAAATAAAAAGTCGAATCAACAAATAGGTCAAAGAAGAAATCACAAAGGAAACTTAAAATATATACAACTACATTCTAATTGAGGGACAAAATACCAAAATTTGTAGAATGCTGCTACAATAGAGATTAGAAGAAAAGGTAAGCTTTAAAAGCTTGTATTCAAAAAAGAAGGGTGTGAAAGCAATGGTATAAATCTCCATCCGAGAAACTGGAGAAAGAAAGCAATTGAAACTCAAAGTGAATAGAAGAAAATAAAGATAGGGGCATAAATCAGTCAAATAAAAAACAGCTGAGGAAATTAACAAAACCCATCTAGAATTCTTATAACATTCTTTGTGCATTCAGGCCTTTAGAATGAATTGCTCCATGTGCAACATATTGTGAAGTTACATAAGTACCTAGAATTACCTGAGTGATTCATTCATGCCTCTTTGGAAAGATAACATTATTTAGTACAATGGCAATTTTAGTTACAGTTTATTGAACCCCTGTAATGTGCAGACGTATTCAAGCCCATTTGTTCTTTTATTTGAATGTTGATAAATCTGTTTTTTTATTACTATTTTTTGTTTCAAGTTCTTATTTAAATTCTAATTAGTTGACATATAATATTAGTTTTACAAGTAGACCTTAATAGCAATGTTGTAAAGCTTATATCCTATAATTTTCATTTTATGTGTGAGGAAGCCAAATCTTGAACTGAAATCGTTTCCTTAAAGTCACACAGAAAGTGGTGAAACAGGATTCAAAACAAGGACTGATCTGCCCTCCAAACCTGTACCACTTTTTCCACATAGCTGTCTTGATAGTTACCTGTTTTTTATGGATCTGTTGGTCTTTTCCTTTTTATTACAGTTCTTATAGCTCTTTTGTTATTGGCAGGTTAAGACTCTCTTGGACATCTTATTTCTACTCTATAGTTTAGTACTTTACCCAGCTTATTTTTTTAAAAAAAATGTGAGGTTAAATATATTTAACATGATCTATAGATATTTCTCTCTATAGAACATAGAATTTGGTTAATGTACATTTAATGTTTACTTTGTCTCTGTGTTGTCCTCATGTCAAAATTTACCATGATTTTTCTGAGTCACTGCAAATAAGATGTTAAATCTTTGTAAAGATTGTAAAGAGGACTGTTTTTTTAATGATAAAAATAGTGAATTGAAAAAAACAGTATTTTATTGATGAAAGCATTTTGAATATTTTTATTTTAGTAAACTTAATCATATGATTAAAATGTTTGATCATTAACCATGTTTAGGTGTTTTTCTATACTGAAAAAGGACCCAGATTTCCTTGTCTTCCAGTTTTCTATTACAATTCATTTCCGTCCTTTAAAATGTGATGTCTGCCATTATTAATGCTTTCAAAATACTTGAATGTCTACATATTATTTGCTGTGATACATGCTTCAAATTTCATTATTTCCTTTAATCCGTATTATGATCTTTAAATAAATGGAAACCTCCTTATTTTATGTATAAGGAAACAGGTTTGGGTTATACAAATGGAAAAAAACAATTTAGTTGAGAGTCTATTGACTCAAATCTTGTACTCAAATTTTTGCTAAGTCACATTATTCAATTAAAAAAAATTTTTTTTCTTAAAGGTCATGGCAAAATTGACAGGAAACTACAGTTATTTTCCTTTATCCCCTGCCCCCAAACATAACATAGCCTCCCTTATCAACGGTCTGCAGTAGAGTTGTAGATCTGTTACAGTGGATGGACCTACACACTGACATATCATAACCACCCAAAGTCCCTAGTTTACAATATGGTTCACTGTTGGTGTTAGGTGTTTTATTTGGTTTGGACAAATGTGTAATGACTTGGATTCATCCTTATAATGTCATACAGGGAATTTTTACTACCCTAAAAATACTCCATGTTCTCCCTATTTATCTTCCTCCCTATACTCCCAACTACTGGCAATGACCCATCTTTTTAATGTCTTCATAGTTTTGCTTTTTCCAAAATGTCATAGAGCTGGAATCATATAGTATATAGGCTTTTCAGGTTGGCTTTTTTCGCTTAGTAATAGGCATTTAAGATTCTTCAATGTCTTCATAGCTTGATAGTTCATTTCGTTTTAGTGATATAATCTACTTTATAGATGTACCAGAATTTATCCATTTACCTACTGAAATACATGTTTGTTGCTCCCAAGTTTTGGTGATTGTGAATAAAGCTGCTATAAATACCCATGAGCAGGTTTTTGTGTGGATTTAGTTTTTCAGCTCCTTGAGGTAAATACCAACAAGCATGGTTGCTGGATCGTATGAAGAGGAAGCTTAGTTTTGCGAGAAATTGTTGTCTGCATTATTGGATTTTGATATACCACACACAAAGAATGTTTGGAAACTTTAGGCCATTTAGATATATCATTGTACTTCTTCGAAGTATTTTGAGACAAGAAAATACGGTTGTGCACTTACTACCCTAGTGAAAAGTACAGCAGGTTTTTTTTTGTTTGTTTTGTTTTTTAAATAATTAAATCCTCACGAGAGCTTATGTGATATCTTCTTCCTGTGATTGTGTCTCAAAATCTAGTTTGAGTGTAAAATACCAATAGAAGTTTTCAAACACTTAAATAATAATTGAATTAGTGGGTGCATTGTCACTTACTGAGTTTACTAACTCTGAATGAGAAGTTAGTCCCATAAAAGAATTAAGCAGTTTGTTGAAAGTTTTCACAAGTACAAGGCCTGGAAGTTTGAAACCAAAAATATAATTTTGCTTTTGTTGAACTTTGAACCTTGTTAAAAATCACATGATTTGGGGCGCCTGGGTGGCTCAGTGGGTTAAGCCGCTGCCTTCGGCTCGGGTCCTGGTCTCAGGGTCCTGGGATTGAGCCCCGCATCAGGCTCTCTGCTCAGCGGGGAGCCTGCTTCCTCCTCTCTCTCTGCCTGCCTCTCTGCCTGCTTGTGATCTCTCTCTGTCAAATAAATAAATAAAAATCTTTAAAAAAAAAAATCACATGATTTTCTTTTCATATGTGCAAAATACTGTACTCAGGAAAAATAGAGTAGACAGTTTTCATTTTAAATAAATTTACTTTCTAGTTACATATGAATGAATGTTTTTGTCAGTGTCTAATTATCTTGCATTTATTAAATAATTGAAATATCTTAAATTTTTTTTCTCTATAATAAACTTATCAGTGTATCATTAATCATGAAATATAAATGATTGGGTTGAATTTTTGAAAATCGTTTTAAGTTATAAAGTAGATAAAATGATATAAAACTAATATATAGCTTAACGAATTGTTTAATAGTGGTCCAGGAATCACAATTCACATTAAGAAATCAGTTCTTTGTCCCCTATTACGCATAAAACAGATTCAGAATAATAACAATACAACTACTTTCAATTTAATTTTTTATTATTCTCCCCATATCCTTCCCTCCTTATAAAAATAGTTGTACCATATCCACATTGTCAGAGCACACATTCTTATTATAGTACCTTCCTCTTAATCCCCATTTAGCGTTATTTCTACAGTTGACCATGAGAATTTGTTTGGAAAGCTATGTAGTGATTTTGGGTTACAATTTTATTCTGTAATAGAGTCCTCAGAAGAAGTTCATGGGAACAATAGTATGTGAGTCTTTGCCTATTGGTAAGATTATTTCTGTGCCCTTTGTAATTGAAATTCAGTTTTCCTGGTTATAAAATCTTTGACATATTATCTCTTTCTTTATCTTAAATATATTACCCTTTTTTCTTAGGGTATAGAAACATAGATGCTGAAAAATGATGATTATTTTTCTTTCCCTTTTAAATTACTTGTTCTGTCTAGATTGTTTGCAGACTTTTTCTTTATATTTAAAGTTGAACAGTTCTAGTATACATTTTGATGTTGATCTTATTGGTCAGTTATTTGGAACACTTGTTTAATATGTAATTTTAGATCATTTATACTTTTAGGAATTTTTTCTTGAGCTACAATTTTTAGTATTTCTCCTATTTTACTTTAGTTTTCCTCTTCAGAAACACTTAACTATTTTTATATGCATACTTTTTGTCTACCTTCAATATTTGTCACTTGTTTCATAGCCTTTAACTCTTCTACTTCTTTTATTGAAAAATTTTCTTCCTTTTTAGCCTTTAAGACATATGTTTTTGTTTTTGTCTTTTTAGTTTAATCTGTTTCTTAAATTATTGTTCTTTTGAATCAGTGTATTCTGAGTTCCCTTAACTTACTGTAGTCTTGTTCTTTCTCTTTTTTTCTCTCTCTTTCTTTCTTTCAGATTTTATTTATTTGACAGAGAAAGAGACAGCAAGAGAGGGAACAGAAGCAGGGGAGTGGGAGAGGGAGAAGCAGGCTTCCTGCTTAGCAGGGAGCCCCATGTGGGGCTCAATCCCAGGACCCTGTGATCATGACCCCAGCCAAAGGCAGATGCTTAAGGACTGAACCACCAGGTGCCCCTGTAGTGTTTCTTTCTAATTGCAATTTGTTTATGTCTTGAATCATTTATTTGATACTTTAGCTTGTTTTTAAATAGTTTTCATTGTTTTGTGGACTTTTCTTTCTGACGTGCTTTTGTTGTCTTAAGGCAGTTACTTAATCTTATCCCTTTTTAGTTTTTACAGGATTTGACCATGATCTTTTCCTATCCATCATATTAATGCAAAACTGATTTCCATAAACTTTAAGAAAGAAGTATATTAAAAAAAAAAAAGAAAGAAGTATATTTAGTTCAATATAGTTTTTAAAATTTTATTGAGTCTGCAGCTCCTGTTGTTTTTGTGGCATATTTTAAAATATGGGGGTTATCTTTATGATATTTCCTGGCTTTTGGCCTTTTCTACTTTTATGTCTCTGCCATCCCTATCCAGTTAATTTCTGAATCTACTCCCAATTGCTTCTGTTGCACGATCCTGTTTGGAAGAGAGCTCTTGGATTGTTAGTGGTGAGAGTTCAGAAGTGCTCATCCTGCTTGAGCCATTTTTAGACTTAGCTTTGGCTCTGTGTTCATCTGTTACTGGTTTAGATCTAATCACCCCCATTGTCAGCTGTTGTTCCCACATTAGCCACTGAGCTTTCCAGCAAATACCAATCTGGTGGACATTACGGTATCCTCCTGTTCTCAGATGATTTTCCAGGTTCTTGGATTTGACTTTTTTTCCCTTCTATGTCAATGGTACCAGGTAGGTTTTGTGGCTGTCAGGAGTTGGTTACTTACTTTTATTTTGGGGGTTGAGATACTTTGTTACCAAGTATAAATTTATCCATGTGTTTTTTGGTTTCAATATCTTGTTATCTATTTTTGTTATATTTTTGAGGGGTTATTCAGAGATACAAAAAACTATTCTGCTACCTACACAAGAGCTTTGGGTTAAAGTATTTAGACATTACTGAGTCTTGAAATGACTTGATATTTTTCCAAGTGCATGTGCTCAAAAATTCCCTTTATACCATTTACAATTTTCAAAGGCTTCTGGGTGCTTATTTCAGTAGGCTAGTGTACCCAGGGCTATTAGCTGAGAGAGATGCCAGTCATAGTATAAAATGGGGAGGTGAGCTCAGAGCATCCCCACAAGGTCAGTTGTACATTTCAGGGTTACTATTTGGAATTTAGTGTGTCACCATGCTCAAGTACATAAAAAGGAAACAATTTTTCTCTGAGTATTCTAGGAACTATGAAGCCTGTTCTCAGTTTTGGTGTTTTCTTCCTATATATTCCCTGTGATAACACATGCATTCTTAAGCTATGGTTCAACCAGAAATAGGAACACCTTCAGTATTTGTTCAGATGTAAGTGTAGAGTGTCTATAATAATTTCTTGGATTTCTAAAGTACTTAAGACTTTACAAACAGCTTTAGCATCCATGCTCCTAAGGGAAGCTCATTAACGTGGCTATGATGAAGTTGATGGCAGTGCTGTATGTATTTTCATTCTTTTATATCTGAAGAGACTACTAATCCTCAGATCAAGTGACTTGTCCAGTGTTACACATCCTGCATGCTGCAAAATTACAACTAGAACTAGTATTTCCTGATTCTCAAACCCATTATTTTTCCACAGGAGGGAGTTTTGGGGCCTCTACCATTATAACAGAAATATATTTGCAACATGGTATCTGAATGCATTTGCCATAAAAGCCATTTTATCCATTTATTCTCTATGCTTGGTAAATACCCAAACCATGTAATAGCAAAGGGATTAAACTTGGCAATAGAATTTCACACCTCACGTGATTTTTTTTTTCTCAACTTAAAGCCATTCCCTAAATCATTTCTTGGAATTCTTAGTATCCAATTTAACCCTAGAAGTAATTTATAAGGCAATGCTACAAAAACAACGATAAAAATGCAGTCATCTAAGCTCTTCATTTCTTTACCTCAGTGGCTAAGGCTGAAGTGATTGTCTGGAGCTTGTGTTTGTTCATGTGTATCTTAATTTATATGGGGCTGAAAAGTCTCCCCTTGGATTTCTGTTCTTGATGCATTTGTTTAGGAGGAGGACCTCATGTGGGTAAAGGCTGTTGATTGCTATGTTTGGAAATTTGATTTGACATATCTGTGAAGAGCTCATTCAATAATCAGATTCTTGTCCTTACAGGGATATCTCTTTGCCTCGTAGATTGGTTTTATTGCCAGATCTTAGTGGTTCATGGATTCAGTGTCAGAGTGGATAATGTTCCTAGACATCATTGACTCCCACTATCAGCTTATAGGGGAGATGATGGCACTCCAGAGAGCATGGCTTTCTCACATATCTTACCACTATCTCTGTTGCAAGCTTTTTCCACTCTCTTTTCCTTACTATACATGGAGCTCAACAGACACAAAGCCTACCAGACCTGGTCTGGCTTACCTGCTTCTCCTTCCACTCTCATTTTTCCTACTACGAATGCTGCTATGTCGAAGCTCTAGTCAGCCTAAAATGCTTTGAAATCCAAGCAAATACCATGTTCTTATATCCTAGGTCCTTGGCATTTTCTGTTTCCTCAGCCTCAAAAACCATCCTTCATTGCTTTTCATCTGGTTCCTATGGGAGCTTTAGGGATGAGCTCCACTGCACTTCCCAAAAAAGTTTTACTTGGACATCCCAGCCCAGTGTTGCTGACTGTCCCAACTGCTGCTGCTATAGGACCCAAATATATCACATCATAGCACTTAGCAGGTAATGCTGACATAATTACTTTTTATTTATAAGTATTCCCCACTGGACTGAAAGCTCCAAGAAGTCAAGAACCTTGTCTATTGAATTTACTGTTCAGTATGCTAGTACCTATCTAGCATAGAGTGTAGTATGAAAATGGGGTTCCATGAAATGATTATTAAATGAATTCTTGTTCATATTATTATTACCTTATACCTGTATATATGTGTAATACAAACATGCATGCACACATTACAGGTCTAGGTATTTTCTGACCCTTTACCTTTATGCATAATATCTTCAATTTCTGAATCAAATAAAATTTCTTTTATTCAAGGTCATGTACTTATGAACCTCTCTCCATGTCACTATCCTAAATCTTCAGTAAACATTGTTACTCGACAAGTCATTTATTAGATTAGTGTAACTATGGCTATTACATACTTTCTTGAAAGAATTTTAATGTCCAGAAGCATAAGGGATTTCAAATATCAGCATAAACAATATATAAATTGTTCTAAAATGATATGTTTGTCTCACATCTTCTCAAGTACATTTAATTCTCAGGAGTTAGTTTAATTCAGGAGGACAGCAAGGATCTAAGGTGGGTTGCTATGGTGGAAGTTGTTGGTTATAGAAAGGTCAAGCACCACAATATTACTAGACTAATGCTTACTAACATATTTTTTGAGGGAGAGTATACTCTGAATTAGCAATTTATAACATTAATATAGAACTCAAGGTCTTATGAATGTCTGCCTTTCCTTGTCTGATCTTAGAATCTTAAAAGCACTTAGCTTAAGGGCTTGTGAAAGACAGGAAGGAAATCAATGGCAATGCTCAGAATTTTGTTCATACTTCTCTGTCCAGATAACTTTCCTTGATCCTCTGTAGTTTAAATGTACTGTTAAAACTCATTTTTGTCACCAGAATTCTATTTTGTTGGCTTTATTACTTTTTTCTGAAAGCAAAGTTGAAACTGAAATACTTACATAAGGCCTCCTCCTTGACATTAGCAGGGCTGGATATAATTTACAGGCTATTTCTGAGAACCAGACAGTGGTTTCCTTAAATTAATTGCATTTTGAGAAAATGGAACAGGTTATTGATAATATTATTTTAACATACGAAGTACTCAGACAATATGCTTTATGTCTTCATGTAGAGTTTTATTTAATGTTCTGTTTTATTTACTTTTTTGGGGTATTTTATTACTAGATATAGCAGAATATGTACATGAGTACATTAAACATTTTTAATGAGTTTTGTTGCTATTTTGTGTTTATAAGCTAACAGACATTAAAATGTTTAAATTTTCTTTATTTCATGTATATGTGATGTTTATGGAAATGGTGATAAAACAAATTATAATGTTTCTTTGTATCTTCCTACTAGTAAATTAAGTTTGATTTTTTTTTCTTGGCTTTTTTTCTCTAGTTCTGCCAGTTGATAATTAGTTTTGCTACTTATGAAATATTGTATATTGTTTAAATATGACCAAATTTTTTCAGAATTAAATCAAAATATTCTGGTGCACAGGAATGGGTGCTATGAATTGGAAGTATATGCATTAGTCTTGGCAGATAACATAATAAATTCAAGTGGATTTTAACAGGTGGGGCATGGAATGATTTATCCATTAACTTGTTACAACATTTGTTACATTGTTATAATGTCACAATGTAACAATGTCTTCTGTTAGTAAGTTACTTGGAAGGAGGGATCCCTTCTCATTCATTTTTCTATCCCTGACAGTATTTTTTCTTTTACACATTAAATGCTCAAGAAATAGTTGAAAAGAGGTGACATTAATTTGGATGAGTTATGAATTACTTATTTGTTATAGCATATTTATAGGGAAGAACAAAGTTAACTGTGTGGTTTTCATCATTTTTCTTGGGAATTTTTTACATTGTGCTATGCTGGATGTCTTTTTGCTCTGCTAGTTGTACTTTCCACCCTTCATCTTACTCACTGCTCTGGAAGGTTGAACTGAAGGGAACACATCAACAAGGCTTTTAGCTCTCTTTGGATTTAGTTCATGGGGTGGCAGGAGACCAAAGTGAGGGTGAAAAGTCAGGTTGGGGTATTTATTCCCTTGGTTGCTTCTTGGAGGTCCCCTCATCATGCATCTGCAGGTTACTGCTTTTCTCCAAATATGTTCCAAATTTGGAACAATTGGAGAACATTCTCCAAAGGTTCTGTGACTATCCTGCCTGGTCCTGGGAACCTTTCTCCCTTCTAGTCATCTGTATAGGTCTAGAGGTGGTTAACACTTTGCTCGTAGCCCTGAGTTTATCCTCTGTTCCCTTAGTGAAAAGTCCTTTTGTAAATAAACTTTCCTTGAGGGACACTAATTTGACTGTGCCATCTAGTTGGCATTGCAACTTGAATGACAGAGCATCTTTCTGTGACTTTGTTTTAAAACTCTTTTCTCTTGTTCAATGCTCTGTCAGCAGAACTTAATTTCCATAAAAGCAAACACAATTTACAAATTTGATATAATTGAAGAACTTTTTGAAGGCGTAAAGCAAATTTATCAATCCTTCTAAGAAAATGGTATCTTTAATCTGTGTACTCTACCATAAAGGGAGTTGTAGACCATTTAAAATTAATATATTCATTAATCCAATAAATAACTGAATACACAGTGTGCTAAGAGCTATAGATACTTCTTTCTATGATGGAGGTTGCATGCTTCCTCTGAGAGCGTGGGCTGAGATGACTCTCTTCTACCGTAATATAACTAATACAGGGGAAGTAAGCCTGCCACTGCTGTCGACCTAACCTGCTTGTCTAGAATAAACATCATCAGGAATAAATATATTTGTTCACCTGCCTGGCTATTGTATCTATTTCTCAAGTGATTTCCCAATTCAGACAGGAATAAGGGAGGTCACATACTTACCTTCCCAAACCTGTGCATCTGACAAGTGAGAAAGGGTATTCCAGACACAGGTATTAAATGGCTTGGCATATTTGGGTGTTTTGCCAGATTTTGACCTGTCCATTCTTTAACATGACTACAGGTGGAAGGTCTGACTGAGATGAAATTTGTATTTTTAATCTCATTCTTGTACTTCATGGTCGGTATTTTATAAACTCAACGTGTAGGGAGTCATCAGTAGGAGATTTTAGGAGAAGATAATAGAACAGAAATTTATGAAGAATAAGTGGGAGATAGTATTAAATGTAGCAAAGGGGTCAAAGAAGAAAGGGAGACAATGAGTTTATTGGTACTGACAGTAGGGAGATGTCTGTTGTATTCTTAAACAAGGTTTTAGGGATAGAAGCCAAATTCTGATAGTTTGAACAATAAGGGAGAGGCAAAAAAGAGCAGATGGAGGGTCAATGTCTCTCAGGAGACTTGCAAGTGAAGGAAAGAAGAGGAAAATTTAAGGAGCTACAGTGACACACAGTAACTAGGGATTTATTTATTTATTTATTTATTTTAAGGATGGAAGAGATTTGGAGATGATTCTAATCTCTAAAGAAAGCCAGTAGAAATCTTGAAAAGATTAGGAAAGGAAAAAGGAAGAATAGAATATCAGATCAGCTGAGGAAGGCTGAGTCTTGGGCTGGGAAGGACCTTTTACCCCGTGGTCTAGAGAGAAGATAGAGATGGTGTGGATACATGTCTGTATTCATTACTCAGTAGTCCTTAACTTGTCAAACTCTTTCCCACCACTGATCACCACTGAAAACTTTACTTGCTTTTAAATTTGGGGAGGGAATTTGAATCCCTGCTTGAAGAATATATACTAAGGAGTGTTCCTTTCCAATTGAAATCCATGTTGTAAATCTGTACTTGCTCACTGACCAGGATTTTAAAAATGACTTTTTTTTTTTTTTTTTTCCTGGATGCTTTCTTGTCTCTTATTATAATGGTTTTGGGTAGTGGTTCTAAAAGTGAACATGAAAAGAAAGGCAAATAGAGGGAGAGGGATCATCAGTGTGTGACTTCAGTGGCTTCCACAGTGGAGAACTATTGATATAGAGCCTTCTAAAAATAAGATTTTCTTTGTTCTCCAGTGTAGGTCAAATTTTGTTGTATTCCCAGTCCAAAGCACTGTTAAGCACCATTTGGCTATCCTGCATGATGCTTTCAACTCTGTGGAAGTGAAATTCCTTGGAAGGTTCTTACACAGTTCATTTGATTTTATGGTAGATAAAAGGGTTTCCTATGGCCCTCTGCAAAGCCTTGAGGCAACAGCTTTTGGGAATACCATATTGGAACCACTTTTTTAGAGCTTCTGAATTGGTGGGGCTGGGGTGACATCATGAAGCTCAAGGAGTCTGGTTTCATGTGACAGGAAATCATTACCTTCTTGCCTCAGGTGGAGCCTAAGTGGCAGGGTATTGTTATCTCATGGAAACATAGAAAGCAAGTTGTTACAATCTCCCAACAATGAGACTCTGATCAAAGGATTTTTATAGGGGTTTCATTTTCTCGTAACTGTGTATATTTTATCTTTGAGGAAAGGGACACATATGGTTATGCAGCTTAAGCACAATGGAAAATAGTTCAGACTGTGAATTCCAACTGCCTCCCAGAAGGGTTCCTAGTGGTAGTGAAGAGGCCCAAGGCACTTTGATTATCACCTGGTTTTAGATGTGTTAATAGAGCTTGACTGAACAGTTCTTCTTTCTGCCTCCACTTAGCATACCATCTCTTGGTCACAACCTTTCAGCTTGCCCTTATGTATGTCACATACATACACATATAACAAGAAAACACTGTCCATGCCAGCTGGCATGAGTCCAAGAGGAAGGGCTCTCTAACTGGTATCCCTTCCTGAACAGTTACTGCTTTGTCATTTGTCTTTATTCCCATGCTTTGTTTCTGTCGTAGAAGTTTTTTGGCCAATATACTGCTTATTCTTGTACAAGTCTGTTTCTTCAACTGAAAATCAGTGTGGCTGAGTGTGTGCCAAACGTTATTCCCTCTGACTGCCTTTTTCTTCTATAATCTTTATCCAAGCTGCTAGCATCTAAAAGGCAAAATCAGTGGCAGGTAGATAAATTACACCTGATGTACTTTTTATAGGGGTCTTTATTTAGTCATGTTAATTGCATGATTGCTATTATGTGTAGGCTTCACAACCTTAAGAATTTTAGCAACTTGATTTCTTCTATGATTTTCTAAAAAAAAAAAAAAGGGATCAGATTATAAGTGGTCTGTAGAGAATTTTAGTTCTTTGCTTCTCTTCAGTGACTGGAAGTATGTGATTATACCATATTTAAGCCAGCAAGACTTTCTTTAAAAAACCTGGCATGAATGAGGACCATATTTAAAATGAGTGACAATAAAATCTATAAATTTAAATCTCATAGTAATGTATTTTCTTGAATTTTAAAAACTTAAGAGCTTATTATATGTCAGATATTTTACTTATTGCCAAATGAAGATATTCAAATATCAAATACTGATAGTACATCATTAATTTAGAAAACAGTATCTGATATTTCCCAGCTGAATAATCTTTTTTAAAAAGGAAGAATACCAAACAAGATAAAGCCATGCTTCATTACTTCTACAGCCAGACAAGCAAACTCATTTACATCTGAGCTCTCTTAAAGCCTCACAAAACTAAATATTTTCTGTGTTTTAGTAGTGCTCCACTGTCAGTCACAGACTTATTCTCTGGAGAGTGTTTTTCTCTAACTCCTGCAGATGTTCTTTTCTTGTATGGAAACCTTGAAGTGCAAGCTTCAGATGGTCCTGGGGAAAATATTTTTATTTTAAAAATCAATTTGAGCCCATCAGAGAATCAGCAGCACAAAGGTACCAATTTACTTGTTTAATCTAAAATGCTGCAGGATGAAAAATCACCTTTCTAGTTCCTCTGATTCTATTGACATGAAGTAGCCATCAGTAGAAAGCTACTTGTCTTCACTTAAACTGTTGTTCAGGAATATATAAATGTGTATTTCTGCTAGAAACCAATTTCCAAAGTGATCTCTGTAGTAAGACATCAGTTATAGAAATTCTGCTTTATTATCCTTTCTCTTTAGTTAAAAGAAGAAATGCTTAATGATTTCAAATGGCAGCATACCATGAGTCCATGGATAATATGCTGCTATACACGTTTTCTTCAACCAGCTTACTTTAGCAGTAATGTATTAACTTCTAAAATTTCTGTTCTTTGGCCTTTTATTCATTATGATGGTAGACTGATCTTTGCTAATTGCACATTTCTATCACCGGTTGCCAGATCATGCTGCCTGAATCTTGAAATGATTCAAAGGGGGTAAAAAAAATCTACAAAAGCCTTTCCCACTCCATGATTTTGGCTTTGTGAGTTCTGTATTGTAAGAGTCTAAACACAGGAAGCATTTTAATTCCCTTGCTTGTTATCAAAATAGCTAGCTTGCACAGCTTAAACATTGTATTTTTACCCTTATTTTTTGCAGGGAATGAAAATGTCTTCCTCTAATCAAGAAGCACCTTTCATTGTTACTCCATTAATCTTTCAGCAATTATTTTAGTTGTAGTTGCTTGCAAACACTGAATTATTTTTGTTGTTGTTGGTTTTGTTTCAGCATAATATAAGTCCTCTGCTTTCCAAAAGACTTATTGCTTCAAGATTAGTTTTATAATTCACTAATATAGTGGTTTTGGCAGTTATAGGTTCTGAACAGTCAGAGATGATAATTGGACAGTTTACCTTTTTTTAAAATTTTGGGTTTATGGAAATATTTAGACCATGCCTTTGAGAATAAAACAAAATTTAAATGACAATACTAACACAAAACTGATGTTGTGGAATGTTTTTGGTGTGTTTTGTTGATTTCCTTTTTTTTTTTTTTTTTAAATGGCTACAAAGTACACTAGTGCTCCCAAAAGTGGATGTAGACCTGGATATAGCTGCTTAGATCTAATGGACAGTGCACCCACATAAACAGCATTTTTCCTGCATTTCTATTAAATAGTCTCTCGTTGATTTTCTAGCATGAGAGAACTGGAAAAGACAAATCCTTACAAGTAACATTAGTTCACAGATTGGTAAATATTGGAAATAATACCTATTTCCATTCTTAAATCTCCCACAGGAACTGTCATATCAGTGTGAAAGAGTAGTCTTATTGGGATTGGCCAGTGGCCATCTGGGAAAAAAAAATGTCCCATACCTTACATCAGAATAAATTTTAAAGGGATCAGATACTTACTTTAAAATATGACACCATAAAAATACCAGAAGAAGCCATGGAGTAAGTGTATTTGACTTAGGAAAAGCTTCTTTAAAAATACAAAATTCAGAAAACAAAAAAACACTGATAATTCTATCATACACAAATAAAAATTTTTGCCTGGTAGAAACTGAAAATTCAAAATATGCAAAAAGAATGATTCAAAAAGAAGTCATTTGCAAGTCATACCAGCAGAAATAGTATTAATTTCCTTAATGTCAACAACTCAGCAGAAATAAAAATAAGAAAACAGCTACCCAGCTCGCCATTGCAAAGTGGGTAAAGGGATGCATTGATAGTTCCTAGAAAAAAATTTCTTAAAAAGCTGAAATTATTCAACTTTATTCCCGATAAAGATAAAGGCCATCTAAGAAGACTAAATTAACATATGTTCATGTATAAAGTAGGCAAAATCATATAAATTTGATAATAAAATGTTTTAAGAGCACGTGAGGAACCTAGCATTTTCACTTGTATGGTAATATAAGACTGTGCAACTCCCACAGAAGAAAGTTTGGCATTATCAAAATTAGTACTGCTTATATCCTTTAAATTAGTTATTCAGTGTCTGAAAATTTATCTTGTAGACATACTCATATATACATGGTATGAAAGTAAACAAGTCTATTCATTGCAATAATGAAAGATTATAAACCCAACTGTTTATAAGTTATGGACTGCTTTAAATAAGTTCTGGTATTGCCATATTGTATGGAGTACCATGCAGCAGTATAAAATAAATAAAATGACTCTTTACTATTATGGAAAGTACACCAAGATGTATTAAGTAAAAATAGCACAGTGAAGAATGGCACTGTAGTATATTAACACTGATAATGAAAATGTGTGTTTATTGTATGCATGCATAAATATTCACAAGATCTCTGGAAGAATATCCCTAGTTGAAACCTAAGTATGTAGTTCCTTCTGAGAACAGGAGCGGAGTAAACTGAAGGCCAGAAGATGTATCCCATTCTGCATCTTAAAAACTGTGATTCGTAAATACTTCTAACTCAAAGATTGAACATACACACAAACCCACACCCTACATGCACACTGCCAGAAACAAAAAAAACTCAGTGCATTCATTTCTCAAAACTCTTACGTATGATTCTAGTTCTTTGTAACAGATGAGTCTTGAGTGTAAGAAAACTATGAACTTGCCAAAATCTTGTGAAGATAGTTAATACTTCAACAATATAGAGAATATACTGTAGAAAGTCTTTATACATTCTTACCTATGCTGAAACACTTGTAATAAGTATATTGCATTCACTTAGGACAAAGTAGTAAGCTAGACTTTCCTCACTGAAACAAAGCAAAGGAGGGTTTAAGAAACGTTGAGGAGAAAGGAACTAGATAATATTGTCTAAGAAGACATTTGGAGAAGGTTTATATGTTTAAGTATACCCCAGAGCTCAGATGAGTGAGACATAATAGGATTTGGTAAATAAATCTATATAAATCTATCGCTGACTTAGTTTTTTATTAACCAACCCATCTTCAGTATTCTGTACCACCTTTTGGAACTCAGTGAAAGAAGGGATCATAGGAGATGATCTTGAAGATCTCAAGAATCTAATATTGTTACTCTGATACAAATTATTGATAGGTTTTTCACTCTATGCAATGTGTTAATGTTTCAAGCAAGCATCTTTATATTGTGATAAATTGGACAAGATACAGTAAACACCATAAAAATGAATAGCTTCATTTTGGGTATCTTAATGGTGTTATATAATTAACTCTAATGATAGCCTAATGATGATAGTTTTTTTACACTCACGTATGACTTTTTAAAAAATTTTTTTAAAAGATTTTTATTTATTTATTTGGCAGAGAGAGATCACCAGTAGGCCGAGAGGCAGACAGAGAGAGAGGGGGAAGCAGGCTCCCCACTGAGCAGAGATCCCAATGCGGGGTTTGATCTCAGGACCCCAAGATCATAACCTGAGCTGAAGGCAGAGGCTTAACCCACTGAGCCACCCAGTTCAGTCTGCACCCCTGACTTTCATGTTTAACATGAAAATGCTATATATGACCTAGTGTTTAGCATATATAGTAAGTTTTATGGGATATAAAGGTCATAAATATTAGTTGTTTTGATTTTCAGTCGGAGAGATGCTTAAATCTTCCAGGATTTGCTAGAGAGCATATCAGAGAAATGATGACACATTTATGGTTTCGAAGCACCTATAGAAGTATCCAAGAGTAGTTGTCCAGGAAGACTTAGGGCCGAGAATTGGGTGGGCATGGCCAGTGATGTTAAGAGGCATGAAAGATGATCAAACATGTGGAGGCCTGCAGTTGGTTGGGAATTTACAAAATATTAAGTACAATGAAGGAGTGGTAGGAATTTTAGGGAAGGGAAGATACTAAAGAACACGCTTCTGTCTGTAAAGGACTTGGGTTTGTTTTGGCAGTGGTAAGTCACTTCAGTTTTTAAAGTAAGTGAGTACTAAGCATTTTAGATAGATTTTTTGAGCATTATTGTCCATGGACTTGGAAAATGGGAGATGGGAGGCAGTTAGACCAATTAGGAAACTTAGTAATAGTAGGTAGACAAAGAACTATAAATGGGTGAACTAAGGTAAGATCGGACTCTTAAAATTGCATTTAGGGGTGTCTGGCTGTTTACTATGGTGTGAGTTTATTTTAACTAAATCTTGGGGATTAGAGGGAAGCCAATGACTTCTCAGAACAGCAGCATTTCTTTCCTTTCTCTCTCTCTCTCTCTCTCTCTTTTTTCTTTCTCTCTTTCTCTTTTTTCTTTCTCTCTTTTTTTCTTTATCTCTTTTTTTCCTTCTCTCTTTTTTTCCTTTCTGGCTTTGCCAAATAGAAATAATTTTTGCAGGTATTTCTTTGAGGTTTTGTGACCTCCTTTCACATTTTTGTCAATGTGTTTGTGTATATTATTTGGTGTTTTTTTTTCTTTTTTTGCTAATAACTTGATAGAAAAACATAAAATTTCATAGTATAGTCTCTAAAACGAGCTGTAGATAATGTTCTCCCTAACATGTATAGTTAAAAAAGAAAAAAGCATTGGGGCGCCTGGGTGGCTCAGTGGATTAAAGCCTCTGCCTTTGGCTCAGGTCATGATTCCAGGATCCTGGGATCAAGCACCACATTGGGCTCTCTGCTCAGTGGGGAGCCTGCTTCCTTCTCTATAAAGTATCTTTTAAAAAAATTAAAAAAAAAAAAAAGGAAAAAGCATTGACAGTAGGAGCAAGCTGAAGATGCAGCTGTTGATGTGGGGGTCAGGATTAAGTTATAAATGCAGTCAACCTTGATGAACGCCCCCCTTGGCTGATCTAGACACCAGTATTGTTCTTCTTGCTTTCTCTTGACTATCCGGGCTGGCATACATGAGTAAAGCTCCTTCAAAAGAAGCAAAAGGAATGTGTGTGATCCAAAAGAAAAGGATTCCTTTTAAGCAGTATTTTGCATTCTTACTTCGAATTTTATTTATTAGGTTTTATATTTTCAGTAAATTCTGCATTTAAATAAGACTCTATTAGATAGCCCAATAAAGAGTATGAAACAAGTTATTAGCCTGGACCTCTAAGACCTGTTGAACTATGTTGAAAATACTCCTCCAATTAGAATCTGGTTCTTTAACTTGATTTCAGGTGCAATCAATGACATTCCTACAAGTGGAACCATAAAAATAGTTGAAGCATTCAAAATTGTAACCATCAGTTCTACTTTAGGGTACATATTCGTCACACTATTTCTTTTTAAGGGAGTTACTGAGTGAGGTTATAAATTTGAACTTTACCTAAACTTTTTTCTGGCATCGAGGGCCAAAAAAAGTGTTTTGGAATCTTTTTTCTTTGTGTTCATTCCAGCTACTTGTGATGGGTCAGTGTGTTTCTGAGTTGAATATTTGCTTCTCAGCATTGATGCTTCCCTAAGAGAAAGAACAACAATATTTGAACACCAAATAGCTTGGCTTCTTGTTTCCCATCCTCCCTCCATTTGCACAATGATAGTAAAACACAGAGACAGACACACAGAGACAAGCACATGCGATCAAAAATCTTGATCTCTGGTTTACCCTTTGATATTTTAGCTTGGAGCAAATAAATGAATCAGCAGCCTGGTCCTCTTGAATGAAGGTAGCTTTTGGCCTCTAGGGATCTCTAACCCACTGGCACCATCAGAGCTAAACATGTGCTTCTAATGTCAAACATTTTCTTTCAATAACAAATACACCAAAAGTCAAAGTTATTGAACCTATGGATTAAAAAATAAAATCCAGTGAAATTACACTCTGCAAAAAATTGTTTTGTCTCGATTACTTCAGGATTAGTTCTATGTTCGTATCACTGTGGATATCATTGCTTACATTGTGACTTAGGTGATGAAGGGGAGACAGCACTAGATCTTTGCTTTGCCTCTCCTTCTATCCTCTACAGTGTGTATATCATTCATATGTTTGCCGTTGAAAGTAAGTGACGCAGAGTCCAGAAATTGGGAAGGCTCCACACAGGAGATTAGTAGTTAAAATAAGTCATTTCAAGTATCCAGGTTAATCCTTTTCCTTTATTTACTCTGTCACTCTTAGGGTCAGCTTCCTCTTAGGAGGGTACTCCACATTTTGGTTGCGAGATGGCTACCAGTGGCCATTGAGTCTAGATGCTTCCTCATTAGTGTTCAGGAAGAGAAAGAGTAGTGTCTCTTTCCCAGAAAGAATGTGCAACTCTGTTCGTGTATGCCATTGGCCCAAATTGATTTAAGACTGCTCATCTGAATGATGAGAATCAGTGGAATGGTTGCTGGTGAGTCCCATTGTTACCACAGTGGAAGAGTCTTTATGTAGGCTGAGTAGCTGGAACATTTAAATAGGAGTTCACCAAAAGTCTAGGAATAACAAGGGAAATAAATATAGCCAATTAGATATTCTGGTTGTGTAATTGGCCTTAATTATCTTTTGCTTGGAGTACCTGGCAAGATTCTTCCCTGAATATTCCCACTTCTGTTATTATATTTAAAGATACCTGTACCTTCTGAAGGAAATCAAACCCATATTCTTTGGGTTTGGCATAAGTAATCTCAGCAGACAACAGCTGGAACCAGAAACTCTAGCTATCCTTCTTTATGTGGTAGTGGATTTCATTTTACTAAGGCAGCCAGCAGACCTCCTTTCTAAGTCCAGGAATATCTAGACACTGGTATTTGTGGGTAACTGTGTAACTGTGTGTGTGCGCACACACACACACACAGAATTGAGGGAGAGAAAGGAAAATCACTGGCAGCTTGTAATTTGTCATTTGTCAAACTGACATTGAAATGTATATTTTGAGCATTACATGGTCTCATTTTGTAACTGAAAAATATCAGGGTATTTTAGGGATATAATATAGTGTCAAAGCACTTTATTACAATAAATAGCCCATAGTAAATTGATTACATATAGTGTTTTTATACTTAGTAGAGCTCTAAGATTGAATCGTAGCCATGAAACATTGCATTTATTTTATTCAAATAAACATGGTATATTTTAGGTCCAATGAGAAAGAGTGCTATAAGGAAAAAAAATACACATTTCAAATGACTCAAAAGTAAAGCCGCCTAAAAATTTCACAAAATAGCATTAGCCCTTGCAGAACTTTAGTTTAGGGATATACTTAAAATTAGGCTGTGATCTAGTCCTAATTGAACAATTGCTATTATCCAAATTAAAAAAAAAACCAACGTTTTTATCAATAGTAATTGCTTTTAGAAATATAAAAACATCTAGTCAAAAAATGAGCCAGTAGTTGTCATAGATCATTCACACACTCAATCTTTTTTTTTTTTTTAAAGATTTTATTATTTATTTGAGAGAGAGAGAGAGAGAGAGACAGTGAGAGAGGGAATATGAGTCGGGGGAGTGGGAGAGAGGGAAGCAGGCTTCCAACTGAGCAGGGAGCCCGATGTGGCACTGGATCCCAGAACCCTGGAATCATGACCTGAGCTAAAGGCAGATGCTTAATGACTGAGCCACCCAGGTGCCCCAACACACACTCAAAATCTTAAGATGTATTTATAAATGCTTTATTTGACTCATTGAAAAATACTCTCATCCATCTTCATTGACTTTAGTCCATTTGGCCCACTGTAACAAAATACTATAAACTGGATAGTTTTATAAACAAATTTATTTCTCACATTTCTCAGGGCTGGAACGTCTAAGATCTAAGTGCCAACACATTCAGTGTCTGGTGAAGACCTGCTTCTTAGTTCATGTAAGGCACTCGCTGGGACTGCTTTTATAGAGAGCACTAATCTCACTTATGAGGACACAAATATTCGTATCTTAGCAATATGTTACCTTTCTATAAAGTCCCCCAGAACTGAAATAACTGAGTAATATTATGAAAAAAATTCAGGGAAACAAAACTTAGGAATATTCTTCTGGAGACATGTATATAGCATAAATGAAAGAACATCATTAATCTTAGTAATTACAAGTAAATTTTTTTCAAAAAGTCCTATAGATGACAAGTTTTATTCCTTTAATAAAAAGTTATTGAATATTTATAATTTGCCAGGCACTATTACCTATCTAGGAGATGGGACTTTAATGTCTTCTCATGGAGGGGAACTGTGGTTGTGGGAGGGGGACACAGATAAAAATTGTTAAATGATCACGGTAGTTTCATACAGAGACAAGTGGAATGAAAGAAATAAAACAATGTAATCAAAGAGAGTGTTGAGGAGAGATTGACCAGTTAGACCAGTAACAGGGCTTCTTCACTGAGAAATTGATGCTGGTGCTGAGGCTGAGATACACAGATCTCATGAATAAATATGCAGAGGGACCAATCAGGTATTTCAGACATCTAGTTAATACATCAGTTGGGAAGTAGGCAATTTCACTGATATTCAAAGAAATAATCAAAATGCACAAATTATACCTCAAATCAAATCAAATATATCTTAAGATATTCTCACCTAAGGAAACTGTGAAGCAGTAAGTGGTTATTCCTTCAAGCTGGTGGGTTTATGGTTATTTAAGACAGTGATAGAGTCTCCTTCAATGATGGAACCAAATAAGGAAATTTCTACTTCCTGGGTTAGTTATAGGCAGGAGACTCTGCCTTGGTCTTTATTTAATGTGATATTTATACATATCTAAGTTATCCAATTATTTATTCTCTACATTGCTGCAGCCATAACATTGATTGATGTCCCTTCACAAAAATAATACCTAATAAACCAAGCACTTTAAAACTTAGCCATCTCTCTCCATAGAACACTAGCTAATAGCTAGCACTAGCAAGCACCAGGCCATCCATTCTTGCTATATATCAACATGATATGGATGTAGGGAAAGTTGATTGCTCAGTAAAATGGCAAGTCTTAGAAAAGACATAAGGTTTCACAAAGGTGGTGAAAGTGATATTGAGACTTCATAAATTATATCTTGCAGCATTAGACCATTTAACTATTGAAGAAAGAAGAAATCAAGGCTGTTGGTAGAATGGTAGATTAACTCCAAGTGAACCCCCCCCCCCCCCCCCGTGGTACTAATGACTAATTATGTGTATTTTACCAACACTTTAAGTAGTGTGCCAGTTGCCCTGGATTTAATTTTCTCTGGTTCCCCATCCTGTCATCATCCCACTTTTCTAGGGATAAGATTCTGTTAAGCCTAGTGCTTTGAGTGGTTTTCTACTATCATTTTGGCTTCCAAGGGTCTCTACCATTATGTACTACAAGTTACTACTGTGCTCCAGCTGCTAAATTGGATCTCCTCACAGGAGCTTTGAGTGGATTTCTACTACCATTTTGGCTTCCAAGTGTCTCTACCATTATGTTCTACCAGTTACTACTGTGCTCCAGCTGCTAAATTGGATCTCCTCACAGGAATGATTACCTGAATGAAGCATGGTTTTGCCACACCCGTATTCTGCAGAACACACCAGTTTTCCTTTTCAGGGCAGCTTCTCTGCTGATTGAATAAAGGCACTCACACTTTCCCTAGGGAGACCTGAGCAGCAGATCTCTGCTCATTTCCAGCTTCTATCCCCTTCTTAGCCATCCATAAGTTACTAAGATGCTGGAATGTCTCATCTGAGAGGTAAATTATTATGTGCTCTTCTGAAAATGTTTTTATTTTTATTCATCCGATGCTGCATTCCCTTGTAGATAATTTTTGCTTTGCTGTACCTGCACTGCTTTCTGAAGATAAAAACAACTCCTTTGTGGCAAAGTCTGTGCCCTATGTGTTCCCTTCTTCTCTCCATGAAATAGAGGTATCCCTCCCAGTGTTAAGCTGACCACGTGCCCAACCTGAAGATAGATGGCCAAACCCCCTTATAATTGGGTGGGTCCATTTGACTATAGTTTGGCCAGTGGGAAGTAAGAATCTTGCAGAAAGTATCTAAATGAGATAGGGCATCCTTCTCTCTTTTCTTTTTCTGTTCTTGAGTGGCATATGGACGTGATGATTAAAGTAGGTCAGTCATCCTGGACCACAACTTTGAAACAACAGGACAGAAGGAGCCTGGAGTTCCCTATGATTTTGGACCTGCCTAGCTATCCCTGGACTCCTTAAATTTTAATGAGAGACAAAAAAAATTTCCCATCTTATTTACCATGTGGATATTCTGGGTTTTCTGTCACTCAGCAAAATCTGATCCTAAATTGATACACTCTGTATTACTAATTTACTTAGTGTCTAAAATGACAAAAACTAAGATATATTGACACTTCTATTTTAAGAGCAAAGAAATTCCCAAGTGTCTTATCATTCTGACACCTCTATTTTCTAAAAGTGCCATTGTTGTGTTACTCAGGTATATATTTTTCTTGGATTTAACTTAAAAAAAATTGTGCTCTAGTTTTGTAGTTACAATGGCTATTGTACATGGTTTTATACCTGATTTAGAGCTTCTAAATTCTAATATGTTTTCAACTACCTGCAGATTTCTTCCTTCCTTCCTTTTTTTTTTTTTTTTTGGTCTATGCTGCTGTTGCTTTTCTCCTCTTCATATTCCACTTGCTCCTTCTCCATATATTGAGGAAAACTTTTTTTGTCAATTTTAAGAGACTCTCTTTCAAAAACAAGAAAAAACCAATCTATGGGCAAATACCTGTGGTGCTACCATTTCAGCATTATCATACACCCCTGCGAGGCTTCCCACTCTGCACTGGCAGAGATCAGGGTGATAAGCATACAAAGCAGGTTATTTATAAGTGAAGGGTGGTTGATATCCACTCTTAATTCTGAAGTATTAAGTCCTGAGAGTTAATGAAGAGTTAATGAATACACCCAATGGGTGTTAATTAGAGTTAATGGATACACCCAATGGGTACAATTTCTTGTTTATCAAATACTTTTGTGTCTTTTAGCAATACTAGATGGGCCTTGAAGAAAGATCTATGCCCTTTGTGTTTCTGAACACCTCAAAGAAGAGTTGATGTATTATTCAATAAGAGAAAGGTAGAAGTAGCCTCTGAGTATGAAACAAACTGTCCTGATGTATTTTTTCATCTTTTAACTATTGAGGACTAGGGAACGGTGGTTCCACATGGTGGACATTGTGCTTGTGTCAGTTTTAGTGCTGTGTCTGAGACTTTAGGGAAAGTCAAGAGCAACATGACTAGTACTTCTCTTGGGAACAGTATATTACTCAGTGTGTCTTTGCGTGTGACCTTGTACTAAAAACCCCAGTCAGTGACAATGGATAGTGTTTTCCAACAATGACTTTGTAGAAATAACAAAATGTTCATTATTTGGATGATTTCTTCTGAGAGCAACATTTGATAAAATAAGGAAAAAAAAAACACATAACCTTAAACCATAATCAGAAGAATTTTTAAAAAAGATTTTATTTATTTATTTGACAGAAAGAGACACAGCGAAAGAGGGAACACAAGCAGAGAGAGAGGGAGAAGCAGGCTTCCTGCTGAGCAGGGACCCTGATGTGGGGCTTGATCCCAGGACCCTGAGAGATTGGGTTCTGAGCTGAAGGCAGATGCTTAATGACTGAGCCACCCAGGCGCCCAGTTGAAAGAATTTTTAAGCTACCTTTGTGAGATGTAGCTATCTGGATATAGCTTATAACTTCTGGTCATTGACCTTGATGCAGGAAGGAAATTTAGAATACCTTGTACAGCTATGGATGGTGTGTCCTGTACTATCCACTCTGGCTTATCTTTGTTAGACCTACCAGGACAAGTTACACTCAGGTGAGCTCCTGAAACACAGGCATTTTGTGTAGTTGTTTGGGTTGGCTGCTACATAAAACTTTTTGAAGTCTTGAAAACTTTTACTATAGAATGAGGAAGTTGTTCAATGGGAATAAAAAAAGTAACTTTGACAAAGAAAATGAAAAGATACTCAGATTTAGCTGTCCACTGGTCTGCGCTTAACTTTAGCTCTAGTTTCTAGTACACGAAGTAGAAGTGAGGTGAGACTAGTGATTCTGGTTAATCATTTATTTTTTTCAAAGTAGGTTTTATTTTCTTCATTCTTCTATCCATGAATTTCATTTAATTTTCTTTCTTTTTTATTGTGGCAAGAAGATTTAACATGACCTCTATCCTTCCAAGAAATTTTTAAGTGCGTAATTCAGTATTGTTAACTGTAGGCACACTATTGCATAACAAATACCTAGAACCTATTCATCCTGCATAACTAGAACTATATGCCCATAGTGTTTAGGAATACAGTTGTATACTACACAGCAACTCCCATTTCCCCCTCCGCAGCGCCTGGGACCATCATTCTATTCTATGTTTCTAAAAGTTTGACTCTTTTATTTTTTAAAAAGATTTATTAGAGCACATAGGCAGGGGGAGGGGCAGAAGAAGAGGGAGAAAATCTCAAGCAGACTCCAACTCTCCACTGAGCATGGAGTCTGATCTCACCACCCTGAGATCATGACCAGAACTGAAATCAAGAGTTGGCTGCTTAACCTCCGACTGAGTCACCCAGGCACTCCAAGTTTGACTCTTTTAGATACCTCATATAAATGGAATCATGCAGCCTTTGTCCTCTGACTTATTTCACTTAGTCTGATGTCCTTCAGGCCCATCCGTGTTGTCACAAATGGGAGGATTTCATTCTCTTTTGAGGTGGATAATATTTCATTGTATGTATATACCCCATTTTATGTATCTGTTCATTTGTCCAGGGATACTTATGTTGTTGCCATATCTTGGCTATTATAATTAATGCTGCACTGAAAATGGGAGTAAAAGTATCTTATGGAGATTCCAGTTTCAACTCTTTTGGATATATATGGTTAATTTTTTATTCCTTAAATTCTGCTACTCATCAGATAAAACTGCTTCCCAATATCCTGTTTTCTTCTACTTTTCTGTAGGTAGCAAACTGGGGTGGGAAGAGAGGATTGCAATTCTTGTCACTTTTCTTCAATCTCAAATTTTCCGTATCCTAATGCCTCACAGCTGTCACTTGAATCTACTGATCTCACTCTCAGAGAAAGGATATTAAGTGCTTCTTCAGAATAGGGACATGAAGGGAAATCAATTTAGCAGTATTTAGAAGAGTAAGACCTATTACACGTAGATGGGTTTTTTTTTTAACATTATGGATTAAACTCAATCAAGTATATGGTAAGATATATCATAGTAAAACATTCTTAGTATAACCAACAACATCTTAGTTACTTTTATTGCTATCTACTTTAAGTTTGCTATTCCTTTTTATAGGCCCCTTATAAAGCATCAAGATTTTATGGAATTCATAGTTGCTTTAAATGACATCATTGGCTTTGGGGCGCCTGGGTGGCTCAGGTCATGATCCCAGGGTCTGGGGATTGAGCCCCGCATCGGGCTCTTTGCTTGGCGGGGAGCCTGCTTTCTCCTCTCTCTCTCTCTCTCTGCCTGTCTCTCTGGCTACTTGTGATCTCTGTCAAATAAATAAAATCTTTTTAAAGACATCATTGGCTTTCAACTACATGTTAGCTCTGCTTACCTTTAAGATGATAAAGGAAACAAGACAAAAAAAAATCTTCCTTTATAGGAAGGTTCATTTGAAAGATGCTCCAGGGGCACCTGGGTGGCTCAGTGGGTTAAAGCCTCTGCCTTTGGCTCAGGTCATGATCCTAGGGTCTGGGATCGAGCCCCACATTGGGCTCTCTGCTCAGCGGGGAGCCTGCTTCCCCTTCTCTCTCTGCCTGCCTCTCTGCCTACTTGTGATCTCTGTCAAATAAATAAATAAAATCTTTTAAAAAAAAAAGAAAGACGCTCCAAATTACTAGGCTTACCTACCAACAACATGTATGAAACAGCATCTCTCGGATTTTCAAACTCCTTGCTGAAAAGTTTCTAATTTTTTTCCATTTCTCATATTTTACCTAAGAATTACTTGTGTCCATGATATCAAGATCACTTAATAAAAAATTTCTGTGACTGGTGGCAATTAATTTGCTCAGTTTATCTTCCCAAAGTGAGAAAATTCCCTTTTAATCCTTTTTCCTCTCATCCACATGTCTTATAAATAAGCATTCAGAAAATTCTAAATAAAACTTTTTAAAAAAATAATTGTACTGTACATTGGTTTCCTTCTTTAGTGTCATGCTAATATTCCACCATCTGCTGTCATTTAATAAGAGCAGGACCAGTGCTTCCTACTTGAGAGTGATCAGCAGTCATTAAAGAATTGAGCATGAAAAAGGGTGAAACCCAGAATATCTCTAGAGATGTTTCCTTCTACAATGGGCACAGTTTCCTTTCCTCAGTTGAATTTTATCCATTTAGGCTCAACTTAATAAGGCCCTGATGTTACATATGAAAGATCAAATTATGTAACTACCTTTGTAAGGCCAAGTTCTCAGGACAAGTCTTCCAGCTGAGAAATGAGAGACATGGGCTCCTTTTGCCCTTAATGCTGGTGGCAAATCCAAAGCAAAGCAGAAGGAGCAGCAACGTCAAGTTTGCAAGACTATTTTTTATGGCACAATTAAGTATTTTATAATTCATGCAAACTGAATTAAGTAGGTTTTGAGGGGAGAAAAACAGTATAATAAAATCAGGAGAAAAAAACCCAAATCTGCCATCCTATTTATCCTTGAATGCTTGATAGGAACCTGTGATCCTTTATGCAGTGTTTCTGAAGGAGCCACTAACAAGCTTCTCAGAACATCAAGTCCTGGCATAATGACAGGACCTTGTCACAGGTTCCTGATAGGTGTGTAATCTTGGCCCTTATTCCCAACCGACTGTGGAACTCCACGGCCACAGGCATGTGCAAAAGGAAATTTGCATAGCATGTTAAAAAATATTTTTAGATATCACCTAATTAGGAAAAAAGACCATGTAAATTGTTGGTTAGCTCTGAATAACTTATAAGGTTTATATACTCAGTACATTCATTCATTGCTTTCACATGTTAGTAGTTATCCACCCACTGTTCCCTCTGAATTGCATCTTAACAAGATTATGCTCCTTTTTCTAATTTATTGAACTAGCATGGAATATATTTATATAAAAATTAGCTTCTTAAATACTTCCTTGATGAAAAACATAGCTGTTGTAATTTTATTATGAGTTTTAATCAAGGAAAAAAATGACCTTTGAAAATTTTCTTCTATCATTTTATATTTTGTGTGCATGTGCTTCTCTCTCTTTATATGATTAGAAATCTTTGTGATTTAATTAAATTTTAAATAGAAAACATGTGACAGGACAGCAAAAGTTTATTTTATAAGAAAAATTTTAAGGAACCAGTTTATAAATTAATATGACTAACAGACTATTTTCTCTGAAAATACTAATTCTTCCAGTACTGTGCATCTACTTTACAATATAATGCATTGTGATTTCTTTTGGTTTAGGAAAAAATCCTCTGAAGTGAATCCAAAAATGCCCTGCACTTTGTTTCTTTTGATGCAAGGTTCCAAGCCTTTTGGGGACCCACTGTAACTATTGTCTGTCAGACAAATACCTTTTCATACCATGTCAAATGCCAATTTAGGAAGATGTTTATCTGATAAGAGAAAACTTTTTTTTTTTTTTCTTTGCCCTTGCCTCCTGGAAGATTATAAGAACCTGTGTGCTGGATGGAAGGTTTCAATAAACTGGTACCCCTCAAACTTTATAAGAATATAAGGGAGGTAAAAAGTTTTCCTTGATCTTATTAGAGTCACTGGCTGGGTCTGAAAATTAAGTTGACAAAGATAGAATAACAGGAGAAGAGCATAGACATGTATTTACTGTTAAGTTTTATATAACATGGAAGCCTTTATCAATATATGAAGAAATGGTTAAATCTGAATATTTCAGTGCTAAATTTGATGAACAGTGGACAGTTGTGGAGAAATATAATCAGGGAGAGAGTATGAGGTAAGTGTAGTAAACTTGGAGAAACTTAGCAGGATCGGTTCATTCACATTCTTCTTTCTGTCCCTTTGTCTTGGAGATAAGAATATCCTTTTTTTTTGGGTATAAGGAGGACATCTTTCGCAAGAGAATTTTATGACCTCCTTCTGGGAAAGGTCAAAACTCCATTCTGACTATGGAGACCATTTTCCCAGGTTCCAAATGAACCTGCCATTTTCTCAAATCACCTTATAATACTCAATTTGCCAAGATATCATGTGTGGGGGTATTGGGTTCTGAACCTCCTTAAAAGTACTCACTTGTGGATGTTGTTAAAACAGTACATTTAAGCTGCAACACCAAAGATTCTGATCTGGACAAGTGTTTGAGAATATTAAGTACCCCCAAGTGATCCTGGTGGCTGTTCCAGGAACCACACTGAGAATGTAGAGAATGTTAATTAAATTATTAATGCAGTTATTCATTTCTATGGCAAGATGGTAACTGGTTAAAGTTATGTCTACTAGAAGAAAGAAATTGCAATATAGTATGTTTGGTGGTGACTTTTCTAACTTAAAGCTGGCAGAGAGTCAGAATTTGAGGTTAAGAGATAGGGAATACCGGAAACGTAGAAAGGATAGTTTTAAATGTGGATTTTTTTTTTTTTTCTAAGATTTATTTGAGAGAGAGAGTGAGACAGCACAAGCGGGAGGAAAAGGGAGTGGGAGAGGGAATCTCGAGCATACTCCATTCTGACTGTGGAGCCCACATGAGTCTTGATCTCATGACCCTGAGTTCAAGACCTGAGCCAAAAGGAAGAGTCAGATGCTTAACTGACCCTGCCACCCAGATGCCCCATTTTTTTTTTTTTTAAGTGATCTCTACACCCAACTTGGGTCTTGAACTTTCAAATCCTGAGATCAAGAGTCACATGCTCTAGCAACTGAGCCAGCCAGCTGCCCCTTGAGATGCTTCTTTAAAAAAAAAAAATCTGGTAATAAAAAGTTTAGTTGGCATAACTGGTCCTCGCACATCAAAAAAATCATTTTTTATTCTTGTTCATAGAACAAAATAGTTGACATCAGAGGGATTGTGTTTGAGAAGTATAGGTAATTAAAGAGATTAATTGGTCACAAACATTGCCAATTTGAACGACTTCATCATGCAAACCCTAAAGGTGATATTTTCTTTTCCATGCTTTTCCATTTCAGTGGTTTTTCAGTGCCAGCTGGGCATATCACAAACAGGGGTAGAATTACAAGGTTTTTGTTTTTCTTCCCCAAAAGAAATAATTATTGAACCTTAGAAGGAAAAGGAAACTGAGATCATGTATTTCAGTGGTCCTGATTAATATAAGAATCTGACTTACAGGGTGATTGTTTCTCCAACTTTCCCAGAAAGCACAGATTCTAGGGCAAAAGTTGATGTGATGCTAATTTATTAGGGAGTACAATCTCAGGGAAGCCAAATGTGGAAGACTGGAGAAGGAGGGACTGGGTCACCCAGATAGCCAACTCTTGGTACTAAGTTAAACTGATGGCTTGGGTTTGCAGGACCATATTCTGAGACAACATATGAACAAATGTTTCTCAAGACAGTCTGCCCAGGGGTAGAAGAGATGAAATTTTCCTTTGGCTTTTATCTCTAAATGGTTAAAATTCTGTTTGAGGGCTGTCAATGTTCTTGTATTGATTTCACCAGCAATAGAGAAACCCTGGGGGCAGGAAGCCAGAGTCCTGTGGGAGAGACATTAGAAGCTTTGTGCTCCTGTGAGGTTGGTAGCTGTGTGGAGCTCATGCAGAGTTTGTTGCCTTGGCAATGCCTAGAGTAAAAGAAGGCAAAAAAAACCCCACACAAAAAACAAACCCAAGTAAAACCAATGTGGCCAAGACAAGTGATGCAGGAGAATCTTAGGAGAGCTAGAAAAATCTGATCCAGGGAACTTCTCTCTAGTTATGATAGAACCACAACAAGAACCTACTTGCATGAGATATATTAAAAAAAAAATTCTGAAGATGCCTGGGTGGCTTGGTCATTTAAGTGTTTGAGTCTGTATCTCAGCTCAGGGTCTCAATCTCGTGATTATGAGTTCAAACCCCACATCTAGCTCCATGCTGGGCATGGATCCTACCTAACTTTAAAAAAAAAAAAAAATTCTGGGGGCAAACTTAGTAGCCCATTAGGTTAAGCATCCATCCAACTGTTGGTTTCAGCTCAGATCATGATCTCAGGGTCCTGGGATTGAACACTACATTGGGCTCCATGCTCAGTGTGGAGTCTGCTTGAGAATTTTTGTTTTCTCTTTCCCTGTACCCCTCCTGCTTTTCTTCCTCTCTCTAAAATAAGTGAATAAAATCTTAAAAAAATGTTTTTAAACCCATAACCCTACCCCTTCCTCTCTGAAACTCTTGTTTCCCAGAGTCCATAGTCTCTCATGGTTTGTCTCCCCCCAGATTCTCCCATTCCTTAATTCTCCCCTTCCTTCTCCTAATGTCCTCCATGCTATTCCTTATGTTCTGCAAATAAGTGAAACCATATGGTAATTGTCTTTCTCTGCTTGACTTATTTCACTTAGCATAATCTCCTCCAGTTCCATCCATGTTGATACAAAAGTTGGGTAGCCATCCTTTCTGATGGCTGAGTAATATTTCATTGTATATATGGACCACATCTTCTTTGTCCATTCATCTGTTGAAGGGCATCTCAGCTCCTTCCACAGTTTGGCTATTGTGGACGTTGCTGCTATGAACATTGGGGTGCATGTTGTCCTTCTTTTCACTACATCTGTATCCTTGGGGTAAATACCATGTACAATTGCTGGGTCTTGGGTATCTCTATTTTTAATTTTTTGAGGAACCTCCACACTGTTTTCCAAAGTGCCTGTACCAACTTACAGTCCCACCAACATTGTAAGAGGCTTCCCTTTCTCCACAACCTTTCCAACATTTGTTGTTTCTTGCCTTGTTGATTTTTGCCATTCAAACTGGTGTAAGATGGTATTTTAATGTGTTTTTTTAAATTTAATTTTGTTTTTTTTTAAGATTTTATTTATTTATTTGACAGAGAGATCAGAAGTAGGCAGAGAGGCAGGCAGAGAGAGAGAGAGAGAGAGAGAGAAACAGGCTCCCTGCTGAGCAGAGAGCCTGATGCGGGACTTGATCCCAGGACCCTGAGATAATGACCTGAGCCGAAGGCAGGGGCTTTAACCACTGAGCCACCCAGGCGCCCTCAATGTGGTTTTGATTTGAATTTCCCTGATGGCTAGTGATGATGAACATTTTTTCATGTGTCTGTTAGCCATTTGTATGTCTTCTTTTGAGGAGTTCCTGTTCATTTTTTGACTTGATCATTTGTTTTTTGTTTTTTGCTTTTTTTTGGGGGGTGTTAAGTTTGAGAAGTTCTTTATAGATCTTGGATATCAGCCCTTTGTCTGCAGTATAATTTGCAGATATCTTCTCCCATTCTGTGTGTTGCCTCTTTTTGTTGACCGTTTCCTTTGATATGCAGAAGCTTTTGATCTTGATGAAGTCCCAAAAGTTCATTTTCACTTTTGTTTCCTTTGCCTTTGGAGTTGTGTCTTGAAAGAAGTTGCTGTGCTAATGTTGAAGAGGTTATTGCCTATGTTCTCCTCTAGGATTTTGATGGATTCCTGTCTCACATTGAGGTCTTTCATCTATTTTGAGTTTATCTTTGTGTATGATGTAAGAGAATGGTTGAGTTGCATTCTTCTGTATGTAGCTGTCCAATTTTCCCAGCACCATTTATTGAAGAGACTGTCTTTTTTCCATTGGATAGTATTTCCTGCTTTGCTAAAGATTAGTTGACCATAGAGTTGAGGTTCCATATTTGGGCTCTCTATTCTGTTCCATTTATCTGTGTGTCTGTTTTTGTGCCAGTAGCATGCTTTCTTGGGGATCACAGATTTGTAAAGGGGTGGAGAACCATTTTTGCTGCCAATGGACATCAAAAGAAGGCTGGGCTAGCAAATCTCATATCAGACAAATTGGATTTTAAGCTAACAACAGTAGTTAGAGATAGAGGACACTATGTCATTCTTAAAGATCCACAAGAGGATCTAACAATTGTAAATATCTATGCCCCCACCACAGCAGCAGCCAACTACATAAGACAACTTGTAACCAAAATAAAGAGACATATTGATGATAATATGTTAATAGTAGGAGATCTCAACATTCCACTCTCAGCAACAGACAAATCATCTAAGCAGAAAGAGCTTTGAATGGTACACCTGACCAGATGGAGCTCATAGATATATACAGAATATTCTACTCTAAAACCACAGAATACTCATTCTTCTCCAGCACACATGGAACTTTCTCCAGAACAGACCATATACTGGGTCACAAATCAGGTCTCAACTGATATCAAAAGACTGAGATTATTCCCTGCATATTCTTAGACCACAATGCTTTGAAACTGGGACTCAATCACAAGAAAAAGTTTGGAAGAAATTCAAATACTTGGAAGCTAAAAAAATTCTGATCATAATTCTTCAGCCATGGCACATAAGAAAAGAGAAAACAGGTGACCTATATATTGATAATTGGTCTCCAGAAAAATTGATTTTATGTTCTTAGAAAAGGAAGCAAATGGCATATGTCTCTGCCAAGATGACAGGTAATTGAAAAGTCCCTCTGATTAAAAAAAGTTATATGAAAAGATAGCAAATGTACCTTCACATATACTACTAATCATGTGAGAAGAGGATGCATTAAACTCCTGTTTATCAGAACACATCATTAAGAGATTGAAAAAGCAAGACAATATAGAAGAGAAAATATTTTATGACCTAAGAAACAAAAAAGTGTTTTACCCAGAATATAAGAAAGAGTCCTACAAAACAATTTTTTTTTAAAAAGGATAGACAAACTGATACTAAAATGGGAAAGAGTCTTGATTTTTAGCCCCAAAATAATGCCCAAATATCCAATGAGGATATAGAAATCTGTTTTGTATCAACAGGAATATATATGTTAAACCAACAATGAGATGTCAGCATATGCTCACCAGCATAGTTAAAATTTAAAAAGATTGATAATGGTGAGGCTATGAAATAGCTGTAATTTTTGCATGACTGATTTGGTGGTGGTATGCATTATTAGCATGATTACTCTAGAACACAGTATGGCTATATTTACTGACCATGAACATTATACATGTATTCTCTGATCCAGAAATTATGTTTCTAGGAATTAGTCAACAAAAATGCATACACAGAAGCATGAGCAGACACAGGCACATTCAGAGCAGCTTTATTCATTAAAATATAATGGGTAAATAAATTGTGCTACAGCATTGTCAGGAAGGAAAAACTTTTCTTACCGTTTTAGGTTCAATGTTTGAGGGTCTGTGAATTAAACTGACAAAAGACAGATTAGCAAAAGAAAAAACATATTTTTATTTACGTATGTCACTGGGAGTTCACAGAAAAATTTGACTGAAAGAGGTGGTTAGATTGGGGGCTTAGATATTAATAGTGGAAGTAGAGGGAGAGAAGGCATACTTATAAGAAAACAAAAGGATTTTAAGAAAAATAAATAAGCTTTTTAGAGAATACATGGGGTATATAATCGTTTGTGACAATGTCTACTTTGGTGATTTCTTATCTGGAGTTCACTCTGGTTATAGAAGTCTATCTTCCCTGATTGTGACTTTTAGGGAAGGGACTTATGACAGTTCAGTTCTTAAAGGGGACTGCTTTTAGGCAGACAAGGGAAGTAAAGGAAAAAGACAAAGTCTTCATAGTGATATATTCTGTATCTCTTCAGTATTCATGTAATTAAAATGAATAAACGATTCCTACCCATGACAACATATTTAAATCTAACATAATGTTGAATAAAAGAAGCTATATAAAAATGGTATATATATATATTGTATAAAGTTCAAAAACAGAGTAATATATGGTGTGAAAAGTCAGTACAGTAGTGGAAAGAGTAAGTGGGGTTTCTTTGGGGTACTGGTAATACACTTTGTCTTGATGTAGGTACTGGTTATACATATGTGTCCTTTTTGAGAAGTTTGCTGAACTACACACATAATCTATGCACTATTCTGTCCATATTTTACAGAGTAACAATTAGTACCAAAAATGGAATAAGTAAAATTATAGATTTGTTACTTGAATTAAGGCTATTAGGCATGTAAGAAATGTAGAGTAGCATACTTTTGTTTTTAGGAATGGATGTCAAGATGCTTTTAATTGAACATGCAATAGTATAACAGCAGAGTATATTTTTAAAAGTTATGAGTCTTGAAAACCCAAAAGACTCCACTCCAAAACTGCTAGAACTTGTACAGGAATTCAGTAAACTGTCAGGATATAAAATCAATGCACAGAAATCAGTTGCATTTCTCTACACCAACAACAAGACAGAAGAAAGAGAAATTAAGTAGTCAATCCCATTTACAATTGCACCCAAAACTCTACGATACCTAGGAATAAACCTAACCAAAGAGACTAAGAATCTATACACAGAAAACTATAAAGTACTCATGAAAGAAATTGAGGAAGACACAAAGAAATGGAAAAATGTTCCATGCTCCTGGATTGGAAGAATAAATATTGTGAAAATGTCTACGCTACCTAAAGCAATCTACACATTTAATGCAATTCCTATCAAAGTACCATCCATTTTTTTTCAAAGAAATGGAACAAATAATCCTAAAATTTATATGGAACCAGAAAAGACCTCGAATAGCCAAAGGAATATTGAAAAAGAAAGCCAAAGTCGGTGGCATCACAATTCCGGACTTCA